>NC_143518.1:9605000-9946250 GCF_031878675.1 Megascapheus bottae
TAAAGATGTGGTCATAAAGGAATAACTCATAAATACTTAGAAGATCAATGCTCTTTGATCAATCAGAAGATCAAAGAGTAATATCAAAAGACTCAATTACTTTTCATTTCTTTACGAACTGAACAGCATCATTCTTTCTGATGGATGAGTATAATTCCATAATGTATATATTCTACTTTTTCTTAAACTTTGCATCCACTGAGGGGAATCTGGGTTGATTATATATTTTGGCTGTGGCAAACAATGCTGAAATGAACCTGGTTGTGTTGGCCGCTTTATTATGACCTTGTTTGTGTACTATTGGATAAATGACCAACAGGGAAGCCCTATATATAGTCTTTTGAGGAACCTCCATACTGTTTTCCAGAATGAATGAAAAATTTTATATTCCCATCAACAACTCAGTTGTTCTTATGCATTATATACAAATTCACTTATAATATTATGTGAACATACATTAAAAATTATTAGTGAGCAATGAACTAGGCAAGTTAAAAAATAAAAACTGAAAACATCTTATCTAATTGAGATGATTGAATAATAAACAGAAATTAACCACAAAAGTTTAAATGTCCAGTTAATGAAAATAATAATTTATACATTCCTTATACTTAGATAGGACTTATCACTGAAAAATATGTTTTGAACAATTGATAATAAATCAGTAAAAACTCTGTGGTGTATTAAGTAAATAATTTTGTTTCAGAACACAAGGTATTAGTGGAATTAATATCCATATAATTAATGGAATTAATCTATACATTTGTAGAAATAACCACATCTAATCCAAATTAGATCAGTGAATTAGACCGTTATTCTTCCAAAACTGGTAGATAATTGCAGTATCATGAAAAAAATGATTTATAACTACCACTTCTTTAATTCTTATTTTATGGACAAATTTTTATTCTTATATGTACTGGAGATTGGCTATAGTTTGATTTTGACTCAATATATATTATATTATATAAAGTATTACATTCCCATTTCATTGCAAAAGAGTTAAATTAATTGTAAACTCGGTTTTCTAGATATCTTTTGTTTGTTTGTTTTGCCAGTTCTGGGCTTGAGCTCAGGTCCTGAGCATTGTCCTTGGTTTTTCTCAAGGCTAGAACTCTACCACTTGAGCAACAGCACCACTTCTGGCTTTTTCCTATGCACGTTGTACCAAGGAATTGAACCCAGGCTTTGTGCATGTTGGCAAGCACTCTACCACTAGGCCAAACTCCAGGCATTTTCTAGATATCTTATGTTTATTGGCTAATATTTGATCATGTGAATTGCATTATTGTCAGGATTTCCAATGATGTATTCTTAATATGACTTTTTATAAATTTTTGATAATTTATAAACTAATCTAATATAAAAAGGTTCTCTTGCTTGGCACTTGTGGCTCACACTGTAATCCTAGCTACTCAAGAACCTGAGATCTGAGGATCACAGTTCACAGCCAATCCAGGCATTAAAGTCCCTGAGATTCTCTTCTCTAATTAACCACTAAGAAACCAGAAAGGGCACTGTGTCTCAAAGTGATAGAGTGCTGGCCTTGAACTGAAGAGCTGACTAACAGTGTCTAGACCCTGATTTCAAGCCTCATGACAGAGAGAGAGAGAGAGAGAAAGAGAGAGAGAGAGACAGACAGACAGACAGACAGACAGACAGACAGACAAAGAGACAGAGAGAGGCAGAGAGAGAGAAAGAGATAGAGAAGGAGAGAGGAGAGAGAGACAAGCAAAGGAAAAACAAAAAAATTTCACATATATTTTAAAGAAAATAGATTCATTAAAATAAGTTGATGTTAATTATGTACATATTTTGTGATAGAAAAATAGAGTAACATGAAATAAAACATGATTCTTTTATAAGATTGATTAGCTAAATTACTTGTATTACGTTGTGAATATATTAACACTGCCTACTTTAATAATATTAATTTAAGTAGGAAGCATAACATGCATGGTTTATCCATAAAATGTATATTATATAATTTAAGCACTATTAAATTAAACGGCAAACATCCATATCTCTTTATTTATCTTTTTAAATCTTAAAGGTAATGTATAAAGGGATTGCAATTACTTAAGTAATGAGTACATTTTTTTGAATAGTGTCACTCTTTTCCTCATTCTTCCCCAGATTTCTCCCTAGACCATTCCCCACAAGTTTGTATAGTCCATTTTCAACAGTGTCTAATGAATATCATTTCTGCCTTTTTTCTTTTTCTTTTATAATCGGGATTGCTGCCTTTTTTTCATTCTTTGTTCTACCATTTCTGTGCTTTCCCCTTACTCTCCCCAGAACAGATAAACTTACATATAAGACAAAAAGTACAGAAGTCAGAAACAGTGAGAAATAGGAAAAAAATAACGAAAACTATTGTTTTCATTTGAATGAACATCATCTTATATACAGCTATTAAACTTTTGTGATCCTATCCTAAGGATATCCTTCCTGTGTGATTGTTTAGAATCCTATTTAATTTATCATGTCCAAATGCATTTTTGTTTTTATAAATAATCCATTGTGTTTACTTATGTGCACATTATGCACATTCTAACTAGTGTAAATGAGGGAAACAATGCAACCTATGTTTCTACGGGTCTGGCTTATATTGCTTACTTTACCCTGGAGTGGGATTGCTGGGTCATAGAAAAGCTCTATGTTTAAATTTTTTGACTAACCTCCATACTGATTTCCAGAGTGGTTGATCAAGTATACATTCCCAACAGTGTGGTAGTTTCCTTTTGGCTAGACCCCACCCCAGCCTCTGGTATTGTTAGTTTTCTTGATAAGGGCCACTCTAACAGAGGTGAAGTGGAATCTTCCTATTTATCTTTTTTTTTCAAAGACAAGTTCTTGCTATATAGCCTTTACTTGACTGAAACTGAATTTTTCTACCTCACCTTACTGAAGGGCTGATATTAAAGACATCAAACACTATGCCTAACTGAAATGAACATTTAGTATTTTCTTGAGTCCTGTCATTGAAGAGATGAACTTTGTTTATTTATATTTTTTCTTTAAATAATGGATATAAAATTCTGGAATTTTTTGATACTGTAAATGTGGTTCACCACTGAGTTATTTCTTTATCCTTTCTGAATGCAAATATCCAAACAAGAGTTTCTTTACAGCTTGTTTTACCTGTTTATTCCTAAGACTATAGATAATAGGATTCATGAATGGAGGGACTATTGTATAAAACACAGAAAGAATCATATCTTGAATTGTGTCAGAAGATGATGCGGGCTTTAGATATACAACAGCAGCAGTACTGATGAAGACAGTCACTACAATTATATGAGGGATACAGGTGGAAAATGTCTTTCCTTGCTCTCTGGATGTATATTTGAATATTGTAGAAAATATGCGAGTATATGAAAGGCCTATAAAAGTACAACAGACGCTATCAAAAATCATAATGGAGACAAGACATACAATATCATTAGTGAATGTGTCTGAGCATGATAGCCTCAGCAGAGAGGGGATGTCACAGAAGAACTGATGGACCACATTGGACTGACAGAAGGAAAGTCTGAATGTGTTGCCGGTATGCATAGCTGAATAGATGAGACCACTGAGTAGGGAAGCCAGTGTCGTCTGAACACAGAACTTGTGGCTCATGATGACAGGGTAGTGGAGAGGATGGCAGATGGCCACGTAGCGGTCCTGGGCCATGATGGTGAGAAACAACAGCTCCACATATGCACAATAAATGACCAAGTAAATTTGTGTTGCACAGCCAGCCATAGATATAGCCCTATTGTCTGTGAGAGCATTGATGCACATATTTGGTACAGTGACAGAAATGTAGCACATGTCCAAGAAGGAAAGATTCCTTAGGAAGAAGTACATTGGAGTTTGCAGGTTCTGGTCAATAATTGTGACTGAGATGATGACAAGATTCCCTAATAGAGTAGCAAAATATATCAAGAAAAAGAACATAAAATAACTGAACCTTAGATTCCAGCTTCCTGGAAATCCCATGAGGAGAAATTCAATTACCACAGTAGAATTAGCCATTTACTGAATTGAGTTGCTTTTGGCTGGAGGAAATCAATAGGGAAAGAAACATAGAATCAGTTAATAAAATCACCTTATTTATACTTTATGACACTTCTTTCTTCAATGTTATGAGGTCAATTTATGTAAAAAAGGTCAAACTATGTCCTTTATGTCAACTGTGTGGGCATGAAAAGCTTTATTTTATTTAAAATTTGAGACTCTCATTGGCCACTTTTTCTCCTTAATAACCAATAGTCTGCACATTTTGAGAAATTACAAAGGTTAATCACTTTCATTTTGATTTCTGAGTATCATAATCATCATCATTGTTTATGTCAGTATAAAGCGATTAATTCAAAACAATTACGGCTATATAGAAAATCAGTGATATCATTAAAGTATTTAGTTGGCTCTATGATGATAAGCAATGTTTAAGTTAAGAAAGGGTCTCTTTAAAGCAAATGAATTTCAGGTGTGTAAAGTGCATAATCCAAGACTAACTATATTCTCTAATAAATTTTTCACATTTTACACCTTGTTCTTAACCTACTTCAGTCCTCCACATCAATCACATGACTAGTAGACTCTCAACCATAAACCACAATCCCTCCTGGTTTCACTCTCTTTTCTTTCTATGAAGGTTTTCCTTAAGAGTACTGACAGCCTCATTCATATTCATATTGTTTATTATGGACTTAAATTCTATCTTTTTTCAGTTTTTTTTATTGTCAGGGTAATGCATAGAGGGGTTACAGTTACATTAGTCAGGTAGTGGGTGCATTACTTCTCACACTTTTCTCCCCACCCCTCTCAATCATCTTGTTTCCCCCCTTCCCTTCCCTATTTCAAATAAACAAATAGATGTATATACACTACTCCAGGCAACAAGGTCAGATACAGTAACCACATGAGATTAAACATTAGGGGAAAAAAAGAAAAGAAATAACAGAATACATTAAGAATAACAGTCACAAAGATAAACCTCTTGTTTCCATATCCTAGAGTTCATTAAATTCTTTTATCATAATGCTTTTACTTACCATTGTTTACTACCATGCAATTTTAGATATCTTTTATCTGTAAAATTAGATGTGGACTTGCAGATACATTAATTTTTATTTATTCTTGCTTATTTTTCATCATAACCATCTAAAAAGATATGCTATCTTCATATTCTAAAATGAAATTTTTGTTCACGTTCATTATTATATGAGTTCTTACCAATTAAATCCAGTGAGTCACTTAAGTTGCCAGTTTTTAGACCACTCCATAAATTTTGTCCTCTTCAGGGTATTTTTACCTGCTATGGTCACCAGGGAAACTATTTTTTTTTCATCAGTAAAGCAGTTGTGAAAAATGCTGTCAAGATTGAAACAAGTACATATTGCTGACTTATGACTTTGTCCAATCAAAGCAAGCATCTGAAGACATCCACAAAACCTATAAGAAATGTGAATTTCTTGTTCTTGCACCAGTGGCTCATGCCTGTAATCCTAACTACTCAGGAGGCTGAGCTCTGAGGATCATGGCTCAAAGCCAGGCTGGGAATGAAAATCCCCAGACTATTATTTCCAATTAACCTACAGAAAACCAAGGTGGTGTTGTACCTCAATATTGTAGTGGTAGTCTTGAGCTGAAGAGCTTGGGGACAGTATCCAGGCCCAGAGTTTAAACCCTACACTGACAAAACAAAATGAAATGTGAATTTCTTGTTTCCATTTCTAGTTCTTTCCTCATAAGTTTCCTTAAGTTTCACTTGAGAAGTCTCATTTTTTTAAGTATCAAGCCTAGAATTTTAAGGACAACAATTCTCTTTGTACTATGAAGTAAAATAAGTGAAATAATTTTTTCAGTTAGGAGGAATTTGACTTCAAATGAATTTCAAATGCCCTTTTTCTCTCTGATATCTTGCTCATCATTTCAAATTTTAGTCTCTCACTTTTCTATTTTGAAAACAAGGTGTTTAGGAAATCAATATTTTATATAAATTGTATTTTATTGTCTGGGTGTTATATAGAGGGGTTACAGTTACATTTATCAGGTACTAGGTACATTACTTCTTCAATGTTGCTACCCCTTACCATGTTTTTCTCCCAGTCATCTTGGTTTTTCTCTTCGCTTCCCTATTATAAATATACAAACCTGGTACCAAAGTCCTATACAGTAACAACATGAGATTAAATCATAAAAAGGAAAAAAGGGAAAAATAACTTCATATAGTACATTTAGAACAACAGTCACACAGATGAGCCTCTTGTCTCCATATCCTGGAGTTCATTTTGCTTAGCCTCATTCTATGTGTCCATAGCTTTGGAATGGTTTTACCCCGACACATTTGTTCAAATTTCTTAAGTTTTTGAAATTCATCTTTTCATTTTTTGACTTTAATAATGATATAGTCATTTTAAATAGACTGTCTGAAAGTGTGTATTCTTTTTGCAAATGAACTACTCCCACATAATTAATTACCTTCCTCTATTATCACGACTTGGTATAATACTTGTTGATTTGAAACATTACGATCCTTACCACCCTGCACAATTTACAATTTAGGGTTTAAAAATCATGCAATGTTTCAAAAATATTTTCTGATCAAGTATGAAAACGGTTTTAGGGAAAGAATAAAATTATCTTCTTTTTTTTATTCTGGTCCTGGATGTTGTACTCTGGGCCTAGACACTGTTCCAAAGTTCCTTTTGTTCAATCTTAGGACTGATGAAGATAAAAATACAAAATTATGATTCCTCAGTATCTAGTAGCTTAAATTCCTAGTACTTTTACGAAATCAAATAACATATGAGAACTATAGTACAATGTAAATACATAGTGTAAATATATATAGTGTATATAGACAAGTTTAGAAAATAATAAATGGTAGGACAAACCAATGTAGAAATCAAGACTTTTTTGATTTATATTGAATTTCAGGATAACAGTTTTATATTTAAGCACAAAACGTTAATGCCAATAACAAAATGAAAATATAAGAAAAGTATTTATAATCTTGAAGTTGCCATAAAACTGTAGCTATCTCTTATTCGCAATAAGACAAACTTACATGTTTATAATCGACACCTAATGTACTGTTTATAGAGAGACATAAAAATTACCAGAAGATAACATTATTGTGATCAGGAGGGAAAGGGAATATATTAATTACTAATACCTTAATAATTAGTAATATTTTAACAATACATTAATTATATTAATTAGTAATACATTAATAATAATGCATATAGTAAGTCATCATTTTGACTTTCAAAATATTGATATGAAATATATAATATGGACAGTGTACCTATTCTCCATATATAACCTATTGAATATTTGGTGTTATATATTATGACATATAAATGTATTTTTCTTTATCTGTATTTCTATACAGAAAATATTATGCTGTATAAGTATATGTTTACAAACAATTTGCAAATATTAATTCTAAAACAATAAAGAACAGTATCAAAATAATGAAATATAATACTCTATTTATCTCCTGTTGTTACTGTATCTGTCTTTGGTACTTGGTATATTGTGTATACATTTATTTGTTTATTTGAAAGGGAAGGGGACAAACAAGATGACTGGGAGGTGGTGAGGGGAGGGAAAGTGGAAGAAAAGCCTAGGAAGGGGTATCATTATTTAAGACGTAAGGCACTCACTACCTAATGAATGTAACTGTAACTCCTCTGTATATCACCCCAACAATACAATTAAAGTAAAAAAGAAGAAAATACTTTATTTGCATAAACCAACAGAAGGCACTATATTAATTATGATTATATTAAATATTATCATTGCACTGAAATGAAGCACAAACTGTAAGATATTTATAATAAAAAAGATTTTCTTCTTACTTGCTATTTTCTTCAAGAAGTTTACAGTTCATTTACTGAGTTAACTTTTTCCTTTGGTGAAATAATGAATTGTTGAGGAAAATTAACTATAAGATTATATTCACATTTCAGATATAAAGTACTTACTCCTGATACCTTATGATCTTAACCTGAAGAGCAGAACTCCATTTCTCTGTTCTAGCTCTCTGAATCAAGATCTTCAATATAGTTATGATAAATTTGTCTATGAACACTCTGGTAACATACTAAGATAGTGACAAGGGGTATTCACCTTCAACTTTATATAACCCTGTGGGTATCCTGCACCAGCAAGCAGAAAAACCTCTTGGGAAGAGTGGCTTGGGTTGTGAGAAAAGCAAGCTTCAAAAATGTGCCAGCAGGTAACAAAATCCAGAGCATGGGTAAAAATGTTGTTCTACTTCAAATGACACAGGGACAGAGAGCTCAGAAGGCAAAAAATATCTCTACTTGAACATTTGTGTAGATAATTATTTTTTAAAAAGTTGACAAAAATATAGGACTAGCCAGGCACAGTGGCTCATCGCTGTTAATCCTACCTACTCAGGAGGCTGAGATCTGAGGATTGCCTTTCAAAGTCAGCCTGGGCACTAAAGAACTTTTTCCTGGGCACTTCTTTCCATTTTATAGAGGTTAATTGGAGATAAGAGTCTCAGGTCCTTTTGTACATGGGCTGGCTTTGTACCTTGATCCTCAGAACTCAGCCTCCTGAGTAGCTAGGATTACAGGTGTGAGCCACAGCTCTGCAAGAACATGAGACTCTTATCTCCAATATAACTACTAAAACAACTGGAAGTCAGGTTTAGGCTCAAGGCTTAGGAATGTACACTTGAGCTGAAGAGCTCAGGGATAACACCCAGGCCCAGAGTTCCCCATGACCCACAAAATACTCCAATAATAACCCATAAACATTTATTTAATAATATGTCCAACTTATTTTGTTTATTAATTTAATTTTGTTTTAATAATACTGGAAATCTGGGCCTTGCGTTAACTAGGCAGCTGTTCTGTTCTTTCAGCAAGGTTTCATGGTTATGTGGGTTTAATAATAAAAATATTCATGCTTATAAAGTTAATTATCCTTTTTTATTTAATGTATTTTACTTTCTTTAATTCGTTGTACACAAAGCTTATAGCTCATTGTAAGTTTACCAGTATATCTTCATCATTATCACCCTATAATTCTCTCCATTTATTCCCTCAATTTTCCTAGTTTCCTGGGAGACAAATTGAATATTATGACAGAATTATCTCCATCATTCTTTCTTCATTTTCTATCCCAACCCTTTGACCTACTTTACCTTACTCCCGAAGTACCAGCATCCTGGTATTTATTTGGTTGGACTATAAGTTGGTTATTCAGAGCAGTTGTGCCATTTTAATTCTCTCTCAAAACATCTACAGTATTTTAATACATTGTGTACATGTGTATATGGTCCTGCATATGTTTGCATATATATTTATAAATCATATTTAATTAGGCATATGAGGCACCATATGTTTGTTATCTCTTGGTCTTACTTTACTTAATGTCATCCTATTGGGTTATCTGTTTCTTCACAAATAATGCAATAAATTTCTTCCTAATGGATGAGTAAAATTTTATTCTACATACACATAATACATAGATTTATGTATAATTTCTCATACTCTTCTTGATACATTTGTTCATTGAGCTATCTATGGGCTATTTCCATACTTGTGCTATCATGAATCATGAAGCAATGGATATGATTATATGTACAGACTGCTTTACTGGATCCTAGTTTGTAATCTTTTGGATAAATGCCCAAGTGTGGTATTATTGGATAATGGGTTAGTTCTATGTGTAGTTTTGGAGGAATCTTCAAACTGCTTTCCAGAACTGATATACAAGTTTATATTTCCATCAACAGTTTACTAGAAGTATTTTTTTCTTGCCAGTCCTGGGCCTTGAACTCAGTACTTAGGCACTGTCCTTGGGGTTTCTCAAGACTACCCCTTGAGCCACACCACCATTTCTGGCTTTTATCTATGTACATGGAACTCAGGAATTGAACCAGGGTCTTCGTGCATGCTAGTCAAGCAGTCTAACAGTAGGCTGAATTCCCAGCCCTCCTAGAAGTCTTCTTCCTGTGCATAACTTCTATTTTCCAGTCTTCGCTTTTTATTTTTAAATTCCTCCACGCAGTTTAAGTCCTCAGATGCTTGTTATGATGGAGTCTTGGGTACACATTTGTATATCTTTTCCAGATTTCTATTACTTTTTTCTTTCTTTCATTCTTTCCTTTTCTCTCTTTCTTTCTTTCCCTCTCCTCCCCCTCTCTCTTTCTCTCCTTTTTTTTCTTTCTCTTTCTTTCTCACTTTCTTTCTCTCTTTCTTCTTTCTTTCTTTCTTTCTTTCTTTCTTTCTTTCTTTCTTTCTTTCTTTCTTTCTTTCTCTTTTTCTTTTCTTTTTTTTTTTGCCTGTCCTGGGCTTAGGCTCAGGGCCTGAGCACTGTCCTTGGACTTTCTCAAGGCTAGCACTCTACCACTTGAGCCTAAGCACCACTTCCGGCTTTTTGCTATGTATGTGGTACTGAGGAATCGAACCCGGGTCTTCGTGCATGCTAGGCAAGCACTCTACCACTAGGCCAAACTCCCGGCCCTCTTTCTTTCTCTTTTATTCATCAGTCCAGGCTTGAACTCACTGGGCCAGTGTCCTTGTGCTTTCTCAAACTAGCACTTGAGTCACAGCACCATTTCTTTTTTTTTCTGTGTATGTATTACCGAGGAGTTGAACCCAGGGCTTCTTACATGCTAGGCAAGCCCTCTTCCCTAAGCCACACTCCTGGTCCAAGATTTCTATTTTCTTTTCAAATTCTGAATAATAGATTTGAATCAGCTTATTTTTTTCTTTTCTATTTTAAATAAAATTTTAGTTATCTTAAACATTATGTGGGATTTTCATTTTTTCCATAATCATTTTGCTATAAACTCTTTAAATGTGCTTTTAATTTCTTTCTATTATTCCAGCTTTCTACACTGCAACCTCAATTCCAATAGTTATTTAATTCTCTATTAACTTCACTGAGTTTTAAAACCTAGATTCTTAAAATGCTCAGCTCAGAAATACTCCTCTTACAACAAACTTGATGGTAACTGAAACTTCCCAAAGTGTCTGATATCAAAGATATAGCTAGAATTATATCTGATCAAATTTAGAAAGGAAATTCATCCTTAGATCAAGACACACTTGCAACTTCATAAAGCAATCTATAAATGTAGAAAGAATTAATTTAATATTGTTACTACTTCTTAGAATTCCTTCCTTCCTTCCTTCCTGTCTTTCATCTTTCATCTCTATCTCATTTTTTTCTGTCTTGCTTTTTCTGTCTTCTCTGCCTTGTATCTTATCTACAAAGCTTACATGCTGCATCTTGGAAGACCTTGTGTATAAAATCCAGTTGTTTATGGTTTCTCCAAATAGCTGTCTGTAGAATGAACCATGGCCCCTTTATTACTCTGCTTAAACATCACATAGTCTGGCATTTTAACATTTCCAAACTGATATTTTTTTCTCTAAAATTAGATAGCTCCTAAGGACAGGGAAGCCATTTTATCTTTAGATTCTATATTTATTTGTTGGGTTACCAGTTTTAACCGTGTGTGTGTGTGTGTGTGTGTGTGTGTGTGTGTGTGTGTGTGTGTGTGTTTCAGGTTATACCTACTTTCCTCTGGTTAAACCTTCCTGTATTAGATTTTTGTATTTATCAATTTATATCAAGTTTCTTGAATAATCCCAGAACATATTGCAGTACAGTCAATAAATTCAGATACATTTTAAGAGATATTTTAGATCAATTAACAAACTATCTTTACATTTTTTCTACCTAAGTTTTCTGTTTGATGCTAGGTGGGTAGGAATGAAGATGTAAATAGTTGAACAGAGTTGGTGAATTTCGTGCATAAACTTGAACTGAGGATCAGATGACGAAAGATAAGTGATAAACAATGAACAGAAAAACAGAATATTAAATAATGATCTCAAGAATTCATAAAATGTCCCAGGAGAATAAAATGATGGATGATCTCTCTAGAGTTCAACTCATTCAGCAAGCCAAAGGAGAAAATGATATGATGTTCAAATATTTCTGAACAGCAGCCTTTATGTCCTTATTCCTGAGGCTGTATATAATGGGGTTCAGGGTTGGAGGGACTACCGTGTAAAACATGGACACGAGCAGGTCAAAAGAAGAGGGCTTATCTTCAACTGGCTTCAAGTAGGCTACTGCTGCTGATCCAAGAAAAAGAGTTACAACCACTAGATGAGGAACACATGTAGAGAAGGCTTTGGACTGAGGCATAGCAGAGCACATCTTCCTCACTGTGGAGAAGATATGGGTGTATGAGAGAACAATGGTGAAGAAGCAGGCAAAGCTTAGTGAGGAAGTGATAGCCACCGCCCCAACTTCACCCAAGTAATCATCAGTGCAGGAGAGTCTGAGTAAATGCGGGATCTCACAGAAAAACTGATGCACCACTCTGGACACATCAAGGGGCAAGGAGAAGATAGTGGCTGTATGCAGGATTCCAGACATTCCACCACTGAGCCAAGAATAAACAGCCATTTTGATGCAGGTACCTCTCTTCATTATGACTTCGTAATGCAAAGGGAAGCAGATGGCTACATAGCGATCATAGGACATCACTGTTAGCAAAGACATCTCTGTGCAGGCTAGGGAAACCACAAGAAATACTTGAAGGATACATCCCCAGAAAGAGATGGAGCTATTCTTTGTCAAGTTGTCCATAATGGCCTTGGGGACAGTGACCAAGATATAGCAAAGATCTAAGAAGGCCAAGTGTTGAAGGAAGAAGTACATGGGTTTCTGCAGTTGATGGTCAAAAGTGGACACCATAATTATAAGGAGATTGCCAGCAAGAGCCATCAGAAAAATTAGTAGAAATATGACACTAGACATAAGCTGCTGCCATCGAATCACGGAGAATGCCATAAGATGTAATATTGTCATGGATGTGCAATTTGACAGTTTTTTTCTAGGAGAAAAAGAATGCTTTTCTCAATAGATTTACTTCAGACTGAAATAGTTATACTACAAATTTTGTCTTCTTTTTAATATGGTGTACAGGTATGCTATGCTTCACATATTTCACTTGTTTCGGAAGGATACTGGTATAAATAAACTTTTAGGGGTCTTTTTGTGGGTCGTGGGGCTTGAACTTGCTTTCTCTGAGCTCTTCAGCTCAAGGCTACCACTCTACCCCTTGAGTCACAGCCCCACTTCCCATTTTCTAGTGATTAATTGGAGATAAAACTCTCAAGGTCTTTAGTGCCCGGGCTGGCTCTGAACCATAATCCTCAGATCTCAACCCCCTGAGTAGTTAGGATTACAAGCATGTGCCATCGTGCCAGTCTCAGTAAACTTTTAAACTAGCAGCAATTATTACACTGCTTTCTACATTTTAAAATTTATTGTAGCTAATAAAGTTTGACATTTCCCATGCCCTAAATAAGAAAGAAAGAAAAATAATGTAAAAGGGAAAGAAAGATAGGACTGAAGAGGAGAGAGATGGACAAGATAGCCAATGAAAGCAGAAAGAGAAAAGAAGGAATGTGAAGAGAGGAAGAAAAAGAGAGAAATGTAAAAGAGGGAGAAAAGCAAAAAAGGAAGGAAGGAAAGAAGAAAGAAAGCAGTAAAGGAAGGAGTCCTTGCCACTCAAGCCACAGGGAGAAGTACCAATTTCTGCCTAACTCTTCATAGAAATGAACAGGTTGGTCTCCAATATACAGGATCTGTAGAACTACTAAACACTTATCAACTAACAAGACAGTTGTTGTACAACCCCACACATCAAGTTAACTCAAGTTAAGTAAGAAAAATGACTCAAATCTAGAAAATTGACTCATTGCAATTTTGCATGGGATAAGTATGCCAAGTTCTTAATTTTGTTTATATGACTTATAATAATGAAAATAAAGAAAGTGGGGATGGGAGTTTTGCCTAGTGGTAGAGTGCTGGCCTAGCATGCACGAAGATCTGGATTCAACACCTAAGTGTCACATACAGAGAAATAAAGCCAGAAGTGGTGCTGTGGCTTAAGTGATAGAGCTCTAGCCTTGAGACTAGCCAAAAAGAAAAAAAAATAAAGAAAGGAAGAAAGAAAGAAAGAAAGAAAGAAAGAAAGAAAGAAAGAAAGAAAGAAAAGGAAGTTTTCAGAGACAAAATTCAGTGTAGGATGCATGTAGTACATTCCTAAAAATTTGAACTGAAAATATTTTTGCTTATTTATTAAAGTAATAACTAGACACAAGTTTGATGACAAAGTACAATAAATTAGCAAAAAGGGCGCTGAATATAACAATCAAAGAGAAGGAAATACACTGAAAGGTTGCAGAAAGATTGAAGGTCACTCCTCATTCACTTCCTCATTTCTTCGCTTTCAGCATACTCTAATGAATACATCTAACACTCTTCCCAACCATTATGGAAATCCAACTTACATGTACTCAGTAGTAGAGGTGTTGTAAACACCTGTAAACAGGTGTTCCTTCATTGGAATATACCTTTTAAGAACCAGGAAAAATGCTGATGGGTCGTAAAATTTTCTACTTTTCATAAGCTTTTCTATATTAAAGATTATTTCTAATGTCAACTTTTCCAATACCTAGACAATCTATGGAAATAACAAAAAACAGGTAAAAAGTCAAACAAATAATCTAGAGATTACTAATTAGTAAATGTCTGTTCAATATACAGTGTTATAGAAAGAAAGAATCCAAACCTTTTAGCCTTTCTATACAAGAGACTGGGGAATTAAGAATGAAATGAAAAATAGGTAACAAGTAAAAATAGGCTTCTTGGAGCCCAGAAAAAAACCCAGTGGGACACAGAGCTGATAAGTCCCAGGAGAATACTTAGAAGAAAAAGATAACATACAACATTACTTTGTTTACTCAGTACATTCAGGAGCCCACTGGAGATATTTCTCCTTCGTTTTCCCTATCTGTTGGTCTCCATAGTCAAACAATATACAGAAGGCTTTACTGTGACATAAAAAGACATGAATAGACATAGAAAAAAACAGCCAAACATTGCAGAAAACAGATCTCTGGCCCATAATCTGCACTAAATGTCCCAGAAAAACAATTTCAATACATATTGTTTCCAATCAGGTCTTAATAAATAATTGTTATTTGTCCCTAATTCTAACTCTCCTGTAATTCCAACATAAAACCATTTTGTGTGTTTATCTGATTTGGGAAAGGGAAGGGGAATAACAAAATGGTGAAACAAAGGTAAAGGGTGAGCCGATGTAACAGCAATACTCATAGATACTAGGTTGGAAAAGAACTTCACAACTTAGGAGGGGGAGAGGGCAAGCCAAGGGAGGAGGGTAAGTGGGAGAACAATGAGGGAGGGGATATGTTTCCTTATAAAACTGTGACTCCTCTATATATCACCTTTTACAACAGCATTAAATTAAAAACAAAACCCACTAGTAATAGACCAATATGTACCTCTACCAAATCATGGCTATGTCTGACTGTAGCTTTCAATGTTAGCAGCTGCTACACAGAACTCTGCTAAAACTACACAGGCCTCTGCTAAAACCTTCCTGCTTTTTTTTCTAACACAATCATTCCTCTTTCTATCAATTTTCCAAACAATAGTGGTATAATTCCAGAGGAAGAATAAACTCAGAATCAAATATCATTGCTTGTTCCCATTTGGACTTTCTTCTATACTGAAATTTTAAGTGCTATCACGTTCTGATGTCAGCTTCTAATGCCACTATAAAATTGGAGCTCAGAACAGGAACAGTACCAAGGAGGGCCTCTGAATTTTCCTGCATTTGGGGCATGGGCAGCAGTAAAAACCTTCTTTTGGGAAATGCCTGTTCAATGACTTTGCCTCCACTTTAATTTTTTCTTGGGTTTAAACTCAGGAATTGAGTTTTGCCTTGATTACTTGTTGAACTGACAATCTATCGTTTGAACAAAGCCTATAACCTTGCTTATTGCTGATTCTTTTGGAGATAAAATTTCTCATTTTTTTCTACCTTTGCTGGCTTAGAAACTACAATTTCTGATCTCAGCCTCTTGAGTAGATAGAATGACAAACATGAGTACACAGGAGTGCCTGAGTGGTTATTGCCCCTTCTAAATAAGGTGCATGTTTATTGTTACGATGTTTTATTTTCTTACTTTCATCAACCAACCAACCAACCAACAAGCAAACAATAATTACTTTAAGAAATATGCAGAGGCAACTGCTTACTGTGTGTGGAGGAATGATATTGTTTCCTTGCTTTGTCACATATAAATAATTTAGCTTACATACCAATCATCTCAATATAAAAGCTTAAATTGAATAAGTGTTACAACAAATATAGTAGAATATATACTGTTAAACTTTAATTGGGCAATAGGTTGTTAGTTTAGTTTCCAAAGCAAGACCAAGAAGGGAAAAATAAGTGTGTATTAAAACAAAATGTAGATTTAAATGGCCACATATCCATGCAGATTATTATATAACATAGGTCTTCACAAAGCTATTCTTTGAAATTGCTGCTGGTATAGCATTTTAAATTAGCAAAAGTTCTAGACAGGTGAGGCCCCAATACAAACACGGAGTATGAGAGCAGGGGAAAAATAAATCTTCATTGCTTTCCCTAAGGACTTCTATGTGTGTTTATCTCCTCCTCACCAAGGCCACAGCCTCTAAATTCTTATATATTGCTATTGGATGCTATTGGATGGCAAAGCAGTACCTTATAATAGACCTTTTGGTTCCAGTTCATGTGATCATAATCTAATGCTTTCTGTTTTCTCCCTTTGCTTCCATTTTTGGGATTTGAACTCAGGGCTTGGACTGTTTCTGTTTTTCACTCAAGTTAGATGTTCTACCACTTGACCTAATGCTACATTTTGGCTGGCTAATTGAAAATAAGTCTCATTGACTTTTCTCCATGGGCTGAGTGAAGTGCGATCCTCAGATCTCAGTCTCCTGTGTAAGTAGTACTACAGAGACACACCACTGACATGTGGATTTTGATTATCAACTGATTCTGTCAGAACTGAAGAACGAAAGAGGCAAAGATGGATAATAGATGGTTTTTCAAACATATTAATGCAGTGTGAAGCTCTTGCAAAATAAAAAAGAAAAGGAAAAGAAAAAAGAAAAGCTGTGACTAGGAGTTAGTGATTTGAAATTTTCTTTTCTTCCCTTTTTCTTTTGCCAGTCATGGAGCCTGAACTGAACATTTCTTTTGAAATAGCCATTATCAGGAAAACTAGCAATAACAAATGCTGGCAGGGATATAGCCAAAGGGAAACTCTATTACACTGTTTCTGGGAATGTAAACTTGTTTAACTACTCTGGAAAACCGTTCCTTAAAAGACTAAACTTAGAGCTTCCCCATGACCCAGTAATCCTACTCCTGAGCATTTAATCAATAGACTACAAACAAAGCCACAGTGAAGCCACAAGCACAAGCCATTATCATAACCAACCCAAATATCTTTCAGTGGATGAATGGATCAAGAAAATATGGTACATATACATAATGGAATTCTACTCATCCATCAAAAAGAATGACATTGTACAATATGTAAAGAAATAGAAAGACATCCAAAAAATGGTTACCCTCATTAGTGATAAATAAAAGGTGAACATAAACCTACAAGACACTAAACGATTATATGTATGTGTGTGTATAATTTTTGTATGTATATGAATATATACATACAAACATACAAATCTACATATACACATATGTAACACACACTAAAATGCTCACTAGGACATGATAGATTATTTATTTATTTATTTAGCTGGTCCTGGGGATTGAACTCAGGGCCTAGGCACTGTCCTTGAACATTTTTGCTCAAGACTAGTGCTCTGTCCCTTGAGCCATAGCAACACTGTGGCTTTTTCATAGCATGTGGTACCAAAAAATTGAACCCAGGGCTCTATGGACATTAGGTGGGACTCTACCATGAGGCTATGCTCCAGGCCTGAGACATGATAAATTATATAGGATTCTAGATAATCACACACAGAGATCAAAGGAAGATATGCACAGGAGTGGTTGACAAAGGCTCAGTACCTATGATCATATAAAACAATAGCTATGATCATATAAAATAATATTCTATGAAATGAACTCCAAGACATTTCAGTTGCCATTCTTGCTGTTTTTGTTTGTTTTTTCTTTTGTGTTCTTTGTTAATTTGTAGTGTTAACAATAGTCAAAAATTGGAAAGAATAAAAATGTCTACTAAACAATGTAAGTTAACAAAGATGGCTCTTTTTATTAATTGCAATAAAATTTCTGAATTGATTTCACCATGCAACTTTCAATTTTGCATTCTGCATTCCATTCTAAAAACTTGCTACATATTGCATAGTAAATAAAATATGCTAACTCCAAGAAGTCTGTAATATGAAATATCTATCCTGACAATTTAAAAATATTGGACATATTCTGCATTGAAGAACAAAGCTCTACAAATCATATATCTATTTTAGAATTGAAAGATATTCTAAGTTTTAGAGGAAAATTTATTTACATATACATAGCTGGTTGTGGTATTTAATGTTAGTGAGGTGTAACTAAGTGCTTAGGAAGAAGACATTAAAATTTATCTATTACCTAAAAAAATCTGTTTCTGCAAGTTATTTTGAGACTGGATCTGTCTTCTGATTTGAAGATAGTTAGATAAACATGGACTCTATACTGTAATCTTAATTATTTTTGTTGATGATGTTCTCATGATAGGATAGTTTGCTGGTAAGAGCTGTTGGGAACTGATATCTTTCCTCCACTCATAAAATATAGATAAAAGAATATAGCAAAGCTATTCAGATGCTGAGATCTGGGGATTATGGCTTAAAGTCAATTTGGGCAGGAGATTGCATAAAACTCTTCTCTCAAACTAATTAGTAACAATCTGAAATTAGAGTTTGGGTTCAAGTAATAGGCAGTTTTTTATACAAAATTTATCTTTATTTTTCCTAATGTCTAAAGAAAATTTAATGTTTTCTTCTATTATAAATGTAATAGATTGATCAGAGTTTTAGGAGTTATCTGTAACTTTACCATTGATATATATATATATATACATATATATATATTTCCATTTCACATATAGGCAGAGCCTGAAATATTGTTTAGCTTTACAAATACCTTGACATTACAGTAGTAGTTTGGGGTTGGACTCCAGGCCACTTGCACCTGCGCATAACCCCAGCTCCACTGGAGGCACAGGTAGGAGAATTAGAGGAACTGGAGGTCTGAGGTCAACACAGGGTGACGTTTTGAGACCTTATTTGAAAAAGGCTGGGCATGGTGGCTCAAATAGTTGAAGTCTGCCTAGCAAGCACAGATCCTGAGTTCAAAAAATGGTCCCACAAAATCAGCAGCAGCAACTATCCAAAGCCCACATTACTCAGAGAGAAAGTTCCTTTAGCCAGGCTGTCAGAAGAACTAAGTACAATGACAGGGCTCTAACTTGCTTCTGTCTTTTCACTTGCTGTGTAACCCTCAACAGTTGACTTAACTTCTCTGAGCCTAGATTTGTGTGTGTCTGTGTGTGTGTGTGTGTGTGTGTGTGTGTGTGTCTTAAAATGAAAATATCTCATCAGTTTCTTTAGGGGTTATTATGAGAGGTCAATAATGTTCCAAAAATTGGCTAATGCAACACTCAGTACATGAAAATTCATGCTATTATTGCGAGTTTTGAATCTGGTTACTTTAAACGCTATCACTGAGACAATGTCACACTCTTCCCCACCCCCCAAGAAAAATAATCATGTCTAACATTATTCATACTTTTCGCAGTATACCCTTCAGCACTGCTAGGAACACAGGGAAGATAACTTGATAGGATAATGGAAATAGATAGAAAACATTGTTGGTTTTAACCTTTATTTACTTGGCCACAAAAGACATGTCCAAAAATGCTATTACTCTTTTTCAAATCCTGAGTTCATTTCCTACAAACCATTTTGGAATTCTCTTTGCTCTGATTATCTACACCTTTTTCCCCTCACTTAGCTGTACAGTTTGTATACAGAAACTGATAAGGAAAACCCTAATCTTAAACTGTGTGAGATTTTTGTGGATAGACTCTTAATGTAAATAGGACTCAGGATAAGAATAACTGCTGCAATCACTAGAGACTTTTGGGTTCCTTAAGTGGTGTTACCATTCTTGGTGGAGACGGTTGTATTACTCTGCATAAACTTCTATCTCTTACTGGGGGCCTTGGTAAAGTTTGTTCAAGGCCCTTTTGGACTGATTGCTTTTGTTCTTGCAAGTTGGGGAAGAAAAGCAAAGAGCTAGCTTTGAAAAAGCCCTTTGTTTACAGTCAGTACCCAGATCCCTTGCCTTTTGCTTGAAAGGAAAGGAAGCCCGCAGGCGGATTACAATACCCAGAACCTCCCTGGGTCTCTCAGCTCTTTCTCTCACTCCTGTGCATTAAGCAAGTAGGCAGCTGTTGAACAAGTATTATCAACAAAGCAATATTCTAGCCCTTTGATTCTAGCTATTCATATCTTCTGTTGAAATAAAATAACTTGCACAATTAAAACAGTGAAATCAATGTGGTATCTATTGGCATGTGTGCAAGAGAAAAGGTTAAGTACAGTCATAGTTAGATAACACAACCATCGCATCTCCTTAATTTCAAATATGAAACCAGCACCCTAGCTGTACTTTACCACCTTTTTCCTTTTTCTTCCCATTTTTTCTTTCTTTTTATTCTCCCCTACAGTAAATGGAGTTTTATTTAAGCACATCAATTTGCTTGCCTTTGATGGGAGGCAGCTCCCTGTGACATGTTAAATGCAAATTACTTTATGTACTAAAAGATTAACATAAAACCTTTTGCAAACAAGCTAATAGTTTATGATAATTTTTTGAATAGCCTTTGTCTATATATCATTGGATTCCTCTAGCTGTAATATTTTGTACCAAGTAATAGCCAGTTTTGAACAAAAAAGCTAAAGGACATTGTCCAAGTAATGAGTTCAAGCCCTAATTCTGATTAAAAATGTAAAATTATTAATAATTCTCCATGGAAAAACTGACATTTCAATGATGTTCCAAACACTAATAGTAAAAAAAATTGGTAGTACAAAACCTTTACAGAAAGGAGTAGTGTGAACTTTGGCTTAGAATAACTAGCTGAGTCAAGCACCTCTGTCACCCTGTAAATTCTTTCTAAAAAAAGGGAAAGTAAGAAATCAATATACATAAACACGTTTTCTATGGAAAATTCATATGGTCTAATATATGTGGTCACAAACTGAGGACTTTTGTTCCCAATCTGCTCAGAAAGAATAGGCTTATCTGTGTTTTACCTGATAAGAACTCCAAATTCTCCATAGTATTTAAGGACTAATAAACATAAAAAATGATAAATATTACTAATCTAAATAGATTCTCAGAAAAATATCTGGACTGTACTTATGAACTAGATGACATACTTATGAGGGCTAGATACAAATATTGAGGAAAAACTTAACAATACTTATTTTATAAGACTAATCACCTAGATATCAAATAGTATAATTTATGAAATTTATATAGGAATTTTTCTAGTTGCTTAAATATATCTTTATTATTTTCCTAAATATAACTGTCTCAGTATCACTTTCCTCACAGATTCCTTTACCTGCTTATTCCTAAGACTGTAGATAATAGGATTTGAGAATGGTGGGACAATGATATAAAAGATGGAAAGAATGATGTCCTGGATTGTTTCAGAAGTTGTGGCAGGCCTTAGGTAGACACAGGAGATGGAACTGAGGAAGGCAGTTACTACAAGGATGTGAGGTGTACAGGTAGCAAAGGCCTTTCCTCTTTCTCTGGTTGGTAATTTGAACACAGTAGAAAAGATTCGAATGTATGACAATGCTATGATAAAGAAACAGCCACCTCCAATACCCAGGACTGATAGGAGCAGCAAGAGCTTATTGAGGAAGGTGTCTGAGCATGATAACCTCAGCAGGGAGGGGATATCACAGAAGAACT
The DNA here is from genome assembly GCF_031878675.1 of Megascapheus bottae. Lineage (NCBI taxonomy): Eukaryota > Metazoa > Chordata > Mammalia > Rodentia > Geomyidae > Megascapheus > Megascapheus bottae. The sequence continues at coordinate 9,626,899 of NC_143518.1, forward strand.
GAGGGACCTTGTTGGACTGACAGAAGGGTAACCGGAATGTGTTGCCAGTGTGTACAGCTGAATAAATGGAACCAGTGAGGACTGAAGCCAGTGAGGTCTGGACACAGAACTTACGGTTCATGAGGACAGGGTAGTGAAGGGGCTGACAAATGGCCACATAGCGGTCCCAAGCCATGAAAGTCAGAAACAGAATCTCTACATAAGCACAGTAAATGACAAGAAAAATCTGCATTGTACAGCCAGCCACAGAGATGACCTTGTTTCCAGTAACAGAGTTGACACAGACATTGGGAACAGTGACAGAAATGTAGCATATGTCCACAATGGATAGATTCCTGAGGAAGAAGTACATGGGCGTGTGCAGGTTCTGATCAAGGGTGGTGACAGTGATGATGATCAGATTCCCTAGCAGGGTGGACAGGTACATGAGCAGGAGCAGCATGGAGAGCAGGAGCCTGAGATTCCAGTCCTCAGCAAAGCTCATGAGGAGGAAATAGGTCACCAGGGTGGAATTGGCCATATCTTGATAGTGGTGGTTTTCTGGGAAGACAGACATAAAAGAAAGGAAACAACAAAACCATCTGAGATATTTCTCTGAAGAATGTTTGCCTCTCCTTTGTCTTGTTTCCCACTGTGCAAGAAAGGCCCACTTTTGTGTTTTCCATTCCCTCCACCTCTCTGGGGCAGTCATTCTTCCAAGGGTAAGATTTCCCATTCCCTGGTCCAGCTGTGTGGATACCACAGCAGGGCGCTCACTCAATGCTTCCATTTATTCAATAGAATGGTATTTATATTAATGAACAATGACTTATTGAAATATTGAAAAATCCGTAGGAGAAAATAAGTTCCAACAATTAATTTCATTAGAATTGGGATAACACATTAAAGTTAGCTATTGACACATAGATGAGGTATAATCCTCTGAATGTGGTCTGTGAATCACCGAAACCTTGGTTTGCTCATTGTCATTCTGAAGAAATGTTCTGGATTGAGATAAGAGCTTCCAGATCTTTGTAACATGTAACATTGTACGAAATGCAGTTTTGAGGTGGTTAGGGTAATATTCTGCGTGCCATTTTTAAGATGGTCAAAGGCAGGAATCTATTTTTATTTCAAAATAATACTTTTACAAAGACTTCAGGAAAATGAAAACAGGTATTGACTAAAGCTTATTTGTCATTGTCTAGTTGAAACAAATATTATACAGCAACTATGAAAAAATATTTATGTAAAAGAGTAAGAAAATCATGTATATGATTCTGATTGGAAATAGTAAATTTTCTATGAATAGTCTTTAAATATTTATTGTGTTCTTTTGAGCAGCAGAGATGTACATATTGAACTCTGTTTTAATGGTAAAACATAGACTTACCCAAACCTCATATGGATATGTCTTGTGATTGTGGGCATGCAGTTTCCTATATAACTAATTTTTTTGTAAATTTATGAATTTTTTATTCTTCTACTCTTGTTAGAGAAAATTATTCCTGTAGTATAACAGCCCTTTGTTCCACATTCAAGGCTAAATCTTTTTATGTTCATTTCCATTATCTTTAACAAATTTGTTTTATAGTTCACATTATTAATTAATTAATTCATTCATTCATTCATTCTTGGTCGGTGGTGGTGCTTGAACTCTGAGCCTAGAATTTGGCCCTGAACTCTATCTAGCTCAAGGCTAATGCTCTACTACTTCAACCACAGCACCATTTCCAGTTTTCTCGTTGTTATTTGGAGATAAGATTCTCACGGACTTTTGTGCTTTGAACTGGCTTTGAACCCTGATCCTCAGTTCTCAGTCTCCTGAATAGCAAGGATTGGAGACATAAGACAACAATGCCCAGCTCTTTCACTATCTTGTAGTTAAATTACCTACTGTTTTCTGAATGAGACAGTAGTCATCAGTTTCTATCACCATTTTAATAGCAAAAACCCATGTCTTATTTTAATTAACATTGATTTTGGAAATGCTGTTCTAGTATTTATATGCCACTTTTAATATGAACCATCTGCTTAACAAGAAAGCATCTCGACAAGTAAATGGTTTCTTTTCAATACAATTATTTTCAACTTTTCTGAATCTTGTACTGTTGATACCCAGCTTTGTTCTACCTTCCTTAGTCCCCTCACTTGCATGATTTCATACTTGTCTCCTGTAGATTATCTAAGACCATGAACAGTCTCTTCCATTGTTCTGCTATCTCATTCTTTTGTGCAGAACTTTGTAGCCTCTTTGTTTAATTATTTTTACTGGGATAATTTTAATGTCCTTTATCTAAAAAAGAAAGAAATCTATTTCCTTTGACTTCTTGATGCTTTTTATAACTTTATTGCACCTACCTTTCTTGAGAACATTTTTAACAGGGCCACACACTTACCCAGACACAAAACTTTACAAGTTTTTGCTACAACTAACAGCAACAATAGGAACCAGCTATTAAATTCTCTGACAGGTCTAATTTATTGCACCTTCTTCCATAGATGATACATCTGTCTTTTCCTCTTCTACTTTTTGGCAAATGACTAACATCAAAATAGACTATTCCCCCAAAGACAAAATTTATATTACATATGTTTTGGAATAATTGGTCATGTTCCCTATTATGGAAAATGTCACATTCTAATTTATTTACGGTTGTTTCTATGTTATACTTTAATTGATATGGTTATACTCTAGATATGGAAATTCTAGAAGAGCAAGATCAATACTGAAAATTGTAATGTTTTCACTTGGTGAGGAAAATATATAATATAATGTAAATAAGTGCAAATAAATGTGAGAAATGCAGGTAATAATTAGTAATAAGAGATTAAATATTACTGTAGATATATCATTGGTTTTAAATTTTTATATATAATGTTCATGGATATAAATACACAACTTCAAAAGGAGATATTTTATTCTCTACACAAAATGTTACACTTTTTGTTGTTCTCATGTTGGATGCCTGGCTTTCCAAGCACTATAAAAGCATTGCTCAGCTATATTCTCATGCCTTAATACTTTTTGTATCTTGTAGAGAGCTCAGTAAATGAAATAGATAATTCAAATAGACTGCCTTTACTTTGTGTCATTAATATGAAAAAAGTTATACCTTGGAAAACTGCTTTAACTTGGCTTCATTTTTCATTTATTAGAACATTCATTAGGAAAATTTTAGAATATGTTGCCTTAAAACAAAGTCACATGTAAAATTTAATGAAATACACAAATGATATCTAATTCTTACTTATCGTGATAATATAAACAAATCATTATTTTATTAACCCTGGTAGCTTTTTAAATAAAAACACGTGGTTCTCTTTGAAGTTTTTGATAAATTGACTTACTTTCGTCCTTGTAGCTGATTTTTCAGTTAGGCATCATTGCACCTTGCCTTGAATTTGATATTGTAAATAAAAAAGTTAAAATATATTTTAATAGATACTGAAAATAATTACTTAGATATGAAATTATGAAGTACAGTGTTCTGAATTGACATGTTGTCATGGAAACTTAGTAACTACAGCTATGCTAAAATTACTAACAAAAGTTAGTGAATGCATGCCAATAATAACTATGTACCTATCTCTATATCTCTATATCTATCTATCTATCTATCTCTATATCAATACTTTCATGAATTGTTTTCTGCCTATCAGTCATCTAAACCTGGCTGTCTGTGGCTTTTAAATCAATATGCTATTTTATCTTTCCTGGAAATTGTTTTCCAGATATATAGAGGGATCTCTCACTGCTGGAGTTACATTCTGCCGTGATAGGTGTGAATTCAAGATAGTCAGTCACCTATCGCTGGAGTCTTTGGAACATAACTACTGCTATAGTTGAGGGATCGCTATTTATCTGTTTTTTGAAAAATTCCAAAATTTATTGATGCCACCATAGTGAACCACAATAATTGTGAGGGACTGCAATAGTACTCAGTTGTTTGATTTTTGAATTAATAGAGACAATATATTAGCAATATGTTAAGTATTAGCCATATATTTAAATTGCTTTTATCTGTCAGATATGAATCCACTACCACATATGATATCATTATGGTGGTATTAAAAACTACTGCAACATTCATAATAAATAATAGAAATTCCTGTGCTTGATCATCTTTTTATGAGAAACCTATTTTATTACTTTGCTGACTTCCCTACAATCATTGTTATTAAAAGTAAACATTATATTGTATTTGTAATCTAAACTCAGGTATTTATTCTTGAATATTTCATAGTTTTACATGAGAGAAGATGTCAGAATTTTTCTTACACCCTTCTCCAAATCAACTTCAAAATTATTTAAACAAATTTTACCACACAGACAGGTTACAAAATATCTTCAGAGAAGCAAAGAACCATTCTTACATTGTATAAATGTGTCAGTCATGTCCTGTTTTATATTAAAAATGGATATTCCCATGCAATCTTCATCAAAACCCTAGGTGCTCCAACCTCTCTATTCAAGGACACCAGTATACCCAAGGGTAATTTTTCAAACAACAAAGGTATGTGAATCCAGTTAACAAGAGTGGACCATGGGGTCGAAATGTTCTAACTATGTTTACCTACACGATTTTATAAATAGTTTTAAAGTCCAAGACTTAATACAGGGATAACATTAATTCAGTTCTCAGGAGGCCCATCAAGGGTATGTGTCTATGTGGAATTTGGAGACTAACAAGTTTAATTCTGATGAACTCAGATAACTCATTTCATGAAGTAGTAGAAAGTCTAGAAAAACCAATAACAAATAATTATACTGAATCAAAGGAAAATAAATTCCCATCAGTGAAAAACTCAAGACCTGACAGTTTTACTATTGAGGAGTAAAGGATGTAAAACAAAGATTTGTTTTATATTTTGTAATTAATTTAAAATGAGAAAATTTCCCCAAATCCTTTCTACAATGCCAACATTAGCCCTATACCAAAAACAGACAAGCTCATAAAAAGATTAAAAGATAATCTACCATACACAGTGAATAAAATAAGTTTTCTTTTCACAAAAAACTAACAAGAGACACTCAGCAATGTATTAAACAGTATTCATGGCCGGGAGTTTGGCCTAGTCATACAGTGCTTGCCTAGCATGCACTAAGACACAGGTTCGATTTCTCAGTATTACATATATACACAAGCTGGAAGTGGTACTGGGGATCAAGTGGTAGAGTTTTACCTTGTGTAAGCTCAATGACAATGCCCAGGGCCTGAGTTCAAGCCCCAGAACTGGCAAAAAAAAAATATTCACAAAAATGTGTTCTTCATGATCAAATTTGTTTTGCTAGAGGAATACAAGGATGGCTTGGAAAATTACAAATGGATAATAATAGACATATTCTATATGATCATTTTATAGACACATTAAAAGTGAAACTAGTCCAAGAGCAATTAGCTCATACCTATAATCCTAGCTACTCAGGAAACTGAGGTTTGAAGATCACTATTGAAAACCAGCCTAGAGAGGAAAGCACATGAGATTTCCAATTAATCACCAGAGAGTGAGAGGTAGAGTTGTGACTCAAATGATAAGGTGCTAGCCTTGAACCTAAAATGTAAGGTACAGCACTCATGATCTGAGTTCAAGCCCAGAACTAGTCAATATAAATAAATAAGTAAATTGATTAATTAATCATAAATTAATAAATAGTGCACATATATGATTAAATGGATAAATATTATTTTAACATAGATATGCCCAAATAGAGCAATAGTAAATGAGATAAGCTTAGCATAAAAAGAAAAGCTTAGTTTGATCTATTTAAATAAAATATCTTAAAAAGGTGATTTTATATTAGGCTTGAATAGTTGATACCAAATATGGGTATAAGGAAGATATAAATAGTAGTTAATGATACAAGGTTATACAGAGAGGAGAAATAAATATCTTCTCTGTTGCATTGCAAAATAGTATAAATATATTGAATGTTTCACATAGCTCAAAAAACTGCAATAGTTAATTTTGACTCAGATTTCAGACAACTGTTTAGAGTGATGAATATATTTTCTACTCAGATATATTTAAGCAAACTATATATATATATGTTACATTGTACCCCACAAAAATACACAATAATTTTTGTCAATCAAAAATAAAATGAAATTTAATAAAGAAAAATATGTGCAGAAAATGAGGTAAGTCTAAGTTCAGTATATTTAATTTACCAAAATTCCTTACATACATGTGTGTATTCATGATTGTGAAGAATATACATGAATAAAATTCCTATAAAATATAAGCAATTTATGAATTTACTGTGATTTCCTCCAAAATCTCAATATTGGTCAGGTATACATCTACAGTTCTAGCTACATGGCAGGTGAATATTCATTGAGGTAGCCTGTATCCTTGGGGTCAATCAAGCCAAAAGTTTGATTGTTAACCTTAATTAACAATCTGTATATTCTGTCCAATTACTTTTGTGTTTTTATCTTAGCTATGTAGTATGACATGGAGGATGTGTTCTTTCTTGCCAGGCTAAACACACCAACCTATACCAAAATTAACAAGTACTGGGACTTTGAGTATGGCCTAGTAGTAGAGTTCTTGCCTAGCATGCACGAAGACCCAGGTTTGATTCCTCAGTACCACATACATAGAAAAAAGCTGAAAATGATGCTGAGGCTCAAGTGGTAGAGCTCTGGCCTTGAGAAATTCCAAGGACAGTGCTCTGGCTCTGAACTGAAGCCCAGGCTGGCAAAACAAAAACAAAAAAAAAAACCAAAACAACAACAACAACAACAAAAAAAAAAACAGCAAAAGGGCCTAAGTGTGGCTTAAGTGGTAGAGCACATGCCTAGTAAGTGAAAGGGCCTGAGTTAAAAGTCCAGTACTGCTAAATGATTGCAATTTTATACAAAGAAAAAAGGGATTGAGTAAAGTGATGTTAAATAAACAAAGCTTCAGGTGTTATACCTCTTAGGTTAAAAATCTAATAAAGAACAACTGTAATTGAAACAAGATGGTGTTGGAATACATAGTCTGTGGAATACACACAAAGGGAACAAAATTTTAAAAGCTCATAGTTTCTGAAAATTTTGAAAAGACATCACTAATAAATAAGTGGTGATAGAAAAGGAAATGCTTTCATCAAAAAGGTCCTTTACATTCATAGTTAAGATAATTCCTAGGTACTTTATTTTCTCTGAGGCTATTGCAAAAGGAGTTGCTTTCCTGATTGTTGCCTTTTTCCTCTCACTGTTGGCATAGAGGGAGGCAGTTGATTTTTGAGGGTTAATGTTATACTCTGCTACCTTGCCAAAGTTTTGAATCAGCTCAAGGAGCTTGGAAGTGGAGTCTATAGGATTCTTTAAATACAGGATCATGTCATCTACAAAGAGGGAAAGGTTCACTTCTTCTTTCCCTATTTGGATACCCTTTATGCTTGCTTCTTGCCTTTTTACACTGGCTAGGAATTCTAATACTATGTTAAAGAGGAGTGGAGAGAGTGGGCATCCTTGTCTGGTTCCTGATTTTAGATGGAATGTCTTTAGCTTTTCACCATTAAGCATAATACTAGCTCTGGGTTTGTCATACACAGCCTTTATTATACTGAGGAATGTTCCATGGATTCCTAGTTTCTCCAGAGCTTTTAGCATAAAGGGGTATTGGATCTTGTCAAATGCCTTTTCTGCATCTATTGAGACAATCATGTGATTTTGACCCTGCTCCTGTTGAGGTGTTGAATTATATTAATTGATTTGCATATGTTGAACCAGCTTTGCCTCCCTGTGATGAAATGTGTTTGATCATAGTGTATAATTTTTTTGATGAGTTGTTGTAGATGGTTGGCCAGTATTTTGTTGAGAAATTTTGCATCAATATTCATCAAAGAAATGGGTCTATACTTCTCTTTCTTTGATGAATCTCTGTCTGGTTTGGGGATGAGGGTTGTACTGGCTTCATAGAATGAGTTTGGCAAAGAGCCTTCGTTTTCAATTTCATTGAAGAGCTTGAAGAGTATTGGTGTGAGCGCTGCTTTGAAGACCTTATAGAATTCAGCTGTGAATCCATCTGGCCCTGGGCTTTTCTTAGGTGGAAGGTCCCTTATTTCCATTTCTATTTCAGTGCTTGAAATAGGCCTGTTTAGTTGGATTAGTTCTTCTTGGTTCAGTGTGGGTATGTTAATATTGGCCAGAAATTTATCCATTTCTTCTAGATTCTAAAACTTGTTGGCATAAAGGTTTGAAAAGTATTCCCTCATGATACTCTGGATCTTGGTAATTTCTGTCGTGATATTACCATTCTCATCTGTGATTTTGTTTATTTTGGTATAAGGTGCATTATTTCACAAACATTGATGCCCTTTCTCATGTCTTGGTCCCCATTTCCCTCCACCCACCCCCGCCCCTCATCTTGCTTTCCCCCCTTCCCTATCTGATTTCAAATAACCAAATAAGCATAAATAAAATATATCAGATAACAAGGTGAAATACTGTAACAATATGAGATAACCAAGGGACAGCAAAGGAGATGAGAGATAACATTGTACATTAAGTACAACAATCACTCATTATATGGCTTTTGTTTCTATATCCTGGAGATCTTTTCATTTAGCATCATACTATATGGCCTTATATATCTAGGTTTTATTATATTGTAAATCTATACAGATAATTTCTAAAATTAACTTTTTAAGCTCTTTGATTTCTTTATATGTTCATTGTCTCAGAGTAATTTCCAAATTATATAATAATGATAAGGTTCATATTATGTCACCTTAAATTTATAATAATATTTTATGTGGTATAATAGTATGGTAATATATAATATCTTGAAAATACTGACATGAAAGCCATTTCTTCTTTTTTTTCTAAAGGATTATTAGATCATGAATTCTCCTTACATCACATATGGGAATTTGAGTATCCTGAAAAAAAAGCTTTTTTTTTTCTCCTTATCTTACACAAAGGATCCTAGTTATGTTCATATGCTTAAATTTTTTGATATGAAATAATACATTTTAATCCAAGCATTTTGAAAAATTTAAAAATATAAAGATGCTAGCAAGCGTATGAAAAGATAAAAATGTTTGCAAATGTTTACAAATGATAATATAAATGATCATCAATACCACAGTTAGTGAAATGAATAGAATGGCCTTTTATAGATATACCTGGAAGGATAATCCTATACATTTGCAGGGAAATAGGTGGGGAGAAATGTTTGTTAAAATGAAGCAAATCATGCTTAGAGAGACAAATGTTGCATATTCTTTCTTTTTTTTTTTTGCCAGTCCTGGGCTTAAGCTCAGGGCCTGAGCACTGCCCTTGGATTTTTCTCAAGGCTAGACCTCTACTACTTGAGCCTCAGCACCACTTCTGGCTTTTTTGTATGTATATTGTACCAAGGAATTGAACCCAGGTCTTCGTGCATGCTAGGCAAGCACTTTAACCACTAGGACAAACTCCCGGCCCTCTTTCCTTTTTTATATGTTTTATACAACTTTATTTTTAAAAAATCTTGTTAATGTACAGGCATTGGCACATTTTTAAACTACATAAACAGAACTTTCCTAGGCTCTAGGAATGTCAAAGTCAACAAAATGTGATCAACTTAAAGTGCTAAAACAGAAGGCACTTCACAAACTCTGTTCACTGAAACAGTTACATCCTTCACCTTATAAATGCCAGTGAGTATCTGAAGGGAAGGACATATCAAAATATAGTTTTGTGGCAGTAAAAATTCAAGATAAGTTGATTAGCCCTTGGCCAATGTTTTTTCTTTTGATGACCTGAAGTCTATTTTAACTTTCCTCTCTGAAGAAGAATCCATACACGGATTCAAAACTGGAACAAAAGTTGAAGTCCCAATTATATGGGGAAGGTGAATATAAAATGTATTTTTCTCCTAAAGTATTAGAGCCTTTATAAAGTTTTGTGAAGTTAAAAAAAAGAAAAGAAAAAGAAAAAGTATTAAAATGAACACTTGAGAATCAGTGAACTAAAAGGTGTTACATTCATTATTTTAAATACTTAGGTTATTAAGAAGTCTAAAATATTATAGTTAGAAGTAGATAACAGTCCCAAGTGGCCAGGGAATCTAATAATTTAGTATCTGGACATCAAACAGATCACAGACTCCTTCATTATCATCTAAGTTAAAGTGTAGTCATCAGCTGGAGTAGGAGAAAGCCTTAAGAGAGGAATCACATCAGAATACATTAACTCATCAATGATATTTCCACCAATAGACCCTGAGGCTATTTCTGTGGTGGGACTCTGCTGGCGGGTCTGGCTTCTTTCAGAGACAATCTGCTCAGGCAGGTTCCCTGCTGCCATGCTGGGTTTCTGCGGCATCACTGGAGGGGAGGACTGGGAGGAAGGCTGCGTGAGGTCATCAGGTGGAGGGACAGGAAAAACCACAGGCTTGGACGAACTGGACTCTTTATTTAGAAGCAATACATGGATAGGTCCTGAGTGACTCTAAATTTATCTGGTATTTCTTTTGTCCATTCTGACCCATTTCTGGAATAGGAACCTCCAGCTGTGTACCAGAAGGTGCCTGAATGGCCAAAAGTGTGTCACCATTAAAGCAATTACAGATGTCTTCATGAGTCACATAGGAAAATCTGTTATTAATGGAATCATCCATCACATTTTTGATGCTTTGCTGTAGCCACAACTTCTGCTGGTCAAGTTCTCTCTCCTTCAGTTCTAGGTCTTCAATTTCAGCCTTAAAAAATTTTAATCTATCTATAACTTCTTTTGTGTTACAGCCCGCACCTACACCTTTCCATTGGATACTGTTTTTTGACTTCTTTTCAATCAGATCAATTCCTTCTAAGACATTGGTGATATCATAAATTCTTCTTTTTTGCCTAACAGCCAAAGTATCTGCAGCTGCTTTGAGATCCATGACGACGTCCTTGGCCTCCTACAGCAGCAACACGAACTTGGTGGTGAGCAGTCCCAGGCTCTTCTCTTGCCGGCCTGTTGCCCCGAGGCCGGCGAGCTGTGATGACTGCTATGGCTGCAGAGGCTGCACGCAGGGCTGCGGCCACAGGTTCTGGCCCTGGCCCAGCGGCGCCTGCTGGCTAGAGCTTGCGAGTTTGGCCACAGCCTTCGCGTTCCTGGCTCCACCAGGGTTGGTCGGGGAGGGAGGAGGCCCTCCGAGCTCTACCGCCCTCCGCGCTCCGCCGCCCACGGCCACCTGCCACGCTCCTCCGTGGACACCACTCCCCGCATCAGCCACAGGTGCGCCATGCGCCCTCGGGGACTCGGGGGGGGGGGGCGCTCGGTGGGCGGGCGGGGCCTCCGTCCCCCGCCCCAAGCTTGCATGTTCTTTCTTATATGTGGAAATTAGATCTAAGTTAGAAGCACATCTACAAATTGAGTATATGTTATGCATTCCAATGGTGTAACTGGCTGTACTACTAACTTTCAGTTTAACAAAATGAATACCAGAAAGCTGAAACATGTTTTGTCAAGAGAGATGGAGGGTCAAAGGGAGGAGGCAGAGGAGTGGAGAGAGGGATGGTGTGTAAATATAGTCATTTTTTTTCAATGTGCATGCATAAAAATAGATCCAGGTAAGTTGAGGAGATGGATGGAGTTGGGATGAATGTGGAAGATCAAGGTGGAAGGATTGAGATTGATTAAGATGTATTGTGTTCATAAATAAACATGTTGAATTGAAAACCTATTACACAATTATTTAAATAAAAATAGACATTGATAAATGGATTAATAAGTTAAACAGAGTCTTCTCAGAAGAAGAAGAAAAATTGTTCCAAAACTCAATGAAGAATTGTCACAAAAATTCTAAGAATATTCCATACCTTGAGGGTGGGGATAAAAAAAAGAAGAAAAGGAAAGTGCTGAGAAAAAGAAATTATGCACTTGTCCTTCATCCTGTACTGAAATCAGAAAAAAATGAAAAATATTCTTAAAAAATTTTGCCCCAAACTCTACTAGAATAATCAATTAATTCTTAAAAGAACCCCCCCCCATGGACAAAAACAGTATCTGTAAAATACGGTACTCTTCCATAACAAAATAAAAATAAATTTGAACCCACCCACAAAAAGTGTCTGGTTCTATGCCTTATGATTCTGGTACAACTTCGCATATTAAGTGGAGCCCAAGACCTAGAAGTGACAAGGTGAACTCATAAGTGCCAGAACATCTTAGTGTATCCATGGAGAAATGGAAAAAAATCCCAGTTGTCTAAGGACTTTGCTCCAACCTCATTTGGCCTTGAGTTTAATACTAAAATCATCTACCAAAGAGCTTCAGGCAAGATTACACAATTGTGCCTCCTTTGACTGGATCTGCTTTTCTCATACATTGGTTTGGGTAAAGTTATCCTGCATCTCAGCCTGGCCCACCCTCCTTGGCTGTGACCTCATATGTCTATTTTGTCAGATGACACTGATAGTCTTCCCATCTGAGTGGCTACAGGCACATTAGTTAGCTTATCTCTTTAGAATTTACCAGTCACTGCTGTTAGAAAATTGACAGAGGACATTTATTTGTTTATTTGAAATGGGAAAGGGAATGGTGGAAAACAAGATAATTGGGAGGGAGTAGGAGGAGAGAAATAGGGACAAAAACATGAGAAGGGGTATCAATGTGTGAGAAGTAATGCACCCACTCCCTGGTGAATATAACTGTAACCCCTCTATACATTACCTCAACAATAAAAAAATAAAAGAAAAAAAAAAGAATATAGAAGAGCCACCCATCTGCTCCACCTCAGGTGTTTTTTCAACTTCTGTTTCCATGTAGACTCTGAAATTTTCCTGCCTTAAATCAAACCTCTACGAAAAGAGCTCATGAAATACATCCACCCACGCATAACTCTCCATGGAGTTGTGTCCTAAACAGTTGCGCCTGCCTTGACCTCCACAGAAAATTGTAAGGGTCCTAATTCAGCTCTGCCCATTTTCTATTACAAAAAAGTGGATGTGACATCTATATAGGGATTGTTGTGGGACTCAATCCTCTGTCATTAGAGAAACACGTTATCCTTCACTTCCCACAACATGTCTGGAAGAAACCCTGTCTAAGTCTGGACCTTCTCATTGTGGTCCAGGAACTCTAGAACCGGTGCGGTGCAGGGAGGTACTGGTGTCTTATGCCTATAATCCTAGCCTGAGATCTGAGGATGACAGTTTGACGTCAGCCCAGGTAGGAATGTCTGTGAGATCGTCATTTCCAATTAATCAACCAGAGGCAGAAATGGAGCTATGGCTCAATTGGGACAGTGCGAACCTCGAGCAAAAAGATAAAAGATAGGGCCAGGAGTGTGGCCTAATGGTAGAGTGCTTGCCAAGCATGCACGAAGCCCTAGGTTCGATTGCCTGGTACCGCAAACACAGAAAAAAGCTGGAAATGGCGTTGTGGCTCAAGTGGAAGACCACTATCCTGGAGAAAGCCCAAGGACAGTGCCAAGTTCTGAGTTCAAGCCCCAGGATTGGCAAAATTTTTTTAAAAAGCTGAAAGACAGTCCCATGTCCTGAGTTCAATCTCTGGGACCAGAACTAAACATTATTTGTGAATGTGAACATAAAATACGAGTTTATTTCTAATGAAAATAGCATTGCTAATTATTTACACAATGATGTGATAGTATCTTTAGAATTGCAGTGAATAAAACTAAGATGGTTATTTTTAAAGTGATAACTGTTCATGAATAGGTTTTTGTAGTGATAAATCTCTCACATAAGGCTAAAAATCTTGACACACTTTAAAGGGTTTTATCCTTTAGCAGAATTTTAGAAATCTTATGTTTTATAATATGTATAAGCAATATCTAGAATTATACTAAGATGTGAAATATCCAACTACATGATAAGCATAATATTTGTTTTCACATAGTTAAATATTTTATTATTTGTAAATATATAGAATACTGTAATGTTACTACAGTCATTTGGTAATCATCCGAGTGCCTAGCATTTTATATTAATGCCCTATAATTAAACTGCATGGCAAAGTAGCAACTCTGTTGTACATCCCCATCTAAGTGTATATGTTCAACTAGTTGAATGAGCAAAGAATCTATTGAAGTTCTTTTGGACTTCAAAATAAAAAAATAAAAACTTAAGTAAGTAGCCAAGAGTAGGTGGCACATGTCTGTCATGGTAGCTAATTGAGATATGAGGATCTTGGTTTAAAGCCAGCCTGGACATGAAAGTCAGGGAGACCTCTTTATCTGTAATAAATCATCAAAAAACCTGAAAGTGGCACTGTGGGTCAAGTGGTAGAGTCCTAGCCTTGAACTAAAAAGCTTAGGGACAATGCCTTGGTCTAGATTTCGAGCCCTACTACAGACAAAAAAATGATAAGTAATATAATATAATATTTTATTTAATATTATGAATGGGTCTAATTTTTCCTAACATTATTTTTGTTTAGTTTGTATATTTAACTTTTCTCACAAGTGTTAGTACAAGTGTTCAAAAATGTTTTCCTATTCTTTTCCCTTTTATTTTCTATTTATTTTCCTCAGTACAGTGCTATTTAAATTTGATATTTAGTTTGTTAGTGTAGTACATTTTGATCCATGTGACGACATTTGTTTTTCTCCCCATTTCTTCCAACTTCAACCATCTCCTCAGTTTACTTAGTTCTATTTTCACATATTAGACCATCCTTTCTTTCACTGAAAATACAGACTTATCATTGGTTTGGGATGGATCACTCTACATCTATATAAAAATACTCAAATTCTCCAAAGAATGAATTTATTTCCATCAAGTTAAGAAAAACATATCTTCCAATAACTTTCAAGTGAGGGAAAACACAGAAACCACCCAATAAATTGTCACATATTATTCAGCACTCTGAATTTGTGTTACTCATTATTAAATTCTAATCATATTTACTTTATTTTTTGGTCCATTGTGAGGCTTGAACTCTGGGCCTAGGCACTATCCCTGAGCTCTTCAGCTCAAGGCTAATGCTCTAGCACTTGAGCCACAATCCACTCCGGTTTTCTGGTGGAGATAAGAGTCCATGGACTTTGGAGCCTGTGCTGGCTTTGAACCACAATCCTCAGATCTCAGCCTCCAGAGCAGCTACGATTACAGGCATAAGCCACTGATGACAGGTATCATATTTACTTTTGTAGATGAGAATGATTTTTCTCAGTCAAGCTTTATAGAAGAGTAATGTAGAGAAACAGAATATAATTTCTCTTACATTATGAAAATTACTTTAGGCCTCTAATGCTTTCTGAATAGGCAGCAATTAATTATGTTCAACATGTCAATTGTTTATTTGAAATAAATTCTTCCCATTTTGTTAGAATGTTGGAAGCATGTTGCACTGGGTCCTATACACTAACTGTGTCATAGTATTTGATACTTTAATTGAATATTTTATAAAAGAACACAATGTCAAGAATGAACCTAGAAATTTTTATATAGTGTCATCTCTGTCCTCTCTCTCTTAGTCCCTCCTCCCTGTCTCCACCCATGAATTGTACAGTTCACTTTTGTCAGTGTCCAGTGAGTGCCTCTGCTGCACTTTTCTCTTCCCTCAAGTTCTGTGTGCCCTCCCCTGCGCTCTGAAGTTATACACGTGAATGTACCCTACATAAAGACAGAACCATCAAAAAATAAAAGAGAGAGAGATCTCTTATTTCCATATCTTGAAGTCCATTTATATATATGTAATTTTATATAAACATAAAGAATCCATAGATTTTGATTCTCTGAGTTTCTCTCCTAAAAGCATTCTTTTGATCTCATTGTGTGTGACTATCTAGAAACCTGTATGTTCTGTCTCATATACTGAAACTAGATCGAAAATACACTGGGATGCATTGTAAGCCTATATATAAATGAGTAAATCAACTAAGTTCACATTTCCAAGAAACAGATAGAAGGAGCCAAGAAATATGTGACAAGATGCTTATTATATTAGCTATTGTGATATGGAAAAGGACTACAACTAGGTTCGAGCTCATACATTTGAATAACATGCTTTAAAGTAGAGATAATAAAAAGTATTTGATTCCATGTGCTACTGGTTGAGTATATAAAGTACTAGTTTTCAACTAGACAATAAGAAAATAAATCTGATGCCACAAATTTGATCTGACAATTCTTCATATAGGCATAAAGTTGCCTTACAATTAATCAGTTCCCTCCTTAATATATTCCAAAATGAATGAGAGCATATTTTACAGACATATTTAGACACATATTTATAATTATATGACATCAAATCAAAATGATACAATATAAATACACATAAACCTGCATAAGTAAGCAAAACATTTAATCTCCTTACTATAATCTGACATAGCAACATAATAAATCAACTGCTGATATATTTAATCTTACTGACTTGAACACAGGCTAATAACTAAAAACCATTCATTCAAAACTAAATATTATCCATCAGTTAATCAAAAAATTTATATAAAGCAAATAAATTATACAAAGAAAATTTAAAATGAGTAACAATGTAAATCAGTTATTTTTATTTATATTTCACACTGCTGGGTAAAAAAAAAAAAAACAATGCCTGGGCCAGGAGTTTGACCTAGTGATAGAGTGCTTGCCTAACATGCTCAAACACCAGGTTTTGATTCCTCGGTATCCCATATACAGAAGAAAAGTTGAAAATGGTCCTGTGGCTCAAGTGGTAGAGCTCTAGTCTTGAGAAAGCCCAAGGACAGAGCTCAGGCCCTGAGTTTAAGGCCCAGATCTGGCAAAAAAATATCAATGCCTATGGATAAAATAATATAGTATATTCTGGTGAAAATATTTATTCCAGCATATCATGTCACAGCATTAATAAAATGCTTCTGTTTTCTCCATCTGATAGTTGCATTCATTATTATCTATCAAAATTACTTTCATAATAATCTATAAAATTAGATCCTATGATTTAATAAAAAATATTTGACATCTGAGCACAACGGTAAGTCCAATGTACTTCCAATCAATAAACAATTCTCCCTTCCTTAGGATTAAATACAATATGTATGTTCAAACAACACAGATTTAATGACTGCAGTTAATGAGGTACTACTCATAGTGAGGGTTCTCTCATCTGATAAGTAATATAAACTAGAGAATGTATTTAGTTATGTGTTTTCTACTGAATCACAACAGAAAATTCGTATTAGTGCAAACAGGAATGCAAATGTTTTCTTCCCCTTTCTTAATCTCATATGGTTGCTATAAATTTAAGGAAGATAAGAAAATAAGGAAGATTAGAAAGTATGACATGCTGGACTGCATTGATTCTGTATACAGATTTATACATTATGGTTTACAATAGGAACCACGTGATGTCTAGGATACTGACTCTCCAGATTTGCCTTTCCCCACTATCTTCCTGACAGCTCTGGTGACTTCTCTGTTGCGGAGGCTGTAAATAAGGGGATTCAGCATTGGAGTGAGGATGGTGTAGAAGGCAGACACCATCTTGTCCTGGGTGGGAGAACGACCAGAGGCCGGCCGCATGTAGATGAACATGGCAGCACCATAGTACATTCCCACCACCATGAGGTGGGAGGAACAGGTAGCAAAGGCTTTGTGGCGACCCTCCCCAGATCCCATGTGGATGACAGTCACAATAACCCGCACATAAGATGCAATGATGACAGTCACGGGGAAGAGAAGCATGATCACACAGCAAATCAATATCATTCTTTCAAAGGTCAGTGTGTCCGTGCAGGAGAGAGGGAGAAGGGAAGGAACATCACAGAAAAAGTGAGGTATTTCCCGGGCACCACAATAGGAGAAAGATAATGTGGCTGCAACTTCAATGATGCCATCAAAGGAGCCAAGAATCCAGGAAGCAGATGCCATAACAGCACAGGTTTTCTGGCTCATAAGAACGGGATATCTTAATGGTTGGCAAATGGCCACGTAGCGATCGTAGGCCATTGAGGCCAAGAGGAAACATTCGGCCCCGAGGAGAGTCACATAGAAGAAAATCTGCGTGCCACAGCCTGCCAGAGAGATGGACTGTCTTCCAGACAAGTAGTTGAAGGCCATCTTGGGCACAGTGGTGCAGATGAGCATGAGGTCCATGAGGGAGAGTTGACTGAGGAGGAAGTACATGGGGGTGTGGAGCTGCCTGTCCAGGTAGATGAGGAGAACCATGGTTGAGTTCCCCAGGAGAGCCAATACAAAGATGCCCAAGATGAGAGAGAAGAGCAAGGTGTGGAGGGGGCTGTGATTGAAGATTCCTAGCAGGATGAACTCCGAGGTGAAAGTCCAGTTGTCCCATGTCATGATGAGCATGCTCCCTGTGGAGATCTACAATGATGGGGACATTGCTAAGATGGGATTACACGGTATGCAAGATTTCCCTCCTTACAAAGTTAGGTATTCAGTGCGGAAATACTTCCTCTGGGCCTCATTTCTTTTTTTTTTTTTTATGAGTAATAATGATTCTTACTTGTCACTTGATTTGATTTTTAAATGCAAATTAACAGCAATAGTGATGTTTAAGTAAGATCCTACCAGTTTCCTTAAAGTCATGTAATCTGACGTGAAAAAATCATCCAAATGTGTAATAGAGATCATTCTTTGACCAATATATTCATTATAAAGCCATTCTCAGTTTGGGCAATGTGATGAAATTTACCATATGAAATTATGGTACTAGAAAAAGTATGTGTATAAAATTTTGGGTGAAAATATGCACTAAAATTAGAGTTGGTTAGAAAAATAGATAAATTTGATCGATATTGCCAGAAAAATAGATAAATTGGGATAATAATAATATACATATATATTAATTAATATTTGATGAGTATAATGACATGTCCCTGTTAAAACAGGTACTAACCAATATATTCTTCTCTTCATCCATCATAAAATCCTGAATGTATACATGAAATAGTCTACTGCAGGCCTTGTTACTGAATAAAACTGCTTGGGAGGGAATGTAAAACTTGATTCAAACGTTGTTTATATTTAGCTTACCTGGGTAAATAAGGCAATTTATAATATATTAAGCTTTGTTTGCTCCTTTCCATAAATTTAGACATTGATAGTGTCTGTGTTGCTTATGAAGACTAAAGAAAACCATAATTAAAAATATCTTAAACAGTATCTGATATATACTTGGGTATTTTAATTAAATTCAATTGGTAAGTATAGGCCTTTTTCTACTTCATGTCTATATTTATATAGTCTATGAAGCCTGAATATTTTAATTTCTTTTGAAAGAATATTAGAACAACTTAGCAGTAAATTTCAGCTGTTGTACTCACAAAGACTTAGCTTTCAACCCCAGTGCCCACACAAAGAAAGATAAAGCATTTTTCTTTTGTTAAAAATTAACATCTCTTGGGCCTAGGAGTTTGACCTAGTGGTAGAGTGCTTGCCTAGCATGCACAGAGACATGGGTTCGATTCTTCAGTACCACATACATAGAAAAAGTCAGAAATGGTGCTGTGGCTCCAGTGGCAGAGTGCTAGCCTTGAGGAAAAAGGCCAAGGACAGTGCTCAGTCCCTGAGTTCAAACCCCAGGACTGGCAAAAAAAAAATATTATCATCTTTTTTCCTCTATTTTGATTTCTTATTGCCTCTTTTTCCATGAAATGAGATATTGCCTTCCTCTATTTATCTTCTTCAATGCTATAAGAGAAAAATGTAATTTTTGTTCTTATTTTATCTTTTGTTCTTTTAAACTCTGTGCAGTAATTAATAGTTCTGTGCATATAACATTTCATTATAACTAAGAAATTACCACATCCTACATTCCCAATCAGTTAAAATTCTCTGTGAATTTTTCTTTAATATAATACTTATCAATAAGAACTATCCCCTAAGTTATATACATATATATATTATATATGCTTTTGAAAACATTCTATTTTACTCTTTTAGTCTTGATAAAGAATTGCAAGTCACATTTTATATTTATTTGCTTTAATATATTTATTTTTATTTAACACACAAAAATATCTATTTATGTGACAAGTAAACTTTGTTTATATACACAGTAACATTCCAGTCAAAGTAAGTTTGTCTCTTGTCTCAAACATTTAATATTCCTTCCATTCAAGAACATTCAAGCCGGGCACGGTGGCTCACACCTGTAATCCTAGCTACTCAAAAGGATGAGATCTGAGGAATAAGGTTCAAAGCCAGCCCAGGTCCAAAAGAACATGAGACTCATCTCCAATTAACCTCTAGAAAACAAGAAGTGGGACTTGGCTCAAGGATAGGGCGGTAGCCTTGAACTAAAGAGCTCAGAGACAGTGCCCAGGCCAAGTTCAAGCCCCACGACCAACACAAAAAAGAACATTCAAGATCATTTCTTCTAGTGTATAACAGGATTCATTATATTATCTATTATTAACTGTATGGATGAAAGATGAGAGCGGTCATTTTGTTAAGTGACGTAAGAAAAGCACAGAAAGGCAAGCACCATCACATGACTCATCTGTAGAATCAAAAACAGTTGGTCTTATGAAAGATGAAAGCAGAATGTTAGTTTCCAGAGTCCAGGGAGAGAAGGGGAAAAAGGAAGGATGGTCGACAGGTACTGTGTTACAATGAGATAGGGATAGAATTTTTCATGGTCATAGTGCACTGCAAGGTGAAAATAGACATTATTATATTTAAAAAATTGAGATATATATACATATGTATATATATGCATTTCCATTATTCAGGGATAAATTTAATTTAAGCCAGAATCCCTAAGTTATTGGAATTTCTTCCTCCCCTCAGTCTTACCTGCTACATGTCCTTGACAAGTCCTGCTGTTCAGAGGGTATCTGAAAGATTTTAAATGGTGCTGCTGAGTAACATTTGGCTATGTCACATGTGAATCAATGTTGCAGTGTCACCAGGGAATTAAGTCCCTAGTCTTCAATTATAGTGCTACAAGTTATCATACAATTTTTCTCTTAGGGCTTGATGCAATGTTTTTGATTTGAAAACATGTTATATTGTTTAACATAAACAAGTATGTTATTTTCATTTTTTTGACAAATAACAAGCTCCCCAAACCTGTTTCTTCCATTATCTGGTCATTTATATATCAATGACTCAAGTTTTTCTTTCTTGTGTCTCATTGTTTGCTTATCTATTTATTGCAATATTAGAGGTTGAACAAGCTAGGCAGGTGTTCTACATTTTGAGTTCTCTTCCTGTTTCCTATCCCATTTGATTTTCTTTTTGAAAAGAAGCATCATTAACTTTTCCTGGGAAGACCTTAAACTGTATATCTGAAGTGCATTTTGAAACAATGGATTTGCAATGTATGTAACCATACCCTGTTTCACATTTCAAAATGAACAGTATAGGCCTAAGAGGGAAAGATAAAATTTTATTTCTCATTTTTAATTAAAGTGACATCTTCACCTTCTGTGCTTTAATACCTGCACATAGAACTTTACTAATGTTTACTAATTGATTTCACACTGGACAATCAACGAGTGCTAGTTTGGTACTGTGAAGATTAATTTTTCACACAGGCATTTCTGAGTTATTGTATATATTCTAGGTGCAAATATTTTGTATATGTAATTATTTAGTGTATTGTTTTCTATTTGTATTTTCTACTAATATTGTTTTCTCTGTATTTTACTAGTAGCTTTATTACAATTATTTTCATATCAGTTATTTTTTCCATATATTTTTATTGTAATTAATAGAAGGGTTACATTATATTCACCTGATAGGAGGTGCATTATTTCACAAACATTGGTACCCTTTCTCATGTCTTGGTCCCCATTTCCCTCCCCCCACCCCCACCCCTCATCTTGTTTTCCCCCCTTCCCTATCCTATTTCAAATAACCAAATATGCATATATCCAGTATATCAGATAACAAGGTGAAATACTGTAACAATATGAGTTAGCCAAGGGACAGCAAAAGAAATGAGAGATAACATAGTACATTAAGGACAACAATCACTCATTATATGGCTTTTGTTTCTATCATATATCATTTATTACACACAAAGGAAAAAGATCAAGATATTTTTAACTGCCCACACAGCTCACACAACACAACATAGCTGACATCAAGACATTATCCTTTATATGCTGTTTTCATCTTTATTTAAGTAGGGATTTTAATTTCTTATCCTTTACCTGATAATTAATTTCTCTTCACCAAATGTTTGTGTTTTCTAACATACTGAAATTCTGTTTTACTCAAACAGTATATGTGAGAGCAGCACCATCTTTACTGCTGGCAAGGACTCAAGCCAAAACAATTGGAGTCTGAGAGGTGTTGCTGACAGCACCAACCTATAGGGCAAAGGATTTCCCAGACATGCCTTCACCAGAAATCCGGTCCCAGCGCTGCTGAAGTCCATCCCCCTGTACTACCCACATACCTGGTAAACAAAGCCACCCGCGGATCTTTCAGCTTTGTTTTACCGAACAAGCAATCTCATCAGAAAAACTGCAAAACCAAATCACAAGAGAAAAAGACTTCGTGAAGTGTTTAGATCCCGAATTTAGTGGAGACACAAGTTTCCTAACCTCTCCCCCCACCAAAAAAAACCCAAAAACTGAAGAATACCCTTTTTTCTTACCCCATTTCATTTGCATTTTAAATGTTATTTTTCTCTTTGCCATTTAATGTACACCTTTTTATCTAATGTTATGATTCATTCCTTTTTTTTTCTTTTTTTTCTTTTTTTCTTCTCTCTTTTCCCACAATCCTGCTTTCACTGTGGTTGTTCCTAGAAACACAGTGACAGGTCTGGGTATAGTTTGAATAAAAACAATATCCATATTGATACAGTCACCTGCTTTTTAAACTCTGGGTTCTCAACCCTAGTATCTCTTGGGTAAGAACTCAGAACAGTGAGTAATCTCCCCCCCCACCTTTTTTCTTTTTTGTTTGTTTTTGTTTTCATTTTGTGTGTGTGTGTGTGTGTGTGTGTGTGTTTGTGTTCTGTTTTCTATTATTTTGTTGCTGTTTTGTTTCTTATTTCTCTTTTTTTCTTTTCTTTCTTAAAATTGGTATCATTGAAATCTCCTATATCAACCTCTCTCTTTTCTCTATATATTCTTCTTATTACTCTTCTTATTTTGATAGGTTTTATCTAAGTTCATCTAAACTTTCTACACAAATACTCTACCTGTCTATCACCTTAGGTCAGTTGTCCTTACACAATACCCTTTCTTCATTACTATAATATTCATACACTCCTGTATTATTCTTTTCCTACCTCCCTTGTCATCTTTCATATTATTTTTCTATCTCTGGTCCTCTGTTCATCCTTCAAATCTTATAATGCATGGATCTACATTTGATGGCTGTTGATCAATGCTGTGTACCTAGGTGTTCAATTATACTCGAGGTCCAGAGGGACTTAAATACAATAGAGATTGGATTGAGGGGCTTATTGTTTTGGTCATAAATTGGTCATCTGCGATTGTATTAGATTTGTATGTAAGTGTACAAAAAGAAAGAGAGAGTGTTATTACCAATCTAAAAGAGCTAATAACTATTGTCAGCCAAATAAAAAGGTCTAGGTTGGTTATATCTGAAAAATGGGCAGAAGAAGAAACTCAAGAAAAATGTCAAATCAAGGAATAGCATCTCCGACCCAAAATAAACAGGCAATGGAGCAGTCAGCGGCAAATCTAGAGGAGAGCCTTCCAAGTGTTATACAAATGCAATTGATAAACATCATTAATGAAAAATGTGAAAACATAAAGAAAGAGATGACGGAGGTAGCTACAGCTAAATAAGAGGAAACCATAAACAAAGTGATATGTGAAAAAGGGGAAGCCATAAAGGAGGCCATAATAAAGGTTTTTCATAGAAAAAAGGACAAATTCATATAGAATCAACAAACAAAAAGGTGACTAAAATCCAACAAATGTCCAAAGAGAATAAAGCTCCTGAGATAACCACTCAAATGGAAATCAAGGAGCTAAAGAAATCCATACATGATTTAAAATAAGAGATGCAAGGCATCAAAAATGAGCAATTAGAAGCAAGGAAGATGAAGAATAAAGTAGATAGCATTGATAGCAGGTTAGACAATGCAGAAGAAAGTATTTTTGGGGTTGAAGATAATTTAGTTGTTATAGAAAAAGAACAGAAAATGAGTCAATTCAAATATACGAAATATGAGAAAAAGCTACAGGGGGTCAAAGATATAATTAGGAAGCATAATTTAAGGCTAATTGGTATTGAGGAGGGTCTAGAGAAAGAGGTCAATGGTATTGGAAATATACTTCAGGGAATCATCTCAGAGAACTTCCCAAATATCCAGAAGGGCAGACCCATACAGATACAAGAAGCTTTTAGAACCCCAAACAGACCTGACCAGAAAAGGACATCCCACCGCCACATTATAATCCAAACTGGATCCTAAAAGCAGTCAGGAAGAAGAGAACAATTACCTATAAAGGCAAACCAATCAGAATAACCCCAGATTTCTCAGCGGAGACCATGCAAGCAAGAAGAGATTGGAAAGATATATACCATGCCCTGAAGTCAAATAATTACCAGCCAAGAATACTGTACCCAGCAAAGCTCTCATTCATAACTGAGGGAACAATAAAAACATTCCACTCCAAGGAAAAGCTTCAACATTATGTAGCAACAAAACCAACACTACAGAAAATTCTCAAAGATGTTCTACGCATGGAAAACCAACACAAATGTAATACAAAGAAAGACATGGCACCTAAAACTCATAACATCTAAGTACCACAAAAACTATCGACACAGGCCATAATGAAAGCTTGTAAAAATGGCAGGTACTAATAAATATTTCTCAATCCTGACTCTCAATATCAATAGACTTAACTCTCCAGTTAAATGGCATAGATTATCTAGTTGGATCGAAAAACAGGATGCATCATTCTGCTGTCTTCAAGAGACACATCTTAACCAAAAAAACAAACACCTTTTGAAAATGAGAGGTTGGAATAAACTCTATCAAGCAAACGGCCCCCATAAACAAGCTGGAGTTGCCATCCTCACATTAGATAAAATAGATTTCAAACTAAAATTAGTGAGACAAGACAAAGAAGGTTACTACATACTACTAAAGGGATCTCTCCTCCAGGAGGACATAACCATCCTAAATATCTACACACCGAATCCCGGAGCTCTGAACTTCATCAAGCAAACTTTACTTTCACTGAAACCATACATAGATCGAAACACAGTGATTGTTGGTGACTTTAAAACACCACTCTCACCTTTGGACAGATCAACAAGGCAAAAACTCAACAGAGAAACCTTGAACAACTGTATAGACCCACTAGATCTAACAGACATCTGCAGAATATTCCACCCAGCAACAACACAATATACGTTTTTCTTAGCAGTACATGGAACATTTTCCAAAATAGACCACATTTTAGGCCATAAAACAAACCTGGACAGACTCAGAAACACTGAAATTATTCCCTGCACTCTCTCAGATCACAAGGGCATCAAAATGGATCTGAACACACATCTCCACCAACGAAAACTCTGTAACTCATGGAGATTGAAAAACACATTGTTGAATCACCAATGGGTCATTGAGGAGATCACAACAGAAATCCAACAGTTCATGAAATTTAACAAAAAGGAGACACAAAAAACCAGCTCCTTTGGGACACAGCAAAGGCAGTACTCAGAGGAAAATTTATAGCTCTGAGTGCCTACAATAACAAATTGGAAAAATCACAAATCAACAATTTAATGTGTCACCTTAAGCTCCTGGAAAAAGAGCAACAAACCAACTCTAATCCCAGTAGAAGGAATCAAATTATTAAAATCAAAGCAGAATTAAATAAATAGGAATCCAAAAAACTATAGAAAGAATCAACAAAATAAGGAGTTGGTTCTTTGAAAGAATTAACAAAATTGACAAATCCTTAACAAATCTAACCAAAAAAGAAGGGAGCATACCGAAATAAACAAAATCACAGACAAAAATGGTAAGATCATGAGAGAAATGACCAAGATCCAAAGTATCATGAGAGAATACTTCTCAAAACTTTACACCAACAAATTTGCGAATCTAGAAGAAATGGATGAATTCCTGGCCAATATTAACATACACACAGTGAACCAAGAAGAACTAACCCAACTAAACAGGCCTATTTCAAACACTGAAATAGAAATGGCAATAAGAGAACTTCCACATAAGAAAAGCCCAGGGGCAGATGGATTCACAGCTGAATTCTATAAGGTCTTCAAATCAGAGATCGCACCAATACTCCTCAAGCTCTTCAACGAAATTGAAAATGAAGGCTCTTTACCAAACTCATTCTATGAAGCCAGTATAACCCTCATCCCCAAACTAGACAGAGATTCATCAAAGAAAGAGAACTATAGACCTATATCTTTGATGAACATGGATGCAAAACTTCTCAACAAAATACTGGCCAACCGTCTACAGCAACTCATCAAAAAAATTATACACTATGATCACACAGGTTTCATCACAGGGAGGCAAAGCTAGTTCAACATACGTAAATCAATTAATATAATTCAACACCTCAACAGGAGCAAGGACAAAAATCACATGATTGTCTCAATAGATGTAGAAAAGGTATTTGACAAAATCCAACACCCCTTTATGTTAAAAGCTCTGGAGAAACTAGAAATCCATGGAACATTCCTCAATATAATAAAGGCTGTGTATGACAAACCCACAGCTAGTATTATACTTAACGGTGAAAAGCTAAAGCCATTCCCTCTAAAATCAGGAATGAGACAAGGATGCCCACTCTCTCCACTCCTTTTTAACATAGTACTAGAATTCCTAGCCAGTGCAATAAGGCAAGAAGCAAGCATAAAGGGGATCCAAATAGGGAAAGAGGAAGTAAAACTTTCCCTTTTTGCAGATGACATGATCCTGTATTTAAAGAATCCTATAGACTCTACTCCCGAGATCCTTGAGCTGATTCAAAAATTTGGAAGGGTAGCAGGCTATAAAATTAACCATCAAAAATCAACTGCCTTCGTCTACGCCAACAGTGAGAGGAATATGGCAACAATCAGGAAAGCAACTCCTTTCACAATAACCTCAAAGAAAATAAAGTCCCTAGGAATTACCTTAACTAAGAATGTAAAGGAACTTTTTGATGAAAACTTTAAAACCTTGAAAAAGAAAATTAAAGCAGAACTGAGGAAATGGAAAAATCTCCCATTCTCCTGGATTGGAAGAATCAATATCGTGAAAATGACAATCTTGCCAAGGGCTATCCACAAATTCAACACTATACCCATCAATATCCCAATGTCCTTCTTTAAAGAAATAGAAGAGGCAATCCAAAATTTCATACGGAATAATAAAAGACCCTGTATAGCAAAAACACTTCTTAGCAGAAAGAACAGCACTGGAGGAATTTCAGTACCACAGTTTAGACTTTATTACAGACCTATAATTAACAAAACAGCTTGGTACTGGCACAAGAACAGGCCTGAAGACCAATGGAATAGAACTGAAGACCCAGATATTAAACCACAGACCTATGGCCACCTAATTTTTGACAAGGGAGCCAAAAAAATAGAATGGAAGAAAGATAGCCTTTTCAACAAGTGGTGCTGGCAGAACTGGTTAAGCACCTGCAGAAAACTAAAGTTGGATCCTTTTTTGTCACCCTGCACTTGAATTAACTCCAAATGGATCAAAGACCTGGAGGTAAAACCTGACACTCTGAAAACTTTACAAGAAGGAATAGGAGATACACTAGACCTCCTTGGCACAGGTCGAAACTTTCTTAATAAGGACCAAGAATGACAACAAATCAGAGAATGGCTGGATAAGTGGGACTGCATTAAACTTCAGATCTCCTGAATAGCAAAGGTCATAGCCAGCAAATTAACTAGAAAGCCTGCAAAGTGGGAGAAGATCTTCACCAACCATACAACAGTCAAAGGCCTCATGTCTAAAATATATCAACAGCCCAAAAAATTGAATCAATCCAAAACTAATCTCCAAAGCAGCAACCATCCCATTAAAAGATGGGCCAAAGACTTCAAGAGAATCTTCTCTGAAGAAGAAACAAAAATGGCCTACAGACACATGAAGAAATGCTCAACATATTTGGTCATAAAAGAAATGCCAATCGAAACAACTCTAAGATTCCACCTCACTCCAGTTAGAATGGCCAGGATCAAGAAAACTAATAACAACAGATGCTGGAGGGGATATAGCCAGGAGAGATCACTACTACACTGTTGGTGGGAGTGCAAACTCATTCAACCACTATGGAAACCAGTATGGTAGTTCCTCAAAAGACTAAACATAGAGCTCCCCTATGACCCAGAAATTCCACTACTTGGCATTTACCCAATCATCCAGAAACAAAGACATACTAAATCCACCAGCACAACAATGTTCATTGCAGCACTATTTACCATAGCAAAGATATGGAACCAACCTAGATGTCTCTCAGTTGATGGTTGGATCAACAAGATGTGGTATTTACACACAATGGAATTCTATGCTGCTGTCAGAAAGAATGACATTGCCCCATTTGTTAGGAAATGGAAATACTTAGAAAACATCATATTAAGAGAAGTAAGCAAGACTCCAGGGAATTTAGGCTCAATGGTTTCCCTCATTTGTCATAATCAGTAGAAATCTTGGTCTCTCCTAGTAGAGATTTGCAATAGAGCAAAACCTTTATACAAAAAGCCATATAGTATGATGCTAAATGAAAGGATCTCTAGGTTATAGAAACATAAGCCACATAATGAATGATTGTTGTTCTTAAGGTACTATGTTACCTCTCATCTCTTTTGCTGTCCCTTGGTTATCTCATATTGTATCTCACTTTGTTACCTGATATATCGGATATGTTTGTATTTGGATATTTGAAATTGGATAGGGAACGGGAGAAAACAAGATGAGGGGTGGGGGTGGGGGGAGAGAAATGGGGACCAAGACATGTGAAAGGGTATCAATGTATGGGAATTAATGTACCATCTATCTGGCAAATATCATGTAACTCTTCTATTAATTACAATAAAAATATATGAAAAAGAAAAAAAATAAATAAAGGCTCCAAGAAAAACAAATAAATAAGTGAGCTCTTTCTTGGTTCCAGTAATGTGGCAAACAATGGAGATAAAAAGTTATAATCCATTAAAGCTACTATGTTTTGGTGTGTTTCATACATCACAAAGTATAACATGCAACAATTTGAAATATAGTCTTTAATTTTGGAGCCTATATATAACTCCTGTTTTTTAGGTTATTTTTAGTTGTCGAACTTCTTTATATATATGGTTTGATTTTTCTTATTTTCACATTTTTGTTAGCATTAAAATAGTTTACATAACAGTGCTCCTTTCAAATTTCATGTGAAAATTTAATCCCCAGTACAAGATTGTTATTTTTTAAAGAAATATAGAACTATTTATTGACCACTGTTCATTATTATTTACCATAAAGTAAACAATATACATCCTGATGACTTCAAAGCTGTTTTTTCTGGTTTTTGTGGAACCATTAACCCAATACCGAAAAGAATTGAGCCTACATGTTAGGAATGGGTTAGGATAAAGGAAAAGCATGCCGGTCAACAATTTTAAAAACTTACTTGTTCACTCATTTAGGCCAGCAGGTCCTAAATAGTTGAAATCTTTAACCAGTTGATTTTGCATTTCTGTGAACTGAGTCTTATATAGCTCATGATTCATGAACTTTCCTTATACAGATTCTAACTACAGAAACTTTTAATTAAAGGAACTCAAAATTTATCTTAGTTTTCTCAACTGGATGAGGGAAGCTGTTGGAAGAGATCTTTTTCCTTTGAAATTTTTTTTGCAAATGTATTGCATTTGCTATCTATGGCAAAGGCAGAAGGACCTAAAGTTGAGGCTAGCCTGGCTACCTAGTAAGTTCAAGGCCAGTCTAAGCTGCCTAGTGACCCTGTCTTAAACACCAAAAAAAAAAAAAAAAAAAACCTGAAACAAAGGCCCGGGATGTAACTCAGTGATACATCATTTGCAAGACTCTGCGTCTGATGCCCAATACCACTAAACAAGCAAAATCTTCGAAACAAAAACATCTGTGTAAGTATTTGTTTACATGCACACAAACACACATACAAAAATTCAGTATTGTCATTCAACATAACAGTTAAAGACAAGTTATTCTGCGTAAGTAATGATCAAAAAAGGTTGCCTTATAAGAAAAAAAAATCTGTTCTTGAATGCACAGGAAATATATCATGGCATTAAATATTCTTTTCTGAAAAAGGAAGCAACTACAGAAAGTATATTTGTTCAAACTAACCAGTTCTATTGAAGAAAAACAAAAAAAAACTCAACAACTCTCCCTAATATTATTTTCAAAACCAACATATCAAACTTGATTGTCATTAAAATGTAGTTGGTTCATACCATTAATTAAAAAAACAAAACTCAGATTTTATGTATATGTATAAATATATATAAAACAATTATTGAGCTTCATCTTCTGAATAAGAATGCCAAGTTAGTCTCACTTCTTAAAAAGCAATTATAATCTGAGGAAATTTCATATTGGCCTCTTTTGCCAGCACCAAGTCAGCTTCATCTGAATCTTTCCATTTCATGAAAAACATCAATTCTCCACTGTCTGTGGCACCAATTATTCTTAAGGCTCTAGACCCCTGCCAAAGCTCCTTGCTTTGTTAGCAGTATCTATTTTTTTCTTTGATTTGCCGTCATCAGAATCACTGATAAAGATTTTCTTTTTGTACCATCCGTTTCTGTATCAGCTTTTTGAGAATTAAGAAATGCTTCAATGAATTCTGGACAATCTAATTTTTTTCAGGTTCCCAAATATCAGCATCTGTAAATTCCTTCCACTTCAGGACATATTCTACCTTCCCATTTACTGCACATTGATCCAGTACTTTTCCACAACAAATTCATCAGGTACTGCTTCTTCAATTTTTTACTCTTTGTATTGTTTCATTCTCATATTTTATGGTGTAGTTTGGTTAGAGGCCATTTTTAATTGTAGAGTTGATGACATATTACTCAGAAGCTCCTAGTCACGATCCTGCAGCAGCAAAGTCTCCCTACAAGAACATTATAAAAGCATTAACAGACACACAGGCCTTTCAGTTGTGTAATCTCATTGATTAGGGACCTAGGAGGAAGAAAATAGGGTCTGTGCTCTTGCCCTGCTGACCCCTCTGCCATATGAGGCCAGAATGCTTCTCTCTTTTGAAGAATGGGACCACAGTAACCTTTTGAAAGAACATAGCTAGTCTTTACCAGACACTATACATGTTCTGGCTTTGCACTTCCAACAATCAGAACCATAAGAAAGAAATTTCTACTTTATAAAAATTACTCAAGGGGCTGGGAGTTTGGCCTAGTGGTAGAGTGCTTGCCTAGCATGCACTAAGACCTGGGTTCGATTCCTCGGTACCACATACATAGAAAAAAAGCCGGGAGTGGTGCTGAGGCTCAAGTGGTAGAGCTCTAGCCTTGAGAAAGTGCTAACCTTGAGAAAGTCCAAGGACAGTGCTCAGGCCCAAAAAAGCCAGGAGTGGTGCTGAGGCTCAAGTGGTAGAGTGCTAACCTTGAGAAAGTCCAAGGACAGTGCTCAGGCCCTGAGCCCAAGCCCAGGACCGGCAAAAAAAAAAATTTACTCAAGTCTTTAGCACTACAAATACAAACAATATAAATCGTCCACATTTTCTCAATGGAAAATAAAAACATTATTTGAAATATATTGTTTGTTTGTTGTTTAACTTTTTAGTACTAATTTTACTAAAGCAAGGACAGCATAAGTTAAACAAGTGCTTTATTACTTGATCTATTACTTGAGCTGAGTCATTTTGTGATTTGTATATAGTTTTAGAGATAGGGTCTTGCTAAGTTTCATGGAACAGGACTTAACTTCAAGATATTCCATTTTCCACCTTTCCAATGATCTAGTTTTATATGTATGGGCCTCCCTCCTGGCTTATTTTGTGGTTTAGATATCAAATGTAACTAGCCTTGTAAATTTTCTTCTAAACTATAGCCTCTTGTTGGAAACTACTGCTTCTTATTATTTATTTAAAGTTGTTTGAATGCTCATTTGGTTAATTCATGCATTTATAAAATATCATTTTTTCTGAATTCCCCTTTCCGTAGAATTTTATAATAGTTAATTTTATTATTATGTGTAACATCTAAATGTTTAGTTTCAATAACAAAACTATCCTAGATACATTTAACAATTTTTTTTGCCAGTCCTGGGGCTTGAACTCAGGGTCTGAGTGCTGTCCTTGGACTTTCTCAAGGCTAAAGCTCTACCACTTGAGCCAAAGCACTATTTCCAGCTTTTTGTATGTATATGTGGCATTGAGGAATTGAACTCAGATCTTTGTGCATACTAGGCAAGCAATCTACCACTAGGCCAAACTCCTGGCCCCCACATTTTACACTTTTAATAATAATCTTTAAAATGCTGTAAAATCTACTACTGTATATCCTCTTATTCACCTCAGTATATAGTTGTACTTACTAAACACAAACTGAGTTTTTATTGCTTATATCTTCTGAGGAATTTTTTTTTTGCGTTTTCAGATTTTCTGAAAAAATCTCTTTTAGCATGTATGTTTTCACTAGTTCTATGTATTAATATATTGATTGATTACATAATAAATTTCAAAAGCTTAAATGATATACCATAATGTTATCTGTACTGTTTTCACATTCATTTTTGGGAAAACATGGAACTTCAGAAAATTCTAGATTGTTCCACTTAAAAGCAGGTAACATTTTGTATAACTATAGGATTGGAAGCAAGGATCAGGATATCTACAATGGGAAAATATGGACTGAAGGCTAATAATCACCCTTGAGCTCAGGGCCTGAGTACTGTCCTTGGACCTTTCTAAGGCTAGAGTTCTTCCACTTGAGCCTCAGCACAACTTTTGGCTTTTTTCTATGTATGTGGTACCTAGGAATCGAATCTGGGTTTTCCTGCATGCTAGGCAAGCACTCTACCACTAGGCCAAACTCCTGGCCTAGTTCCTCAATCTTTTCTTTTCTTTTCTTTTTAGTGGTTCATGGGGCTTGGACTCCACCTGGATGCTCTGCCTGAGCTCTTCAGGTCAAGGCTACTGCCTTACCCTTGAGCCAAGGCCCACTTTCTGTTTTCTTGGGGTTCATTGGAGATAAGAGTCTCAGGTCCTTTTGTGCTGTGGCTGGCTTTGAACCTTGATCCTCAGATCTCAGCCTCTCATGTAGCTAGGATTACAGGCATGAGCCACCGTGCCCCACTTCCTCACTCTTTTCTAACATGCATTATTTTGAATAATTCTTTAAAATTATGTTTAAATGTAATGGCTCAGATTTTTCAATCTCTGTCAAAGTTCTATAGTCTGGAGCATGCTCCTTCAGCTCAGCTATATTTCTCAGGTCCTGTGAATTCCAAGCAAACTCTTGTTGTATCCCACAATTGACACAGTAGTAACGACCACAGCATAAATTACTAGATATAAAAATAGTCTGATATGTTCCAGTTAAAATACATTTTATATCTGTCATTACTGATATCACATTCAAATCTGCTCGGCCACTGAATAAAACTGTTCAGCTGAATGACATCATGGATAAACAAAGACCCTTTACTTTAACACCTGAAAGGGCATAATAAATACATTGAATCTAAAGGGACAAATAGCAAGTTAAATATATATTCTATCAATTGACATGGAAAATAGATTTTAAAAAATATATAAGTAATTATATCTTCAAATCACTTAAATGCATTTTTGAAGCAAATCTGCATTTCTGGTTAGAGTGACAGTGTTTTTCCTTGCAATAGAAGAGAAGTTGCATATGTTTCAAATTGCCTCTTGAACTTTCCTCACATATATCTAATCTAGTGTGTTTTCACAATATATATTATATGTTACTCAAATTCTTATATTTTAGGCTTGATTTTTAATTCACAAGTAACTGAGTTTTACTTTTTTCCCATAGCACTAAATTTGATCTTTGAAAATTAACTGAGACTGTTTACTTTGTAATTTATAAGAATTTTCATAGTGCATATATGTGGAAAGGGAATTAAAGTGAAACCCATCTAAAGATAATATTAGAGGCCTTTAGGAATAATCATTTTTTTAGCGTTGAGGAAGGAATGTGTAAGGCATGCATTCTATCACTCCCCCCCCAGCACACTAAGACTGCTATTTAAGTAGGCCTTATCACATATGATTAGATCTTTCTTCTTTACAACACCAGTTATTTTTCTCAGTGCACATTTAAATTAACCAAAAGCATCAGAAAGGAAAATGTTTCATATACAATATATGGATGTTTATTGAATTTACACTAACAATATGTACTAACCCCAAACATTTATTTCAATATATTGCCAAGAAGATGGACAATATTAAGTAGCTTAGGACAACACTTTTTAATTGCTAATACATTACCTGAATAGAATATTTTTGTCATGATTTTCCTCATGGCACATTTTATTGGTTCATTTCTAAGACTGTAGATAATCGGGTTGAAAAGGGGAGGGATTACAGAATAAAACAGTGAAAGGATCATATCCAATGTGGTTGCTGATATTACAGATGGCCTCAGGTACACATAAAAACCAGAGCTAAGGAAGACTGACACCACCAGAATGTGAGGAACACAGGTTGAAAATGCCTTTTTCCTGTCAGCTCCATTTGGAAACTTGAGCACAGTAGAAAAGATGTGAAAATAAGACCCTATGATAAAAACGAAACAGCCACCACCAATTCCCAGACCAGAGATGATGATCATGATCTCATTCACAATTGTGTTAGAGCAAGAGAGCTTTAGCAGCGATGGAATGTCACAGAAGAACTGATGGATCGCGTTGGATCCGCAAAAGGGCAGCGTGAAGGTACTGGTGGTGTGCACACCTGCATACATGAGTCCACTGACCAGAGAGGCCAGCGTCATGCGGCTGCATATCTGAGGGCTCATGATTACTGGGTAATGGAGGGGATGGCAGATGGCCACATAGCGATCACGAGCCATGATGGTGAGAAAGAGAAGCTCCACATATACAAAAAATACTACTAGAAAGACTTGACCTACACATCCAGTCCTTGAAATAGTGCTGGTGCCAAGCAAGGAATTAATGCACGAGTTAGGGACGGTTACAGAAATGTAGCATGCATCCAAGACAGATAGATTTCGGAGGAAGAAATACATGGGTATGTGAAGCCCTTTGTCAAGGATGGTGACAATGACAATGAAGATGTTTCCTATTAAAGTGACCAGATAAATCAGAGAGAAGGATATAGCGTGAAAAATTTGTAGAGTCCGTACATCAGAAAATTCCATGAGTAGAAATTCCATCACTGTAGTGGAATTGGGCACATTGGAATGAACCAGCATAGACCTAAGGATGAGGAGAGAAATCCTGAACTCAAGAAAGGTCAGTCAGAATATGGAGCATGAGTTCATAACGATTGCAGTATTGGTCTCTTTTTGAATCTACTCTATAATCATGGAATGGACATTTTTTTCAGTGATTTCTATCACTGAAAATTAGCAGATACTTAGTTACTAACATTGCTGCTTTTGTTCATGCAATGTTTTCAATGGACAGATAGTTATTTTTAATATATACTTTACATAGTGTACATTCTTTAATACTGCAGAAACTAAAACATCACTAAACTTATTAATGTTTATCTGTGCCAGATCAGGTTCAGAGTTTGGAAGCTACTTCTATTCATTACTACAGTCCTGTTAGGACTACAATTGAAATTACACATTTTTCAAATAGTTTCTCAAGTTGTTGTGAGATAGGTGCAAGCCTGTTAATTTACAGTGAATATAAGTATGGCTTCATTTTCTAGTTATTTAATTCAAATGCTAGTTCCTATTATGATGTGCAATGGCTTGTTTATTTATTTACTTGGCTACTTATTTAGTTATTTATTGACTATTATGGATAAATTCCCTAGTCTGGTCATCACTGAGACCAAATCTATTCCTGGACCCTGGTCCCTCCTGAAATGTATATTTTAACAGGAGTCCACATGCTGTAATTTTGTTGAGTCAGGAACAATTGTTA
The DNA here is from genome assembly GCF_031878675.1 of Megascapheus bottae. Taxonomy (NCBI): domain Eukaryota; kingdom Metazoa; phylum Chordata; class Mammalia; order Rodentia; family Geomyidae; genus Megascapheus; species Megascapheus bottae. The sequence goes on from NC_143518.1 coordinate 9,662,811, forward strand.
ACAATAAATTATAGACTAGATCTTAGTAGGTGAGATTTCACCTTTAGCAACCTCAGGACTTCAAGAATGCTCTTGAATGTCTCATATTCATCATTGTATGATGACGAGTTAGTTGTAATTTGTTCTTTTTGTATTTATGGGCTTACATTATTTGAATTTAACTATACAAAACTTTTGTGTTTGGCTCTAATAAGTGTAGAAAATATAGACAGAAAGTTTGGGACTTCCACATACCAGATACCTGAAGTTGGTAGCATTCTTCATCCACGATAAATACCCTTCATCTGTCAAAATATGAGAATAGTTTGCTTTGGTAAGGTCAATGTAAATCAGAGAGGTTAATTTATTGATTTTATTCTATGATTCATTACTTCAACAAATAATGATCCGACCCATTTACATCAAGACCTTTGCATGTACATGATGTACTAGAGATTTAGGGTGTCACAACTGATTCTCTACCATTTGGACTATACACCTTATTCCAGTATTTTGCTGGTTGATTGGAAATGAGAGTTGAAGATTTGTCTGCCTGGGCTGGCCTCAAATCTTGTTAAATTTTCAGACTTCTGAGTAACTAGGATTATAGGTACAAGCCATTGACACCTAGCACAACAATTTTATAATAAAGAAAAATATTCTACTAAAAGAGATTGACAGCGGCCATGAGTTCGTCCTAGTCGTAGAGTGCTTAGCATGTATGCACAAAGACCCACGTTTTATTACTCAGTAGCATATACATAGAAAAAGCTGTAAGTGGTGCTGTAATTCAAGTGGTAGAGTACTTGCCTTAAGATGGTGCTCAGGGCCCAAGTTCAAGCTCCAGGACTGGCAAATGCATACACACACACACACACACACACACACACACACACACACACACACAAACATGCATAGTGATTGACAATAAACTTCAATATTTGAGGAAAACATAAAATTTATTATAGTTATTGGTGTTATATGATAATTAAGAAAGTTGCATGTGACTAGGAGAAAAAAGAGCATGGTTAACTGACCAAGTCTTGAAATCCACCAAATTGCTATGGAATTAGAAATATACTTTAATTTTTCTTCCTAAACTAATGTTTGGTTTGTGTTTTATTTCTATTTTTGCAAATAGAAATTCAGTGTGTAACTTTTGAATGGAGATAATACATTAAGCTAATTATCAATGTTTCTATACAATAGTTTGAGTGAGAGATGCAAGTCAAGTTTTAAGAACAACAACAAATTTGAGCTGAGTACTGCTGGTTCCCATCTACAATCATAGCTATTCATGAGACTGAGATCTTTCTGATCTCCTAAATATTTGTGAGACTTCATCCATCTCTAATTAATAAGCAAAAAAACTGGCTGAACATATGGCTCAACTGTCAGAGCAGCAGCCATGAGCAGGAAAGCTGATCTGATCCAGAATAGAAAGCCCAGATTTCAAGACTCAGTACTATCACATACATACATACATACATACATAAATAAATAAATAAATAAAATGCATAGACAAATGAACTAGAACAATATTGACATACAAACCTTGGCCTATGAGAACTCAGATCATATACATAAACTATTTATCTGATTTCCTAATTTATTTAGATTTAATATCATTACTTCGAAGATATACTTTAATATGTAAAACTTGAGTTAATTTCAGAGTTGTGAATATAAATATAAATATATATATGCAAATATCCCATTTATAGTATGTGTTCATATGCTTCACACACATACATGTATATATACATATATATGTATAAAAGTAAACTGTGGTGTCAATAAATATACATTAAATGTAGTGTTTTCTAAGTTTTAAATGCAACAGCTTTTAATATAGCTACAGTTTATTTCATTGAAACAATAAAAACATTCTTGTTCTGCCCCTGTATTCAGTAATAAAATTCCTTTAGTTAAGGAGCTGAAAGGTCATTAAAACTTAGAAGTTACATATCCTTTTTAGAAAACAAATGCTGGACTACCTAGATAGAATATAATCATATGTTATTAACTTGGGTGCTATCAGCAGTTGTACAAATACTTCTATATATTGAGTACATTAGACTGAAGAATTATAGTTTTATTTTAAAACAGTTTCTAATATTTAATCATAAAAGTTATAGTTAATATTTGCATAAACAAATCAAATTTGAAATAATCATTCACAATCAGTAAAGAACTACTTTTTCATAGTGTATTTAAACATATCACATTGCTAGTTTTTTCATATTTTTCTAATGTGTGAAATAAAATCCAGTGAAACTTGACTCCTTATGGTAAAACACCATATTCTAAATTCACTTTTTTATTTTTATTTCTTTTGCCAATCCTGGGCTTGAGCTCATGGCCTGAGCACCATCCTTAGACTTTCTCACTTGAGCCTCAGCACCACTTCCAGCTTTTTTCTACATACGTGGTAATGAGGAATTGAACCCAGCTTTTCACGCATGCTAGGCAAATACTCTACCCCGAAGCCAAACTCTCTGCCCTAAATTCGAAATATTTTGAATGAAAAATTTTCAATTAGCTTTTGCCAGAATCACTTGTAGATCAGATCTATAATTATCTTCAACATGATAGTAATGCCAGTGCAGTGACTGTACAGATATAGCTAAAACTATTATATAATAAATATGACAGTTATTTAAAGGAAACTCAATAATTTCTCAGTCATGTGGTTTGGTTGTTATTCCCTTAGAAAGTGTATTTATCTCCCATTGACTTATTTAAAGTCCTACTGCCTTTGTTTAGCAATGTCAACTTTAAAAGTAGATAAGTTCCAAATTTCAGTGCATTGACTAAGAAATAAAAAATAAAGATTAAGATAAGCAAATGCATCTCTTCATAAATTTTTAAATTTTTTATGGAAGAAAAGTTATGATTTTAAGTATATCTTCAAAATTATATTATTAATGAATCTCCTTCCCTAGTCAATAAGTAAACTTCATTTTTCTCAATAACAATAAAAGTCACTTGAAGTGACTAAAGTAAATAAGGTATTATTAACTCATTTTGAACATTAGCATTTGTTATGAAGATAAGTACACAATGTAACCTGCTTAAAATAAATATAAAATGTACTCTATGTTTTCCATTAAGTTTATATTTTTACTATTTTCCTGACTTACTATAATCTTCCTTTCCAAGGTCTGTCTTGATGGCTTAAATCTTGCACTACTAGGGTTTGAAGTCAGGGCTTTGTTCTTCAGTCATTCCCTCAGCAATGTTTTTTGGTGCTTATTTTGGAGATGGAATCTTACAAACTTTTTTGCCTCAGCTGAATCACAATCTCTAGATCTCAGTTTCTTAAGTAGCTAGGATTACAGAAAAGAAAAGCAAGTCTTGATATGTCTTACAACTTCCTTGTACTGATCAGAGATTTGTATAGAATCAGTAATGATTCAATTTTTAAATTGTTTTAAGTTGGTAGTGACTATAAAGAAAACTACCTATGTGGGTAATCTTGAGGACATGAAATCTCAGTCTCTGAACCAGTAGAAACTGTGATTTCATTTGCCCACTCACCCACAAACTTGCACTTGTGTTTGTATTGTACGAACCATTCAGTTTTGTAAAACTATTTAGTTTGACTAAATTTTTAAACTTAAATGTTGCACTGGTTGAATTGTCATATCTGTAGACAGTTTGTTTTCAATTGCATCTTACTGCTGTTACAAATAACCTAGTCAAGCCAGACCAAAATATCAAACATACAAAATGAGATAAAAGTAAGGAAAGGGGCCAACATCGCAATACCAATACTAATGGGAAATCATACTCACTAGGTCCAAATTGTAAATAGAAATTTGGCCACACTCTGATTAAATGTAGATTAGTCAAAATTTCAAACTAAACTCAAACATCAGTGTTTCTCTACATCTTCCAGCATGAGCTCTGAAGTTCTCTGCCTCTTGTTTATATCAATTATTCAGCAATCCTGCACTGTTCCCAAATCCTGTTTTTAGGAAATAAATTCTAAACATCTACAGGTGACCAGGGTCCCAGGAGGAAGTCAGGATAACACTCTAAAAAAAAAAGAACTTGAACTAATTAAGACACATAGGTAGACACTAGAACTACTTGACTATTTGTGCAATGAATATCTGGAAACAATATTTCTCATTAATCCATAATCTCTCATATTAATGGATTTCCTACACATTGAACTGAGAAATTAGGAAAAATATCTCAGTGGTTTAGAAGGTGTCAAGCTAAATGCTCTAAGTGCTCCCTGTTAAAATTCAACAAAACTGCTTTAGCTATATATTGGGAAATTATCTACTCTCTCCAATTTTTTCCTAGAAATTGGGGATATATGCAATATAATATACATTTGTTAATGTAAGCATGCATCTGATAGCTATAATTAAATTTTATTCCAGAACTCAAATAAGAAGTACCAACCATTAGAAAAATGAAAAGCTAGCTCTGGACCAAACTCTAAGCTAAATACATCACTATATGTTAATTGCCTTGGGATGTCATGGCTCTGGGTTATAGGAATGGCCAGGCTTTCCACTATCTTGATTTTGCATATTATCCAATAGGGATCATTCTACTATATTCAATTGATGTTTACTGATAATCTAATACATGCTATGAAATTATTTTTAAGGTGTACATAAATTAAGAAACAAAACTATTGAGTCATCGCTTTTGTACTGTTTGGATTTTGCACTGTTAAGGATACCATGCATCTTCTGTTCCTTTGGTCTTGACTTATCTCACTCAACATGATTAGCTCTAGATTCATCCACTACCCTGCAAATGCCATTATTTTATCTTGTCTGTTGGCTATGTAGAATTCCATTGTATCTATCAATATATCATCATCTATCTGTCTTTCTGTCTGTCTGTGTGTCTATCTATCGATCTACATCGCATTTTTTGTATCCATTCATCTGCAGTAGGGCATCTGGATTGTTTCCTTGGTATTGGAAATATAAACACAACTACATAGACATAAAATGTATGACTCTATAGACATAATGTTTTATTACATAGATTAATATGTATCTATGACATACAAACCCTCAGTCTAATTTTAATTATGTTCTAAAATCTAAGTGCCAGTGATTGTATATAGAGTTTCCCTTCTTGAATATTTGTTTGTTAAACACATCATTTGAAATGTGATGTAAAAATCATTGTTAAGTCTTTCCATTTCCTTACAAATGGGGTGATGTCGTATTAAGTGAAGTAAGCCAGACACAAAGGAACATAGGCTCAATGGTTTCCCTCATTTGTCATAATTAGTAGAAACCTTGGGCTCTCCTAGCAGAGATTTACAAGAGAACATAACCTAGATATATAAGGCCATATAAAATGATGTGAAATGAAAGGACCTCCAGGACATAGAAACAAAATCCATATAATGAGTGATTGTTGTCTTTAATGTATTGTTATATCTCATCTCTTTTACTGTCCCTTGGTTATCTCATATTGTTACAGTACTTTACCTGGTTGTCTGATATATTGTATATATGCATATTTGGTTATTTGAAGTCGGATAGGGAAGGGAGGAAAACAAGATGAGGGGCAGGGGTGGGGGAGGGAAGTGGGGATAAAGATATGAGAAAGGGTATCAATGTATGTGAAGTAATGCACCTTCTGTCTGGTGAATATAATGTAACCCTTCTATTAATTACAAGAAAAATATATGAAAAAATCAATGTTAATAAATTCTTTAAAAAAGGAATAAAATTAAACTGTTTTCATGACGGTCATGAAGTCTGAAAGTCTATTTTTGTGTTGATAGACTTTGAAAAAGATAAGCAGGAAATAAGTGTAATCAAAAGCAAACAAAATAGAACACAGAGGAAATAAACATTAAAATATATTGAGTACTAATAAGTATGTTCACATTTTTGTGGTAAAGTTTTCCACATAATTTTCTTCATCTAAAACTTAGTTTTATATCTCTTCTCCCTATCTCTGGTAATCACTATCCTACTTTTTCACAGCGTTGACTAAGCAACATCACCTAAGTTGCTTCATATGTTTTTTGTCTTTTGTGACTTTCCCATTATACTTACCACGACATCCACAAAGTTCATTTATGTTATGCATGCAGTAAAAGTCCTCTCAAGGCGATTAATACTCATTTGTACTTCCACTCATTTATTTATGAATATCTGTGCTTGCTTTCAATTCTGATCTGTTATGAATAGTCTGGTCATGAACAGGAATTTGAATGAGATCCTATCTTTAAAATTGCCAGTAAAGATAAACTGATTGCATGCTTTTTGAGTGAAATAATCATTATCTGAAAGAGTAAAGGATGCAGGTGAATAGGAGGAAGGATTCCAGGATAAGTCATAGCCTAAAAGAGATCAAGGGGGAAGGGAACAGAAAACAGGGAGATGTATCTCTGCATCTATATAACTATGTATGTAACTATGTATGTATGTATGTATGTATGTATGTATGTATGTATGTATGTATGTATGTATCCTGTCTCATATATATATATATGAAGAGAGAGAAACACACACACACACACACAGAGCGAGAGAGAGAGAGAGAGAGAGAGAGAGAGAGAGAGAGAGAGAGAGAGAGAGAGAGAGAGAGAGAGAGAGAAGAGAGAGAAGAGAGTTACAGTTCTGTAGGTGGGAGAGGAGAGATTTTCCTTAATAGTTGGCTATAGTATGCCTGCCTCTCACTCAGACAAGTTGTTGATACAAATGAATCTCTCCCCGGACTACCAATGTGTGGAAACACAATATAGAACTAAGATAAAGGTTTCTAAACTCCTAGATTTTTTAACTTTTTATTGAAATCATGGTTGCTTTTTAAACACTTTGGTCAATTTCACACAAATAATAAGAGGAAATAACACACAAAGAAATATTTGAAACTATAAAGTAGCCAAATAACCATGGTCATATGTTAACCCCTTGCATTTATTAAATAGCAATCAAGAAGAGTTGTTTCATAAATAAAACCAATGAATGATGAACTTTATCTTTAGCTTCACAACCATGAAAATTAGGCAACATACTTTTAACTTCTGAATATATCTATTCTCTGCTTTATCAATAAACTTTTATACCTGCATTTATATGTCAGTATATAGGAATCCAAATAATAATACACAATTAAATAGAAAGGGAACAAATGTGTAGACCAATGCTTTGTATAAAATAATCATCCTTCTTTATATCATTTTGTTGGAAACAAATGGGATAGATTAGATAACTGTTTCTTCAAAGCAATTGTTTTATATTGTTGTTAGGAATTCTAGTTAGGTTATACCAGGTAACTGTATCTATCAGCATTAGGTAATATTTGAAGTAATAAATTCAGAGTTTACGTTTCACAAAGATTGAAATTTTGGTAAGACTCCACATCTACTATCAATTATTAAATAAGTTCACCAGAGTATTTTTTCTTCTTATCTTCTCAACAGAACATCTAAAGTATGAAGAGCACATTTCCTTGATAAATGGTAGGATCCTGAGGAAAAAAATTACCAATGCTTTTTTTAATGTTGAAGATTAAAAAAAATGCCTGAAGAATTATGTCACATACTTTGTTTTTCACAAAATAATCATATTATTCAGAAAAAAATACTTGAACCAATGATGATTGGTTATTTTTGTTGAATTTTGGATGCTGTATTTTCAAGTTCTTAGGCAAGTGTAGAAATGACCTGGCAGGACCCTTCTGAGATGATACAGGTGTGTCTCAAGTATGGAAATAACAGAAAAAAAACTTTATGAAGAAAATTAATATTCTTTGGATAGATTTAATTGCTTCTCTAGATAAGTCTTATTCAAATATGAAAAATGTCACATCATAATTTCATGGAATCTTAAACAGTTTCCTATTTAAGAGATCAACAATTATCGTGGTTACATGTATTATAAATAAAAATATAAACAAAAGGCATGATCTTCTGAGGAAATTGGGCATGGAAACTTGCTGAACAATGAAAGTAAATATTTAAGCAGCAAAACTAAAGCAAGATATTCAACATTGCTATTTATTCAGTAATAGGAAAGTATTTGGAAGTAATTCTTGTGGAAAGACAGTAAGTTATACGTTGAAAGCAGATGTTTGGACGCAAGAGTACAGAATTGGAAAACCAGCTCTGATTTAGAATTGGAAAAAGAAGTACTCTTCAGTTTCCCAGCAATTACTGAAACAAAGCAGTGAGAAACCAGATTGGGGTGAGGTTTTGAAGTCACAAACCAGAATTGAGAAAAAGAGAAACTGCTGCTTCAGCACAGCTTAAAGAATACAGAAAACCATCCTTGAACAGAGCTATATGGAAACTCCACCATAAGCCAGAACTGGGGGTTTGCAGTGACTCTCAGTTTCGCCACTAGCTTTAGGTACACTCCCAGCAAGTGAGCAACTGGGAGTTGGGTGAGAGTCATTACTGCTTTGACTGATGAGAAATCTATGAGGCAGATTGTAGCCCTGTTATGCAAAGGGATTCCCATCATATTTGCAGACACAAGTTGAGATGGGAAGCAAGATAAAATTCCTAAGAAAATGAAAAAGACCCAGAAAGTACTGTACTGAACAGAGTAAGCCAGATCCAAAGACGCAGAGGTTGCAACAAAAGAAGGGAAAAAATGAACCCCATAAAGTAAAATAAAAAGTCTACAGGAGTTTTTTTTTCATATATTTTTATTGTAATAATAGAAGGGTTACATTATATTCACCAGATAGAAGATGCATTACTTCACATGCATTGATACCCTTTCTCATGTCATGGTCCCCATTTCCCTCCCCCCCCCACCCCGCCACTCATCTTGTTTTCCTTCCTTCCCTATCCAATTTCAAATAACCAAATAAGCATATATACAATATAGCAGATAACAAAGTGAAATACATAATTAGTTCTCAGTTTACTTTGTATAAATATTCCTAAACTTTTATTCTGTAACCATTTATATTTCTGATGAGCAACATTTGCATTTGGAAGAAAATTAAACAACCATAAATTATCCCTTCATAGCAGGTAAAACAACTAGAGTCTAGGGATCTTGCAGATATGGTTTCCTATGAGAGGTTTTGGAAGACAGAATAATATTTGGTAATTGAAGCTGAGGGACTGAATTCTCTGTGGAGGGAAGGATCTAAAGTTCATGATACTATGAAGATGGAAAAGTCCCAGAAGTGTGAATGCTTCTGGATGAGGTGCTCCTTTGGAATATTCTTTGCATAACATAGCAGGAAATGTTCTGATGTGGGTCAAAGTCAGGAGTGAGTGCCATTTTCCAGAGAACCAAGAGCCAAGGGTTTCTCTGGTGAAATACATCATGTGAGTATATCATGAGTGTAACCATTCTCCTTTAAAACTCTGTTATTTTTTTCTGCTTATGCTGTATGAATTGGGTGTAGAAAAAGTTAGGACACATGAAATGGGTTTTAGAGTATTGTATAGGCTGTGCAATTGCTAATTTTTCAACCTGAGTATTGGAATTATTATACATTATCTGCAAAGACTCATCTTGTACATAATATCTGGTGAATTTTGCACCCCTTTTCAAATCTTAAACTCTTCCAACCAAAAGAAAAGGAGAAAAAAGATACAAGTTACTTTTAGTAATTATTTAGTAATAAATAATTTATTAAATTATTTATAAGTATTTTAATTTTCATGAATTATATATGCATGCACATATATAAAAATAACATTCTAGAAACAATCACATATTAAGTAGCACTTTGCTACTTTAAAATGGAGTTATGAATTTCTCAACCTGAAAAAACTTTAAATATTACATAAAGTAAATTTTTAGCTTAAAAATTACAATGGAAGTGATATTTCAACTTGCAACAATGCAGTGAGTAAATTTATATGCTTATATTTCTAATTATTCATCAAATATACTTGTTAATAAAATTCTAGAAATCAATGGCATAAAGAAGGAGTAAAGAAAAACTAAGCTTAGAATATACGGTCCTCATATTGATTAAAAACAGATCTAGCTGGGCGCTGTGGCTCATGTCTGTAATCCTAGCTACTCAGGAGGCTGAGATCTGAGGATCAAGTAACCTCTGGAAAAGGGGAATGAGGCTTGGCTCAAGGGTAAGGTGGTAGCCTTGAGCTGAAGATCTCCAGGACAGTATGCAGGCTGAGTTCTAGCCCCATGATCCTTAAAAAACAAAAACAAAAACAAGAAACAACAATAAAACCCCATAGATCTTGGGAATGGCTGAACTCTATCCACTGCATGCTGTCCAACACCTCTGTTTAATCATATACCTTCATAATTTATATTTTTCTCCTCCAATCTCCAGTAATATTCCAGGAAGTCTAATTTTGGCAGCCTTTCTGTACTCAATATTATTTTATTTTCTTCTGTTATTAGCTATTTTTCACTTTTATAAACTTAATTCAGTCATTTCTATATAGTCACTTCTATGAAACACCTTTTATTGTTTTTCTTGTAATCCTCCTTAAATTCCTTCAAATAATCAATATGAAATATACACGTGATAATCAAAATAGTTGTAACTGTACGGAAATTATACAATTCAGGTGGCACTAGGACTTGTAATCCTGTTAGGAAAATGGCAGAATCAGTCCAGGCATGGTGGTGTACATGTATAATCACAGCATTGGGAAGCAGAATCAAAAGAATTGTGAGTTTCAAACAAACTAGTTATACAGAGTAAGACCCTAGCACAGAAATATTTATAAAATACTGGTTATTTTGACCCTTAGAAATTTGATGACTGTTTTTAGATATTCTTCTTAGAAAGAATGCATTTTCCTCAATATGTTTGCAAGATTAAAATAAGTGAACATACTATGTACTGGTATAGCCAGAAATATGAGTTTATATATGACTTGCTGGTAAGTTGTTATATGGTTCAAAAATTTAGTATATTTAGTATAGCAAACATTTTTGTATAGGCATAATTATAGACAATAATGTAATGTTTTTCAAAGAACTGATAGTTGAATATATTTTCAAATTAATTTTTCCACCTAGTGATTCTGGATGCAGGTATTTTCTCTAAGGGATCCATGCCTGAAGCTATAATCTATGCAGTCATTGTACTTTGAATATCAGATAGTCTTTTTCTCTTCTCATTGTCCTTAAATAGTTACACAAATGGGTTTTCACAAATGGCTTGTTAGATATTTTTCTCCTTTATATAACATCATTTAATAACATCTTACTTCTTTAAAAATAGCTGAAAATACTTGTTTCATATTTACTTGATTATTCAGGGTTGAAGTATATATAATATATGTTCTTAAGGTACTATGTTATCTCTCATCTCTTTTGCTGTCCCTTGGTTATCTCATATTGTTACACTATCTCACTTTGTTACCTGATATATTGGATATATTTGTATTTGGTTATTTGAAATTGGATAGGGAAGGGGGGAAAACAAGATGAGGGGTGGGGGTGGGGGGGAGGGAAATGGGGACCAAGACATGTGAAAGGGTATCAATGTATGGGAATTAATGCACCATCTATCTGGCAAATATTATGTAACTCTTCTATTAATTACAATAAAAAATAAACTAAAAAAAACTTAAACAAAAAAATGTATGTCCTGGATTATAGTATTAATTCAAGTTCATTTTTCACAATGTTCTATGAAAAAGGGCACACAAGTACATTCTGGGTTTTGTCCAATGTAAATTTTCTCCAGCTATCTAGCACAGGCATCCATAAACTCAATAGTACAACATAACTATTTGACCACAACATAACACATTAAATTTAGTAAAGGATGTTCTTGATTTTGAGATGTTTATTCCAATCTAATATTCTCCAGTGTCAGAAAAAATCTATTTCTCAACAACACAACACTAATGTGGGAAATAATAGCTTCAGTTTCCCTTCCCATATAAAATTAGAGAAATTAAAATTATTCTCAAATGAGCTGTGTACCTCTTGTTCTCCCTTACAAGGTGGTTTTAACAGACGATATTCTTAGCTGATAAGACAAGATCCAGTCTGAATTTGGCAGAGAAAGGATTATAAATAGGATGTCAATTTGTTTTCTAAATTAAACTACATCCATTTTCCTCAGGAAGAGAGTCCATTGACATGGTTTTACTGGGCTGGGAGTAAGATGGCAGAAGAAATGAGGAAAACAGAAATTTTGCTATTGAGGCCACTACCAAACATGATATTTTCAACTAAAGGAAAAATGAATGTTTAATAAGATGTTAGTGAAAAATTTAGAAATAAAGTCAATTTTTCCCTTAGCTCTTTATTTTCTATATAAGTATAAGCTGTCATAAACTTCACTACTATTGAGTGCATAGAATAACATACTGAGTTTATATTTCAGGGAGGGAGAATGAGGAAAAAGGCCTGATGAATCACATGGCTCATTGTGAAAGAAGTTTGATGAGAATATCACACACATGGTTGTTTAACTTACCAGTAGAGCCCCTTTCCAGAATATATGTTTGAAACTGAAATAATAAATATGGTCGTTATCTTTCTCTAGAACTTTCAGACAAGCAAAAATACCCAGGATGTTGTGGAGAAATCAAAGTTTCAACTCCATCTTTATTCTACTGGGGATCTTCAACCACAGCCCAACCCACACCTTCCTCTTCTCCCTGGTCCTGGGCATTTTCACAGTAGCTCTCCTGGGGAATCTGGCCATGGTTCTCCTCATCTACCTGGACAGGCAACTCCACACCCCCATGTACCTCCTCCTCAGTCAACTCTCCCTCATGGACCTCACGCTCATCTGTACCACAGTTCCAAAGATGACCTTTAACTACCTATCTGGCTGCAAGTCCATCTCACTGGCAGCATGTGGCACTCAGATATTTTTCTATGTCTCCCTACTGGGAGCTGAATGCTTCCTATTGGCTGTCATGGCCTATGACCGTTATGTAGCTATATGCCACCCTCTCCGGTACACCATCCTCATGAACCAGAAGCTCTGTGTGCTCATGACTATTGCTTCATGGACCCTGGGCTCTCTTGATGGCATCCTCGTTCTTGCCTTCGCCCTGTCATTCTCTTACTGTGGCTCTCTGGAAATCCATCACTTTTTCTGTGATGTGGCTGCCCTGTTGCCTCTATCATGCACAGACACATCTGCATTTGAACAGCTGTTATTCATCTGCTGTGTGGTGATGCTGGTATTTCCAGTCTCCGTGGTCATCATTTCTTACTCACGTGTTCTCCGGGCTGTCATCCACATGAGCTCCAGGGAAAGTCGCCGCAAAGCCTTCACTACCTGCTCCTCCCATCTCTCAGTGGTTGGACTCTACTATGGTGCTGCCATGTTCATGTACATGAGACCTGCCTCTAGCCACACCCCAGACCAGGATAAGATAGTATCAGCCTTCTACACCATCCTCACTCCCATGTTGAATCCCCTCATTTACAGTCTGCGCAACCAAGAGGTAACCAGGGCACTGAAGAAACTTGTGAGGAATGGAAAGTTAATATGACTTTATCAAAATCCTCCTGTGCAAAAGTCCTTCAAAGAAATGGAAATCCTTTGCATTATTCTATTCTAAGTAGCTTGCCTTTTCCAAACAGTTTCTCGAATTTTGAATATATTTATTACTGATTGCACAAAACTTGTTCTCAATTTGGACTTCTCAAGAGACTCCATCCCTTTAATAAATATCTGTTCCATTGTTACTCATGACAGGCACTTGACTTTAGGATACGTGCTCTTCAATCCAAGGGGAAGTCTAAAAGCTGTGTACAATATTTACAAATGAGACTTGAAGTTGACTCTGGTTTTGAAGAGACATCTATTCATCTATTCATGAATTAATTATCAGTGCTTGTCTTCAAGTTTACTTAAAACTCAGAACGCTCTTATCTTTATTTTGAATTGGCACAAATCAATAAGATGGTGAGGTTTTTATTGCGACACTTTCATATGTGGGTAGAATTTACTTGGAACAATTGCTCTTCTTCATTTCTATTTCTATCACAACTCCCCCACTCCCTACATCTCCTTGATTCCTGAAATTGTCTGATGGATTCCATTATGCTGGCTGGAGTCCATACTTGTCCATTCATTATTACCTCTTCCTTTCCTTCTCCTCTTCTGAGGATGACTCAGACAAGCCTCATTCACATTTATGTTCCATAATTTCTGTTATTAATATTATCATGCTGAGAGAAACAAAAGTCAAAGAGTACAACTATATCCTTATTTTTGGAATATAAATTAAATGATAACCTTTTAATATCATTTTTCTGTCATAAATTGAAACAGATTTTCACAATCAATTTTAAAAATTAAAGAAGATACAAAGAATTTTTATTGTTACATTTATTTCCTGTATTTTCATGGTATTGACAAGAAATTATTAACTTATTTCAACATCTTGACAACGTAGTTGCTTTATTTTAGGGCTAATTGTTATATTTCTGGCTCATTTACATAGTATCTGAATGAAAATCGAGTGTATCTTCATTGTTATTCATAAGGTTTCTAATGGTAGCTAATTAAAATTTTCCTGGGATTCTCATCCCTCAGAGTCATTTTCCTTTTATATTACCTATTCATCAACTTCTTGAATGTTTACTGAATGCAAACACTTTATATGTAATGTTACTTCTAAAGGAGTGACATTACTATAGCATTATTTCTAATTTTAAAACATTTATATTCACAATTTCCATTAAATATTATCATGACAACAACACATCCTCTCTCCATTTGTCTACCCTTCTCTTCTTGAACTTAACCACCTCTCCTGACACAAGTTTCAGCTTCCCAGTATTCACTTATTAAACTGTAAGCTAATTATTATTTTTAGGTTAATATGATTTAGTTAATATATATTTAGTTATATATATTTATATGACCCTGTATATATTCATATATATATATATATGTTTAGAACATAACTTCCAAATTGAGAAAAAGATCTTTTTGAGGAACTCACCCTGGTCTATTTGTGCAACTAGGAAGGTCTTGGGTATAAACCACAAGTGTAACTTTTAATTTAGTAGAGTGGATAATAAAAACTTTAAAGAAATGAGATGCAAGCATTATTTTTTTTATCCAGTCCTGGAGCTTGAACTCAGGGCCTGAGCCACTGCCATTGATGTTTCTCAAAGCTAGAGCTCTACCACTAGAGCCACAGCACCACTTCAGGCTTTTTCTGTGTATGTGGTACCAAGGAATCAAACCCGGTTCTTTATGCATGCCAGACAAGCACTCTACCACTAGGCCAAACTTCCAGCCATGTGTATCAATTTTTAAATGAGTGGAAAATACTACTCGAAACTGAAGGAAGATACTTTTTACAGTTAGTTGATTCTCTGGCAAAATAAATGCTATGATTAATTATCATTTGAAACCTACATATGGGAGGGAGTGGAGCTCCTTGTGTATAACCTATCCTCTAAGTGGCAGAGAAAGTGGAATACAAAAACAAACACTTAGAATAAAGAACAGTGCTCCAAAAAAGTTTAACTTACCATTCAAGGAATTGCAAGGAATCAAGGGATTCCTATGCAAAGGCGCTGATGAAGAAAGAATGGAACCCTCACACAAAAAGTGGGGAATTATGCACCCATTACTTGATGAATGTAACTGTAACCCCTCTATACATTATCCTGACAATAAAATAAAATAAAATAAATAAAAAGTGGGGAAATAGGCATGTGCCTGAATTTTATAATTGTAAGATCTCTGTTGTACTAAAAGTCAGGCACATCCAAGAAATTTTTTTGTATGAAATTTAAAAGCTTTTGTTGATAAATTCTGTCAAGTATACTGTAGCTATTTTAGGTGTGATTCCTTTTTTTCATATATTTTTATTGTAATTAATAGAAGGGTTACATGATATTTGCCAGATAGATGGTGCATTAATTCCCATGCATTGATACCCTTGCACATGTCTTGGTGCCCATTTCCCTTCCCCGCACTCCACCCCTCATCTTGTTTTCCCCCCTTCAATATCCAATTTCAAATAACCAAATACAAATATATCTGATATATCAGGTGTGATTCCTTTTATCTGTCACAGACTCAATACCTATGCAGCTAGTACTTTGTTACCGAGTCGCATGTTATAAGCCTAATGAATTTAAGAGGAATCAGGTTATGTCATGAAGAAGTATACTAGACAATGCTCTTGAATTACTTATGATTAAAAGACCTTTGCTTGATTAACAAAGAAGAGTTTATTCTTGAATATATCATAGCTTAGTCTAGTAGTTTGTTAACTTTCAGTAGTAACCTAAGACACAAGGTCTGTGCTCCAAAAATCAACTTGTAGATAGCTCAGAGAGCATGTACATTTTGATGTACATAATTAATCCAAACCAGGTTTTTTTGGTCATGAGGCTTGAACTCTCAGCTTGAGCACTGTCTTTGATCTCTTCAGACCAAGACTAGAGCTCTATCACTTGAGCTACAGTACCACTTCTGGGTTTCTGGTGGTTAATTAAAAATAAGAGTTTGACTATGTTTTTATCTGTACAGAATTTTTTTATTTTTAGGTAGTCCCATTTATTGAGTCTCTCTCCAATCTGTTGTGACCCTGTGATTCTGTTCAGGAATCTTTTGCCTGTGCCTATGAGTTCCAGTGTCTCTCCTACTTTATCATGTAGCAGTTTCATGGTTTCTGTTCTGACATTGAGGTCTTTGATCCACTTTGAATTAATGCTTGTGCATGGCAAAAGGCTAGGTCAATTTTTAGTTTTCTGCATGTGGCTGCCCAGTTTTGCCAGCACCAATAATTGAATAGACTGTTTATTCCACTGTTTGGCTCCTTTGTCAAATACAAGTTGCCTATAGGGATGTGGTTCTATTTCTGGGTCTTCTATTCTGTTCCACTGATCTTCTGGTCTGTTTTTTGTGCCAATACCAAGCAGTTTTTGTTATTATGGCTCTATAGTAAGAGTTTGAAGTCTGGTATTCTGTACAGATAAAAACATAGTCCCAAAAGTAGAGAGACAGCCAACCAACTGGGAAAAGATATTCACCAACAATACATCTGACAAATGCTTAATATCCAGTATCTACAGGGAACTCAAGAAAGTAATCCCCCCAAAACCCAATAAACCATTCACTAAATGGGCAAGGGAACTAAAGAGAGACTTATCAGAAGAAGAGATTAAAATGGCAGAAAAGCATATGAGAAAATGTTCATCATCTATGGTCATAAAAGAATTGCAAATAAAAACAACCCTAAGATACCATCTTTACCCCAACAAGAATGGCTAAGATTTTGAACTCAGACAATGACAGTTGCTGGCGGGCTTGTGGAGAAAAAGGAACCCTACTACACTGCTGGTGGGGATGTAGATTAGTTCAGCCACTCTGGAAAGCAGTGTGGAGGTTTCTTAAAGAACTGAAAAAAGACTTTCCCTACGATCCCGCCATACCACTCCTAGGCATCTATCCTAAACATCATGACCCAAGATATTATAAGGACACCTGCTCAGCTATGTTCATCTCTGCACTATTCACAATAGCCAGGCGATGGAAACAATCCAGATGCCCTACTGCAGATGAATGGATACAGAAAATGTGGTGTATATATACACAATGGAATTCTACATAGCCAACAGACAAGATAAAATAATGGCATTCGCAGGTAAGTGAATGAATCTAGAGCAAATCATCTTGAGTGAGACAAGTCAAGACCTAAGGAACAAAAGGCACATGGTATCCTTAATATGTGGCTGTTAAATCCAAAGAGTACAAGAGTGAGGACTCAATAACTGCATACCCAAAGCTATGGACATGGTAATGGAAATATAAACATAACTATATAGACATAAAAACCTATGACTCTGTAGACATAATGTTTTATTTCATAAATTCATGTTTCTATGACATACAAACCCTTAGCCTAATTTTGATTAAGTTCTAAATACTAAGTCCCAGTGATTGTAAATAGAGATTCCCTCCTTGAACACTTTTTTGTTAAACTTGTCATTTAAAATATGATGTAAAAATCAATGTTAACAAATTCCTTAATAAAAATACTGTAAAAATTGAAAATAGACCTTCCCTATGATCCTGCCATACCCCTCCTGGGCATCTAACCCAAGCGTTATAACCCAGGATATGATAAAGGCACCTGCTCAGCCATGTTCCTCTCTACTATTCACAATAGCCAAGTGATAGTAACAACCCAGATGCCCCACTGAAAATGAATGGATACAAAAAAATGTGATTCTACATAGCTAACAGATAAGATAAAATAATGACTAAATTGGTGACAGGCTAATCAGTTCTCCTTTGTGTGTGTGCTAATCTGGTACTAGAGATTGAACACTGGACCTGGTGCTTAAATTCTGGCTTTGTGTTGATCAGTTGGACTCAGCAATTGGTTATCAGATCTCAGCTGCCTGAGCAATGCTGTGGCTTGGTTCTTTCAAAAAGGGCTCTCCAAGACACTTGGACAGACAGCAAAGGAGTCACAACATGTGAAACCATTAAATGAAAATGTGGCTTACATCTATAATCCTAGCTACTCAATAGGCTGAGATCTGAGGATCATGGTTCCAATCCAGCCTGCTCAGGAAAGTCTGTGAGACTCTTATCTGCTCTGAGTCAAGTGGTAGAGTTCTAGACTTGAACACAAAGAGTCTCAGGATAATCGCCCAGGCCTTGAATTTAAGCCCTAAGACCATGAAAGGAAAAAAAAATATCTTGAAAAAATAAAAATAAACTCATAACTTAAATATGTTAAATTATATAGTAAGCGCATGAAATAGAAAAATGAAGTATAGGACTGGCTGAGAGCATGGCCTAGTGGTATAGTGTCTGCCTAGCATGCACAAAGCCCTAGGTTTAATTCTCTGTTACCACATATACAGAATAAGGCAGAAGTTGTGCTCTGGCATGGAAGCCCAGGTCCTGAGTTCAAGCCCCTGGACTGACAAAAAAGAAAAAGAAAGAAAAATGACGTATAAACAAAAAGGCAAAAGTGGAAATAAAGTTAAAAATACATATTTCTCCCTGTGACAGATGGAGCTGGAGGGGTGGTGCGGCAGTGGAGTCCAGAGGCCGAACATAGCTAGTGAGCTGGTGGCGGAGTAGCTGTGCCCTGGGTCCTAGGCAGTGAGAGAGAGCATGAGGAGAGCTATTGGGCACAAGCAAGGACCACAGGGCGCTCTGGGCAAGGGCTTGAATGGCCAAAGAGCCCGCCCACTGCCCTCCCCTCCCCCTCTCAGAGCCTGACCCAGCTCACCATTCTCCCCCTCCCTCTTTCCCTTCCCTCCCTCCATCCTTCCTTCCCTCCCTTCCCCTTTTCCTCCAGTGGATGGGAGTGAGGGTCAGAAGAGGCCCTGCAGAGGCAGTGGTGCAGCACTCAGGTGGAATGAACCTTACTTGCTGACTATTTCCTGATTACTGGATTAATTTGCAAAAGAATCATTTCCTCTGTGTGCAAGCCACTTAGTGGCATATTTAATTATAAATCCAAGGATTACAAAGCTTCTTGATTTCCTATAGGAGGGACATATCACTATATCAAATAAGCTGCACATTACAGCCAAAATGGTGCTGTCCCAGAGACAACGAGATGAACTGGAAATGGGTAGACCTAGGGCAATCATTAAGTGAGAATTCGAGCTATAGCAGATTATCTTAGTTGAAATGACTATGAAGAGGCATATTCGGTTTTTAAAAAGGAAGCTGAATTAGACATGAATGAAGAATTAGATAAAAAGTATGCTGAACTTTTGGAAAATACTGGACATCTGTTATTAGATTACAAAAGAAGGTTATGGAATTAGAATCAAAGCTAAATGAAGCAAAAGAAGAATTTACATCAGGTGGTCCTCATGGTCAGAAACGAGACCCAAAAGAATGGATTCCCCGTCCACCAGAAAAATACTCATTGAGTGGTCACAGGAGTCCAGTCGCTCAAATCATTTTCCATCCTGTGTTCAGGGTCATGGTCTCTGATTCGAAGGATGCTACAATTAAGGTGTGAGACTATGACACTGGAGATTTTGAACGAACTCTTAAGGGACATACAGATTCTGCACAGGACATTTCCTTTGACCAGAGCGGCAAGCTTCTGGCTTCCTATTCTGCAGATATGACCATGAAACCATGGGATTTTTCAGGGCTTTGAATGCATTAGAATCTTGCATGGCCATGACCAAAATGTCTCTTCAGTAGCCATCATGCCTAATGGAGATCATATAGTGTCTGCCTCATGGGATCAAACTATAAAAATGTGGGAAGTGCAAACTGGCCACTGTGTGAAGACATTTACAGGACACAGAGAATGGGTACGTATGGTGCGGCCAAATCAGGATGGTACTGTGATAGACAGCTGTTCCAATGACCAGACTGTGCGTGTGTGGGTCGTAGCAACAAAAGAATGCAAGGCTGAGCTCTGAGAACACGAGCATGTGTTGGAATGCAATTCCTGGTCTCCAAAAAGTTCATATTCTTCCATCTCTGACGCAACAGGATCTGAGACTAATGGCTAGCCTGGGCCATTCTTGCTATCCGGATCCAGAGACAAGACTATTAAGATGTGGGACCTCAGTACTGGCATGTGCCTTATGACTCTTGTGGGTCATGATAACTGGGTACGTGAGTTCTGTTCCATTCTGGGGAGGAATTTTTGAGTTGTGCTGATGACAAGACCCTACGTGTATGGGATTACAAGGATAAATGATGCATAAAGACCCTCAATGTGCATGAACACTTTGTTACCTCCTTGGATTGCCACAAGGCGGCCCCCTACGTGGTTACTGGCAGTGTAGATTCAGTAAAGGTGTGAGAGTGCCATTGATTCTCATTTGGCCCTTCCTCCCGTTTTTCCTCTGGATGTACTCTGATGATGCCATGGTTACCCCATTGAGCTCTGTTTAAATATTGTCCTTTCGTGTAAATTATTCTGGATGCAGATTGAGTTTAATAAATGTTACACACAAAGTATTCATGCATGGTGAATCCAAAATGTATACTATAAATTTACATACGTTGTCTAGAAGTACCATAGGGTTTTAAAACCTGGGCTGATCACATCAGGCCTACAAGGGCAGAAGTTGAATAAATTGGACTAGGCCACTAAACTGAATAGTTAACAGTGTTGGATTATAATTCCTGTTTTTCTTTCTGCTACCTGTTGGTGCTTGAATTGATGGCCTTATTTGGGGGGAAAATGGTGGTTATTAGGGCTTTTTCTGAAATGTCTATCTATGTAACATCACTTAAGTGTGCTTAATAAAGCTAAAGATATTAGATGATAAGAATACAGTTCTAAATCTCCAGAACCATCTATGTAATTTAATGGGGATTATACATTGGAATTTTTGTTATGACCCATTTGCCAAATCAGTAGGATATGTTTGTTTTGGCAGCCTATCAAGCAAAGTAAAGTGGTATATTTATGTAAGAAAATGATTGTAAATATCAAATAAGAAAAATTTCAGCAGCTGATAGCAAATCATTCCTTCCACTTGGGTCTTAATGCTTTGTAAACAGATTGATAACAGTCATAGTCAAAGCTTCTATTTTCCATACTAGACCTGCTTCTAGTTGTATTCTCCATACTGTATAGTATGGAGACTGTATATAGTATATAGACTGTATAGCGATGTAACTTCCAAGTAGAATTTAATCTTCCCATCAAGTGTCATGGTATAAATCACTATTTGTTTATGATGTTTTTTAGGGATGTACAATGAGCATTACATAATGACAAATATTGACAAGGTTTTATTTGCCATTTTTAAAGGAGTGGGAGAAATACAGTGGTTTGTTTTTCAAAGTGAATTTGATAACATTTCGACTATGTTTCTTTTTACAAGTTAAAAGAAGACAGGGTTTAATGGAGAATGCATAAAAATGTACTTTTTTCATCTTTTGTTTATATAGAAATGTTTGTAAGTATATAGGCCTATCTATAAATGGTTAAGTCTGTATATGTAGATCACACACAACCGCCATGTCCTTGGGTCTTGAATTTTTGAAGAAGCTCTAAACTGTACAAGTAAAATGAATCTTGCTGTGGAATACCACAACCATGTTTTAGAACAAGCCCTTTTTGACCCCTAATGCTTCGGAAAACCAAGCGGTGGGAGTGGGGATGGATTTCCACCCAAAGGAAAGCCATTTCCTTTGTCTCCTCTAATGTAGCCCTGGAACACTTTACACACCCCCAATAGAGATTTTATTTTGATCCAGAGTTACTACCAAGTAGATTAAGAGAATTTTTATCCATGACTTTTGGAACACTAGTCCATTGATGTTCATTAATAAAGAATTCATTGCTAAGCTAACCAACAGTTTTTTTTAATGAAAGTCATTTGAAAAATTAACAGAAGCAATGAAATAACAGTGAAAGTTTAACAAAAGATACTTTTTTCTGAATAGAATTTTATTCATTTTGTGTAATATGTGAATTTTTTAAGTCCCCTCTTATGTATTAGTTGAAATTTGATTCCTGGAAAAAACAAAGGGTGAGAGTTAATGTCCTGTACATACACACACAGAATAGGCAACTTATTAACTAGAAGCAGCTTGATGTCTACATTGTGTCTTTGTTTGTTTGCTTGTTTGTTATTAGTAATTCCTGAGAGTTGTCTCTGGAAGGGAAAGTATTCTTGAGAAGTAATGGCTATTTTTGAGGACAAAAATTATCTTTAGCTAGTTCCTTAAATTCAGTAGGTTAACATTCAGGACAACATTGCCTCGCAATTGCTTACATCGAGGAGTCTTTTCCCTCTGGCTATTCTGAGTAGATTATTCTCCAAAAGCTATGGAAAATATATGTCTTATTTGCTGCTATTTCCTGTCCTATTTCAAGAAATATAAATACATAGAAATGGGGTATCTTGAAATTTGTTCATGTATAAATGTCTTTTAATTCCATTTTAGTCTGCCGCAACATGAATTGTTTCAGGGTAAGCCACAGCATCTAGAAACCCCTCACACATGTAAACGATGAAAGGAGGAATGGTAGCGAGGTGGAGGAACAAAGCTACTGTCCACCGGGTTGCTTGCCCTGCAGCTTGAAGGGATTGTTAGTGAGGAGGGAGAACGATTCTCTGTACAGTTACCCTTGCTTGGGAGATTGCCAAGCCTGCTGCTTAGTTGAGTTACCAAACACCCTCCATTTAAGAAGCAGCGGACGTTGAATCTCAGGGATGGTCCACAACTGGATCCAAATGTGTAAGGAGCCCTGTTTGACTAATGAAGTGGGGTGGGGGAGAGCAGTCCGTCCACAGTTGAATCAGATTTGCAGTTTCCTGCCCTGTTGATGCCCTTTCTTTCTCCGTGTTCCTTCTCTGTCTGCTGTCTAACCTGTTTCTTGCCTGGGATGAGGACAATGATGAGGTTACTGGTTTGGATTGTTAAGTAGAGGATATATTAATTGGTTTAGAGCTTAATTGGTCCTTTGTCACTTTCTCAATCATATTGGCCATTTAAGAAATAAAAAGCTGGTAGAATTGCATCCTCAGGTGATTCTTGTGTGTGTGTACATGTGTGAGTGTGTCCCCCCCCAGTGTGTGCAGACAGACATTCCAGCACCACCCTAATATGCCCAAGGAGTCCTAGTTGCGTTCTAAGAATAAAAGCACGGAAACGGGCATACACATCACTTGAAGAATAGTTGCTTTTGACATGGCATCTTGCATTTTAGGAGATTAAGACCGTCCTGTTTTGTCTGTGTAGTGTGACCAATGGTGTCCCCAGAACACTACCCCAAATCACTAGTGTTAGCAAGCTGTCCCAGGCTGTAGAGCACAGTAGTCTTTTGGAAGTCTGTAGACTCACAAGCCAAGTCTCTTCCCTGTCAGTACCCTGCTCTCCTGTTTGCCTCTTTTTCTATGTGAACTTTCAGATAATATCACTCATTAAATAGCTTTTCTTTTTTTTTAACTTAAAGAAAAACTATCCTAAAAGACTATTTCCGTTTGTTGGCAGTGGTGGCTTGATAATCCTTAAACAATTGAATTGAAAAGGAAGGAAAGGCACTTGAAGTGATGACTCTTTCTGTCCAGCTGTATATAAGTCCAATGCGCTCATCTAGATGATGCAAAAAATCTACAGGTAGAGAAACGATTTGTACAAGATTGGTGGGGAAAGTTTTGTTTTGTTCCAGTGAGGTGGGTGGGGGGAGGAGGGCAAGCCGGACTGGCCTGGTCTTTTTCATCTTTCCACTATATCATGTAAGTAACTGCTTTCTTGTCTTACTATCCTTCAGGCATCGCTAAAGCTCACTCCAAAGACTTTAGAGATCTAAACACACAACTCTTTGAGTAAGCCATCAGTTCTAACAGACAAGAAGGTCAGCACTGATTCCAAATGCACATTGCAGATGTGGTAATTGGAGAAAACAGTTCCCAGATTGTAAGAGTTCCCTGAAGATATTGACACAACTAAAAAAAAAAATCAGTAAAGGAATGTATATAAATCTGCTCTTGTGTTTTACAGTAAGATTTATTGCTCTCAGACTGTGTAAAACAAAATTTATTCACATTTTCTGCATATTAAAAATCTCATTGTACCAAATAGTAAACTATTAAATGCCTATAAAACTAAAAAATACATATTTCTCAAATAACTTCCCTTCAGAAAGTTGATATGAAAATGGAGAAAAAGAAGAAACAAAAGGCTTAGAAACACAAACTGTTAAGAAATTGGATTTAACTGCAACACTTACATGATAACTATATTAAATATAAATAAGCTAGCTTTATGAAGTAATAATCTAATAGTCTGGATGCTAAAACCAACTAATTTAATAAAAGTTTGAAATTATCTTGCCCAGTTTCTGGAACTGGATTGTTTTTAATATAACAAAGATTATGAGTTATGCATCTTCATAGTTCATCAATACTGAGCAAAATCCCCTGCTATATGATAGAAAATGGATGTAGAAATGATCATTCCTAAATTCTTTTATTAATGTGAGTTTGAATTTGGTACACTATGAAAAACCAAACGTATATCACTTCAGGTCTATTAGGGCTTTAATTCACATTAATATTTAAAGACCAGAAGCATTATTATACTCCTTAAGTTTGGTGGCATTTGAAGCCAAGTAATAATTGAATTTCAAACTAGTTTGGAATGTAACTACTGAACTTTGTATATTTTTCTTAGTTCACAGATTGCCTGTGGGGGGTCATACTTTTCTATTAACATGATCTTAGCATTGAGTCTATTACATATAAAAATTGCCATCGTGACAATATTTAACGGGGGTCCTTGAAAGAACTCCCTCCTGCTCAGCTAAAATATTATGTCAAAAGCAACATTGTAAAATAGACACAATAGGTAAACTATAGCAAATCTTAAAGTTCTAAATTATAAAGCTCAGTATAGTAGCACATTGCTACTATATTAGCTGATATAAAATAAATATATCTATCCTTGTTTTGTCTACATTTCTTCTAGATAAAATGTCTCCAACAAGGGTGGAAAACAAGATGATTGGGAGAGAGCCAGGAGAAGGAAATGGGGACAAAAAAAAAAAAACATGAGAAGGGTATCAATGTGTGAGAAGTACTACACCTACTATCTGGTGAATATAACTATAAACCATCTATACATTACAGTAAAATAAAATAAAATGTCTCCAACATTTAAATCCAATGCAGTGAGTGGAAAGTATGCATAAACCTAGAAATGAACCCTTAGTGTCCCTAATCTATGGAGAGGGGCATGCATACAAAAGATTCCATTTATCTTAATACACTGTACAGAGCTATAGGTGAACATGATACATGATTTCAAAAATTGTTTCTTCTTGCTGGCTATTTGTGTATAACAAAGAAGCTTTCTTTGCCAGATCTAGGAAGTTTAGATGATATTAGTGAAAAGCTTTGACTGTGAATGCATTCTCATCTCATTAATAGATATCAATGTTCAATATCCTGCTTCATTAATACTTATGAATAGTTATATACATTTGTGCAATATTATAATATGTATCTTTGAAAATGTTATATAGACAAGGCAAGTTATAGTGGTGATTATACTCATCATAATTCTTGGTTAAGTCTATACCCTTAAGGTGCAATTAAATCTAGGTAAACTATATTTTTTAAAATCAAAAGCAGTGGTGAGTTATTTTTTTCAAAAACAATGGCTGAAGCTAAAAATTAGTTTATTATAGCATATATTGCTCTGCCTACTCTTAGTTTTCAGAAGACTATGAATATAGTAACTAGTTTTTAAGTTGTTGAATGAATGACATTTGTGCTTGAAATGCTATAATTGTTGGCTAATTAACTGAAACCTTTTTACTTAATTAAAATTTACACTAGAAAAAGGCAAGTACATTGTTTTTTTAATCCTATGCCACTGGTGAGTTGAGGAAAATTTTAGGAAAGATGTATTTTTTTCATATATTTTTATTGTAATTAATAGAAGGGTTACATCATACTCACCAGATAGAAGGTACATTACTTCACAAATATTGATACCTTTTCTCATGTCATGGTCCCCATTTCCATCCCCCTTCCCCCCTTTCTTGATTTCCCCCCTTCCCTATCCTATTTCAAATACCCAATTAAGCATATATACAATATATCAGATAACAAGGTGAAATACTGTAACAATATGAGATAGCCAAGGGACAGCAAAACAGATGAGAAATAACAGTACATTAAGGACCACAATCACTCATTATATGGCTTTTGTTTCTATATCCTGGAGGTCCTTGCATTTAGCAACATACTATATCGCCTTATGTATCTAGATTTTGTTCTATTGTGAATCTCTGCTAGGAGATTTTGCATCAATTTAAAAATCTTTAATTTTACTGTCAAGGTGATATACAGAGGGATAACAGTTATAATTGTAAGGGAATGAGTACATTTCTTTCTGAACGGTTTTACCCACTCTCTCATTTTCTCCCTCATTCCTCTCCTCCCTAAGTTGTAAGGTTCATTTCCAACATATTGTCTCATGAGTATCGCTGTTGCATTGGTTCACCCTTGGGCCTTTGTCTCACCATTTTGTTGTTCCCTTTTCCTTCCCCTATTTAGATAAATGTATATGCAAAACACAAGGTCCAAAATCAAATAGAGTGATAACAGGAGGTAAACCAAAGAACAAAAAATGAAATAAAATTATATGTTTACACAGTACATTAAAAACAACAATTATAAAAAAATCTCTTGTTTACATATCTTGGAGTTCATTTCAGTTATAATCACCTTATATATAAGAATATTGCAATACACCATATGGCAGTTTGATTTATACATCATTGGTTAAATCTTCCTGTGTAAAAACCAGAAGTATCTTCAGCCAAGGTAAAAATTTTTGCCATTGATCTCACTGTATGAATATCTAAAGATCCGCATAATACATCATGTCCAAGTGTATTTTTTCATTTTGCCCAGTTTATTTACTCGCAGATTTATAGGAATATTGTAGTTACAACAAATGATGGAAACGATGTTACTCTGAGTCTGGTTTAATTTACTTAACATAATTTTTCCAAGTCTTGCCATTTCTTTATGAATAGTGCAATATCATTCTTTCTAAATGGAAGCATAGAATCCCACTGTTTATATACACCCAATGAGCATCTGGGTTGATTCCATATATTGACTACAGAAAATAATGCAATGAACCTGGATGTGCTGGTAGCTGTAGTGTGCCCTTGCTTGTGGCATATTGAATAAATGCCCAAGTGTGGAATTGCTGGGTCATATTCTTAGGAGAGAATCACAGAGGCTCAATAGTTATGTGCACAATCAAATAAAATGATGATTATCAAAATGAACTCTCAGAGGTTTTTGTGTTATTTGGTGCTTTTTTTTCTCCTTTGTCACAGTTTTTGTTTTCTGTACCTTTTGTCTTAGGGAGAGCACAGAAATGGTGGGACAAAATGTGAAAAAATGCAGTAGTCATACTAGTCACTATTGAAAATGAACTATACAATCTATAGGGGAAGGTAGGAGGGAAAAACTGGGAGAAAAGGAGAAAAGTGACACTGTCCAAAAAAGTATTGCACTCATGACCTGACTTATGTGACTGTAACCTGCCTATCACTTTTATAATAACAGTAAAAAATTGCACCATCTAGGTATCTATGAACCATGATACAAACATCCTCAGATATTAGCAAATGATTTCATTCACTTTGTGATTTTATAATGTTATAAACTGTTCAAAATTAATTAAAATGTATGCATTCTCTGCAAAATCCCTGGTATCGATAAATTTGGTGTTGTGTTTCAATACATGTTATATTTTAATTTGATATAAATTATTTGGGACATTTAGCTTATATAATGCATATGCGTCACTTTCAGAATGAGGTATTCCAGATAATAAAATGAATATGCATTTTTTCAAAATAAAGACTCCACCTTTGTAAATGGGCAGTGGAAATGATGGAAAAGATTTCTGTTTCCCATTGAATTCTTGTTACTTTACAGGTCTGTTTGCAAACATCATGTATTTCCTGAAACTGAAGTCAGTAGAAATCCTTACAAAAAGCCTGGCATGGTGGCTCATGCCTGTAATCCTAGCTACTCTGGAGGCTGAGATCTGAGGATCAAGGTTCAACATCAGCTCTGGCACAGAAGACCTGAGACTCTTATCTCAATTAACCTCTAGAAAACCAGAAGTGGAGCTTGGCTCAAGGGTAGGGTGGTAGCCTAGAGCTGAAGAGCTCAGGGACATGCCTAGACCCAGTTCAAGCCCCATGTCCCACAAAAACAAAAACAAATAAAAATAAAACAAACCAAACAACAAAAAAGAAATGTTTACATAAGCTGTGAACATTTTTACAAGGGAAAATTCACACAATCCTATGAAGATACTATTGATTTAGTACATAAATTCTTCTTGATCACTGTTACTTACTGTGTTATTGGGTTTATTCTTATAACATTTGTTATGCTTAAATATTTTTATTTGTATTCATTCCAGCATGATTCAGAAAGAATATGATGTCTTATATTCCTCCAGAGACCATTAACAAGATTGATACACATAAGAGGAAAGACACATCTGACTGTTTAAAAGCTTAGAGAAACAAAAATGTTGCTTCATTTTTCTTGTCCTCATCCCATTTGATAAGAGTATTCACTAACAAAGACAGAGATGTAACAATCCATGGATAATATGTGTTACTGCCTAAACCATGGAAGGAACACTGCCTTAACTGGAAAGGCAGTGTGTAGGGACTCATTAAATCATGCTTCTGGGATGGAAAACTGAAAACTTTTAATGAGTTGGGCTGAGTTGAACACCCACAGAGTCTTGCTAAATCGCTCCCCAATTAGCAAAAGTCAAAATTTTATTTTTTCCCTTTGTAATTTATGGTTAATTGGAGCCTTAATGTATTAAAGGGAATGAAGTAATTTCTCATGGAGCAGTGTCAGCAGACTCTAAGGATGCAGTTGTGTGGTTGTCATGGTGACACTTGGCATCTAAATGAGTCTCATAGCAATAAAGTTACCTTTCTTTGTACCACACATTGAATCAATTATGTGTTGCCAGTCTCCCTTTATTATTAAATGATTACCAGTTACACATCAGCTTTTAAAATTAGAACATGGACTCCTATGATTAAAGAACACCAAGAAATAATGTGAAACTAGGGAAATGTAAACATGCAGATGCCAGGAAATTAGACTACATGATTCTTACCCTAAAAAATTTTTGATTTCACAAAGTTTTCCCTGTTATTGCATGACTAATATACAAATCATCTATGATAAAACCCTGGTTTCTACAAATACATTGAGGGAGGATATTTTATTTTTTCATTTTATAACTGATCATTTTGCAATCATGTAGCAATCTTATTTTCATATGCTTTAAAATAACAAAGAATACACATAGGTTATTGTCTTCAGTTTTTCCAACTTCTTGTCAATATCATCAGACAAAAACATGTGCCTTTGAAAATTGGAATAACTTAATAAATTCTCTTAATAAATTTCTAATTTATATTGAGATATTCAATTTTATAGACAATAATTTAAGCAATATAATGAAAATACAAATAACGTAAAATTCTTTCATTTTTTGTTGTAGGTCATGAGGCTTGACTCTGGGCCTTGGTGCTCTGTCCCTGAGGTCTTCAGCTCAGTCTACTCCCCTATCCCTTGAGCCACAGCACTACTTCTGGTTTTCTTTCAGTTAACTGAAGATGAGAGTCTCACAGAGTTCAGTGCCTGGGCTGGCTTTGAACAGAGATCCTCAGATCTCAGCCTTCTGAATAGGTAGGATTATAGGCATGAGCTACAGCGCCCGGCTTTATAATTCTGTATTAAAATTAGTTCTATGTTTAAATATCTTTTGTCTTTATATGTTTTAGATCAGTAATCATCTGTATTCTATAATGCATATGTATTATATTGCTTCATATCAATCAGCTCAACATATATTTCTGTTTCTATCATGTAACTTTTTGTGTACTCGGCTTATCAAAAATGATTTGTAAGGGTCAAGAGTTTGGCCTAGTGGTAGAGTGATTGCCTAGCATGCACAAGGACCTAGGTTTGATTCCTTAGTACCACATATATAGGAAAAAGCCAGAAATGGTTCTGTGGCTTAAGTGGTAGAGCTTGAGAAAGCCCAAGGACAATGCGCAGGCCCTGAATTCAAGGCTCAGGACTTGCAAAATAAAATAAAACAAAATAAAAAAATATTAATGCTAATAAAAACTTTGAACTTTAAGACTCAATAATCCTTTCAAATGCTCAATGTCTACTTGAGAAGCATAAACAATCTATAGTTTTCAACAATGTTGCATCTATATATTTTTGGATGGATTTATCATCACTCATTTAAAAGTTTTTCTATGACTGTTCACCTTGTTTTTTGTTTTCTCAATGTGGAAAAAAGTTTAATTGCTCACACTGAAGAACTTATTTTTGAATTTTTCAGCATAAACCTTTTTTCTTTAATACTTACCTGATATGCTCTTTTCAACAGTAACAGAAGACATGTGGGAAAATAAACTTTTATACCTTGCTAATGTTCTGTTAGGACTAATGCTGCAGCTAATAGAACGGATTCTCCTCAGACAACTAAAATAGAACTAATATTTTATTGGTCAATGCCACTTTTGGGTATTTATTCAAAGGGAATGGTGTCAACAAATTAGTGGGAATCCTGCATCTTCACATTTTCTGCCGCACTTGGGCTAGGGATTGCAATCACACATACATAAATGTCTATAACACACACACACACACACACACACACACACATAGTGGAGCTGTGGCTCAAAGAGTAAAGCGCTAGCTGTGACAGGAAATAAAACATGCATGCACACACAAAATTTTTGATACTGGTATTTTAATAATATTTAATAACACCCATTTTAATAATCATTAGAATTAAACTACACAGCTTTATAATTCATCACTAGTTTTTTAAAATTTAATTTTATTTTTTATTGTTGGAGTAATATGTATAGAGGGGTTACAGTTACATTTGCCAAATAGTAGATGCATTACTTTTTACACAATAACCTTTATCATGTTTTTGTCTCTATTTCTCCCCCTAAACTCCCAATCATCTTGTTTACCCCTTTCCCTTTCCTATTTCAAATAAACAAATAAATGTATATACAATATACCAGTTAACAAAGTCAGATACACAAACAATATGAGAGTCACTAAAGGACAACAAAAAAGAAAAATAATATAGTACATTAAGAACAACAATCACACAAGATAAAGCTCTTGTTTCCATATCCTAGAGATCCTTTCATTTAGTCTCATCCTATATGATCTTATGTATCTAGGTTTTGAGCTATTGTAATCTTCTGCTAGGAGAGTCCCAGATTTGTACTAATTATTACAAATGAGGGAAAACATTGAGGCTATGTTCCTTTGGGTCTGGCTTACTTAGTATACACAGAAAAAACATTTCACAGTATAGAAGAAATGCTCTATCATAAGTGTTTGAGATATTAAACTAGTTAAATAGGGATTGATCTAGCATACAACTGCAGATAAAAACATAATAATCTGGAGAGCTACATATGGGACTAAGTAAATGGTTTTCTCCAATTTAGGCATTGAGGTATTGAATAAATCATGAAAATTGGAATTAGTGAAAATGTAGATGAAATTCCAAATGCTGAATTATGT
Source organism: Megascapheus bottae (assembly GCF_031878675.1). Classification (NCBI taxonomy): domain Eukaryota; kingdom Metazoa; phylum Chordata; class Mammalia; order Rodentia; family Geomyidae; genus Megascapheus; species Megascapheus bottae. Next base: position 9,694,793 of record NC_143518.1, read on the forward strand.
TTTAGGGAAAGAATAATCATTAGTCTATGAAAATAATTATAATTTTAGATTATGTTAATTATGAAAGTCAAATAAGAACTAATAGTTTAAATAAGAATCTAATATCCTCTATGCAAATAATGTGTAAGTTAACATCCTTTTTGAGATTTGTTATGCTCTAGTTACCCACTGTTCTGATGTGTTTTAAGGGTATTAAAGTTATTAGATGAATGAATTTAACTGCAATTCATAATGTTATATGTGAAAAAATCTTGGATTAATATGTAAATCTTAGGTATATGGTTCACGAAGTGAGAACACTGCATAGTGTTGGCACAACTTTTTAATGAATTACCCTGAATTCTCTCCTGAATCTGCCATATTTTAATTTATTTATGTATACTTGTATGCCACCCAAAAGTTAGATTATTTTTATCTTTAAGTAATTAGACAATGAAGTTGTCATTCAAAAAATATTGTATGAATATAATGCATGCTGACTAACGTCACCCTTTTCATCTTTCTCGTCCATAACTCCCAAACTAACCCCCTATCCCCAATTATCTTATTTTTATAGGGTATGTGTTGAATTTTGACCACATTTTTCCTCCCCCTCTTTGTTATAACTATCTTTCACCTTTGATATGCACTTTTGCTATCACATTTAATATTCCTATCTTTAATTCATTTAATAATAAAATTAATCAGAAAATATTTTCAAAGAACAAGCTCCTGTGTATTAAAACTGGGTTCAGTTGTAAAATGATTCAATGATAATGTTCCATCTGACATGTTTCACAAATTAACCTGGCTGTTATTATTTATGATTACGATTACAAATGCAAATGATGGGTCAAAATAGGTTTTCTTTTCTTTTTTATTTAGAGAATACTTTATTAGTTTCTGTAATCAAACCCATGTAGGTAAGACCTTACATATTTAATACAGTGTGTTTACCCCTGTACAAATGAAAAAAATAAGTTTAGTGTTTCTAGACCAATATGGCTACTAATTTCTGTATAATGCTAACTCATGGTAAAATGGGGTACTTTTTTCAATGTTTGACAGCACAGCTAAAGTTTCCAAAAAATTGAATATATATATATATGTATACATATTTATACTTATATAAAAGATCAATATCAGCAGTATCTTATTCATCAATAGCAGCAACAGCTTTTCCAGGTTCTGCAGTCATCTGAACAAAATTAGACATCCAGTATACTCTATTAATAAAAGGAAAAACATAAAAAACAAAACCCCAGAAAAATGCAAAGTTCTGTTACTGTTGTGCATATTAATAAACTAGTCCTGTATAATCTATTTCCAAATACCCTCTTTTCAAATACCCAAAATAGAATAGAAATAAAAATTAAATATCATAAAATCTGATGCATATTTGACATAATGAATAAAAACTATCATTTATACCTTCAGCATGATGGTCTATTACACGAATGAATATGCACTGTTTGAGCTGTAGAAGACTCCTTTGAACATGATGTGTGTCCTTCCCCACTTTGTCACACAGGAGGTGTTGGGCACCATGACCAACCTCACATTAGAGACAGCTTTCCTCCTCTGGCAGTTCTCTGACAACAAGCAGTTCCAGGTCTTCCATGGCTTCCTCTTCCTTCTGATCTACTTGGAGGCTCTCATTGGAAATCTTCTCATCTTCCTCCTTGTCACAGTGGATCGATGTCTTCACAGTCCCATGTACTTCTTCCTGAAGAATTTATCCTTCTTTGATGCAGGCCTCATTTCAGTGACAGTTCTAAACCTCATTCTGAATGCTTTCACACACAAGAGCAAAATCTCTTTCCCACTATGTGTGTGTCAGGTCTTTGCCTCCTCTGAACTTTTTCTCCTCACAGCCATGTCCTATGACCGCTATGTGGCCATCTGTCACCCACTACATTATGATGTCATCATGAACAAAGGTGTCTGTGTGCTGCTGACAGCTGTCTCTTGGCTCTTTGGAAGTCTGTTTGGGATCTTTTACTCAGCTGAAACATTATCTTTCTGTGGCTTCAAAAAACTCCACAGATTTTCTGTGATGTTCCTTCTCTACTGAAAATTTCTTCCTCCGAGACTCCTGTCACTACTGATGTTAGTGTGGTATTTGGAGTCTCCTCATGAACTTTTTTTTGCCATTCCTGGGTCTTGAACTCAGGGCCTGAGCACTGCACTTGGACTTTCTCAGGGCTAGAACTCTACCACTTGACCCACAGCACCACTTCTGGTTTTTTTCTATATATGTGGTACCAAGGTATTGAACGCGGGTCTTCATGCATGCTAGTCAAGCACTCTAACAGTAGGCCAAACTCCTGGCCATTTATGGAGCCTTATATGCACTTTTCTTTGTTTCTATTGGATTTTCGTATGTGTATGTTTTCAATACCGTTTTGAGAATGCCATCATTGCAAGGAAGGTCAAAAGCCTTCTCCACCTCTGTGCCCCATCTCATAATTGTAATACATTTTTAGTCACAGCTGTTTTTGCCTATTTAAAGCCAATCCCTGTTTCTCCTCATCTTGTGGACTTTCTATTTGGCGATGCCTCCATCTTTGAACCCTATCATATACAGCCGAAGGAACCAGGAAATCAAAGCTAGTCTGTGGAAGCTTCTGTGGAAACTAGATTATAAGTGTTAAGGGGAACATAATCTAATTAATAACTAGAAATATTACTGTGTGTGAACTTGCTTTGAAGATATTGAAAAAATATAAGTTCTTGTAAATTGTTCAGTAGTTTTAAGTATTTACTTTATTTTAACATATCAGAATCTGATTTACACCTTTATTATCAGAGACAAAGTATCATTGTTTCATCATTTTAATGAGCTATGTATTTGGTACTTGGAGTGATTCTTGTAACTCACACTTCTACGATTCTATTCAGGCTCTAATGATACAAGGTAACTATTTCCAGCTCCATGAAGAGAACTTTACAATACAAAACTGACCTTAATAAGTGTGATTGTATCAAGGAGTTAGTGTGGGTCCCATCACATCAGGGAAATGGAAAGGAGGCCTACCTCGTGGCCCAGTGCTCATTTCCTGGTTTTGGGACCCAACCTGCCTGTCACCTGGTTGGAAGGCATGGCTGTGATTTGTGACACAAAGTAAGGCTACCTCTGGGATTGGCCCCGAACACTTCAGCCCTCTCAGACAGCACCTGATTCCCCTTCTTTACCTACCTCCCACCACCCTGCCCACCTTTGTGTTGATTAGCTCCTGCATCCTATATTAGCTAAATGTACTTCCTCAATAAATGAGTTCCTGCCTTGACGGGTCTCCTTGACGGGTCTCACTGACTTGTCTGATTGTCCTCCTAGGAGAGAGGGCTGGGGTCCATCAGTGGGCCCTCTCTTCTCGGCTTTTCAGGGTCGGGTTGTGTTCTCTCTATCCCTCCTTCTGGTTGCGAGGGACCGAGGACTAAAAACCTAGACTGTTAGGGCTAGGTAGATTATCTAAGTGGCCAAAATTCAACCATTAAAAGCTAAAAAACAATTTCGATGCCACTCAGGAGGAGAAACATGGCGACAAAATGGTTATATTTCATTGCTAACACTGAAGGGGAAAGGTTGTCGTAGCTATAAAGAGATGGAAGCCTCTAGGCTTTGAAGAAGGAAAGAAATGTCCCACAAAATACTACAATAAGCAATTTGACCTGTGTTGCAATTCTACGAAATAAAAATGGAGAATAATCAATATGTTTTACTTTAGTACAACAGTTGACTCATGAGTATAGAAATGAACTTGACTCCATGAATGAGTCTCATTTCTGGTATGCAGAGAAACATGGTTTTGAAGGTGATAAAATGTTGGGAATGTTGAAAGAAAACAAACATGATTTTTAATCTAAATTCTCACCGTATCAGTGAAAAAATGTTTCTATTTGCTTTAACTTTTTCAAAAAATAGTAATAGACTTATTTGTATCTATGAATATTTTCTATGAAATTATTAAAAATCAGGTTTTCAAGTTGTTTAAAACAGATACTGATACTTCTCTAAGGTGCCACTTTCTTACTTCTTGTGTATGTTGTTAAGGTTGATTTTTTAAAAACAATAATAGTATTCTGGACATGCAGGTATTTTACAATATTTTCTCAATTTACAGCTATTCATTCAAAAATCTAAATTAAGATATATTGTATAGACAGTAAAAATTAACTGACAGTGTTTACCCTCTAAAAGTCAAATCAGCACTTACAAGAGTGTTCCTCTTGGCAAAAGTAGCTAAAACGTATCACAGAAGAGATTGGAAAGAGTCCATTTATGTTTATCTGTTCTTAATTTATTTTTTACCAGTCCTGGGATTTGAACTCAGGGCGTGGGCATTGTCTTTGGGCTTTCTCAAGGCTAATACTCTACCACTTAAGCCACAGTGTCCCTCCTGGCTTGTGCATATGGTATTGAGGAATCCAACCTAGGGCCTATGGCATGCTAGGCAACCTCTCCACCACTAGACCACACTCCTGGCCCCTCTGTTCTCATTTTTTTTTTTTTTGCCAGACCTGGTGCTTGAACTCAGGAACTAAGAAATGTCCTTGATCTTTCTCGAGGCTAGAACTCTACCACTTGAGCCACAACGGTACTCCTTCAGGCTTTTTCTTTGTATATTGTACCAAGGAATTGAATTCACGTCTCAGGGCAAGCACTCTATCACCAGACGAAACTCCCATCCCCTGCTCTTAATTTTATAATCAATTATTGTGATGTGGAAAAATTTTATCATCTGTAAATTATTTCAGCCTCAGGAAAAGGGGACTTCAGATAAGATCAAATTTTCCTCCTTAAATCATAGAAAAAAGAAATCTCAAACAATAATTTTGAATTTTACCAGATAAGTCTGAATTTTGGGGTATCAAAAGATTATAGGAAATCAAACAGCAAATTTATCTCCCTTGTCTATGTATGCCCAAGTACAGGCAAAGAAATATTTGAAGAGTGCTCAGGTTATCAGTAACACTAGTTGGTGTTTTCTATCTCTAGATACTTTCTGTTTCTGTTTGACTCCAGTTCTTATTGCTAACAAAATTGAGAACTTGTGATTTCTAAGCGAGTTCAACCTCTAAAATAGGCTTATTGATTATGTACATAATATTGATCAAATACAGTTCAATATAAAAGCCTTTTTCCAAAGTAATTGAAATGTAAGCTTTAGTCCTTCTGAGACCCTACCACATTTCTTTTTGTAGTAACTGTCATATAATTCATGGCCAATGAAGTTTAGTGAGCTTGCAGCATTATTTATATCCATACATTTAAACTTTGAGAAAAGATGGCTCACAGCTACTGCCTCCTTTCATTTGTGGTTATCAAGTTATGATTTCCTACTCAAAGGAGTTATTATTTAATGATAATTTTTAAATCTATGTTTTACTAGTTCAGATTTCTGATGAAATTTCTGATGCTTTCAGCATGATAAAGTTTATTCCAAATTATATTAAGTAATGGCATGAAAGCAATTGTTTCTTGTGATTCTTGAGAAGGAATCATTATTCTACCATTGCCATAGAAGACTAAATTGGTTAGCATGCATTAAAACTAAAAATGGACTCTAAACTCAATCAATTTGGTTAGTCAGTGTGGCAAAACTCATGGAGGACAAGTTAAGAGTTGGAAACATTCCCAAGAGAAAGGAATGATGAATATTTCCCTAGGTACAGTGTTATTTCACATTACATAAACATAGAGAATAATCAGAGTAATACCCATAAACTGTCTTATAATGTTTAGTTCTTTCATTATATTTGAATCACTAAAATAAGCACTGTAAAAATTAGATCGTACAGAGATTAATTCCTTTTGGCTAAATCTTAAATAAAGAACATATTTCTTTGCCTGTACTTGGGCATACATGGACCATCAAGATAATTCTACCCTAAGAAAACTGAGTAAAGATGTGAGTTAGGACACGTAAGTGGAAATGTTGAAAGGTATGTTGCAGGTGCCAGGACCTTGGTCTAGTGGTAGAGTGCTTGCCTAGCATGCATGAAGACCCAGGTTCAATTACTTGGTACCACATCCATAGAAAAAAGCCTAAAGTGGTGCTGAGGCTCAAGTGATAGAGTTCTAGCCTTGAGAAAGTCCAAGACAGTGCTCAGGCCCTGAGTTTAAGCCGTAGGATTGGAAAAAAGAAAGGTATAATGTAGATCTGGATGCATTGTGTTCATAAAGTGTATTGTTAAGCATGTAATTAAGGATAGTTTTTAAAAATTAAAACCTGTCTAAATGTTTCCTTAAATTTGGAACATGGATAGTAACAGAAAGTAACCAAAGTACACTGGGCACCATCTTGTGTTCCACTGGTCAGGAGCGAATTAAGACTCTCAGTGACCTTATAGGAAAGGTCACAGCAGGAACACAAGGATGAGGCTCAGGTTGCACGCACTCACCACCATAAGGAATGAGGTGCCGTATAGAAACGCATCATGGTCCCCATAGGATTGGGTTTGTTCTCATCCCTTTGTTTTCCCAGAAGGTAACCCAGAGTAAATTGAACATTATTCCTTTCCATTAAAAAGAGGACCTTGAGTAAGATGAAATCACTGACTTTTCCCCTCACACCATGAATAGAAAAGGTCTAATATTAGCACTTTGAATCCTATAGGTGTGTCTGAAGACTAGCACTTTATATTGTCATAAATCTCTGTGTCCTATGTATAAGCAAGTTGAAAGAAATGTTTCCTTTTTTAATACGTAGCCATAAATATAATTAATAGATGAAAGAATCACAGTAATTATGGAATACTAATTTATTAAACAATTAGAAGTTACAGAGTAGCAGAAAATTTCTAAGTGTCTCAAGATCGAAAAGCTCCATTATAGTTCCCTTAATAAAGTGAACTTTCTTCAACTCTCTTCTAATTGTTTGCATGTTCATTTTTAGTAATTTGTTCAGCATAAAACCTACTGGTGCAAGCATTCAAAAGCTAGATCCCTTTAAAAAAAGATTTGACATTTTTGTAGAGGCTAAATTTCTAAGAAGTATAATTCCAAAGACAAAGAAACAAATGCATAGCAATTTACTGTCCATTGTGCAGCAATTAAACTTTTCATTCTTAGTATCAGAAAGAAAGTCACTATCAATAAACAGTGTACCTCTTATTTGTTGGGAGCCAGTGTGGAGTCAGACTGACCCATGAATCTGCATCACTGAGTAAGATAACCACACAAAGAAACGAGTTGTCACGTATGATGCCATGCCTATGAACTTTGAGCTATGTAGTCAGTATTGTGAACTTCCTGGCTTTATTGATTTATTGCTTTATCACTTTCTGCTGAGACTTGATTACCATTTGGTACAAATGAAACACCTGGCAGTTTCTTGTTTTTAAGAGAGTATGTAAGACTGGAAGTAGAAATAAATGGGACTACAGTCTTAAGCTTACAGCCTTAGGCTATAGTCTTGGGCGATAGCCAGCCTGACCCCATCTGTTTCTTGTCTTTTTCTTTTCTCATCCTCACCCCCTAAATCAGGAATCCTGCCTTGCTGCCAGCTGGCTCCGGCACTTGCTCAGTCTGATTTCACAGCATCTTGATCCAAACCTTTCACTTTCCAAATATTGACTCAGGCAAATTATAAGATAGACATGGCAACTTGATCACTTCTTACACAGACCCTGTTCTGAGTTAGGAAATTACATTGTTACCATTTTCATTGTGCCATGCTTGATATATAGGTCTTTGTAATTTCTGTTGTTTTACGAAAGGTATAAATTTGTCTCTTGTGCAATTGGCAAGGTAGACAGGGCATGGTCAAAATGTACTGCTAAAAGGTGAAATGCAGCCGAGGAAATCTCACCCAGTTCTCTGACAGCAAGCAGATCCAGACCTTCCTTGTCATTCGGTGTTTGCTGATCTACATGTTGTCTGTCACAGGGAATCTTCTCATCTTCACACTTGCCACCATGGATCCATCTCTTCACACCCCAATGTACTTCTTACTGAAGATCTTGTCTTGGGTTTCATTTCAGTCACTGTCCCAAACTTCATTCTGAACTCTTTCACTCAGAGAAGCATCATCTCTTTCCCAGGCTGAGTGTGTCAAGTCCTGTTGGTGGTTCATTTTGTTTGTTCTGAGCTTTCCATCCTGACAGCCATGTCCTATGACCCCTATGTGGACATCTCTCACCCCTGCACTATGCTGTCATCATGAACAGTAGACTCTGTGTGCAGATGGTGGCTCTTTCTTGGTTCTTCCGCAGTATCTTTGGGGTTTTATACACAGCTGGAACGTTCTGTCATTCTGTGGTTCCAGAAAACTCCCACAGATTTTCTGTGATGTCTCCTCTCTACTGAAGATTTCTTGTTTAGGAAGCATATCATCACTGATATTAGTGTCAGCATGGGGATCATGTATGCATTTCTCTGCCTTGTGTGCATTGGGTATTCATACATTTACATCTTCAATACAGTGCTGAGAATACCCTCCCTACAAGGCCAGTCCAAGCCTTCTCCACCTCATCTACTAGTGACATTTACAGTGACATTTACAGTGACAACTATCTATTCCTATTTGAAGCCAGTCCCTGACTCCCCTCACCTTGTAGACTTTTTGGCATCTGTTTTCTACCCAGTGATGCCTCCATCTTGGAACCCTATAATATACAGTCTGAGAAATAAGGAAATCAAAGCTGTTCTTAGTAAGTTCCTGTGGAGACTACATCATAGTTTTGGGAAAACAATAGAATGAATATTTGGATTGAATAAATATTTGTATTTTGTTGACATTCTCTCTCAGTAGTACATATTTATTTCTCTTATTAATATATATGTTATTTTAAATGCGATATCAATAGCTCTTTATTTTCTTTGGTAGTATATATTTCATTTATACACATTATAATATAATTTACAATTTAAAATTATGAATCAACAATAAAATTATATCATAGTCCAAATAAGCTTGTTATTGAGCTCCTCATATGACCCATGTAGCTCAGAATTACTCTGTTCAGTGATAGAATCTGAATAAAAATAAAAGTCTGTTAATTTCTACCTCCTGGGAACCTGAGAACTCATTGTTTAATGCTGCAAAACCAATCAATTTTGGTTGCATGAAGGTGTTTTGGTTGAGTATATTATCAAAATAGTCACAATACAATCCACTCAACCCTTAATACTTAAGAAATGCTTGCTGTTTTCCTGGCAGGAAGACCTGTGCCTATGGAAGGAGTGCATTTACAATGATGAAAGAAAGATTATGTCAGCTAATATATGAGAGTAGCCTCTAAGGATAAAAAATATAAGAAGACACATAACTTGCAGAAACATCAGGTGAAATTCAGTCCTGTTAGATATATAGGCAAATTGGTATTTCAATTCTAAATTACAGAACTAAAAAATAATTCATATATTGTTAATAATAACAACAACAATATTTTTTGCTGGTTCTTGGGCTTGAATTCTGGACCTGGGCTTCAATCCCTGACTTTCTTTGTACTCAAGACTATTGCTCTACTCCCTGAATCACAGCATCCCTGCTAGGCTTTTCTAAGTGATATAGTGTAGTTAATGGGCTTTTCAGCCTGGGATAGCATCAAACTGTAACCCCCAGATCTCAGCCACCCAAGTAGCTAGGATGATAGGTGTGAGCCACTGGTGCATGGATTTTTTAAAATCATATTTTTTAAAACATGGAGTGTGACTACAGTTATACAAATAATCATAAGCCTTAATGGTCCCTGCATGGACTCTTAAAGATTGCTGTGAACATGACATGATCAATGACACGAAAGCCTAGGAATGTACTGAGTAGACTGGCTTACGGAGTCAGATTTGAACATGACGCCATCCGAGTGGAAGTAAGGGGCTCCGCCGTCGCACTTGGCCCCCGTTTTTTAATATATTACTTTTGAGTATACTGTTGAAATATTTGAGTTAAAATATTATGATTGTTGTTTTCAACATTCCTAGGCAACCGGCCACAGCGTCCTAACCTTCCGTACAACTAGGCGCCGCCATCTTGGAAGCGAATGCCATACGTTGGTTGGCCCGCGTCCGTGTGGAAAAGTTGGTGCGCGCAGCCAGCTGGCTGCCTTTTCCTCCAAATTCGGCCCCTTTCAAGGACCTCAGTGGGACTTCTGCCGGCTGGGGGCTTAACCCCTGGTCCTGAGTCCTCCCCCGAGCTCTCTGCTGTGTGCTCAAAGCTAGGGCTCTATCACTTGAGTGACACCTCCACTCGCGCCTTTTCGGAGGTTCATTGCAGGCATATGGCCAGTAATGGAAGTGCGGGACATATGCCGCCTAAAAGATGGCCTCAGATTTGGAACAATTGTGCTTTCATGTTAATGAAAAGATCACAATATTAAAAGAACTCTGTCCTTAAGACACCTTGGCCAACAATCTGCCTCAAACACCTTATTAAATAAAACAGGAGATGAGATTTTTGTAGTAAATGACCTTCACAATAAACTTGAATTGGAAATTCAGTATCTCGAACAAACCAACGTGTCGCTGAAGGAACTCTGCAATTCTCTTGAAGACGATTATAAAGATGTAGAACTTCTCAATGAAAGCATCCCTGCCCACCTGCCTCGAGTGAAAGTAACCCAGAGCTTGGCTAGTGAATCAAATCTTGACCCAGAAGAACCAGTCAAAGCTGAGGAACATGTACCCACAAAGAAGCCTCCCAAAGAACAGAGCAGTATTAAGGAAATGTTATAACTACACACGAGTTTAATGGTGTTCCTGCGTACATGAAGTCTCGCTTAACCTACTGTCAAATTAATGATGTTATTAAAGAAATCAACAAGGCTGTGGTTAGTAAATACAAGATTTTCCGTCAACCAAAAGCATCTCTAAATTCTATGAACAGAAATCTCTATCACAGATTTACTAATGAAGAAACAAAGGATACCAAAGGTCATTATTTTATAGTGGAAGCGGACATAAAGAAGTTCACGACTTTGAAAGCCGACAAGAGGTTTTATATGATCCTGAATATTTTGCGACACTGCCGGAGGCTAGCACAGGTCCGCGGGGGTGGCCTTACCCGTTACATCATAGCATAAGGGTTTGTAAGCTTCAAACTCAAGCTACAGTAGGAGTGGAGGCCAGTGCTGTCAGTTTCTCACAAATAACTCAGTCTTTTCATTTCCTCTGTTTCTTATAAAAAAAATAAAACCTTTTTGGGTATAGCATATGTAATCCAATTTCACTGCCTTCCAGTATTTACCATTTAAGCTTCTGAACCAGCCAAGCACGTAATGGAACTGAGAAGTGGGCATGTCTCGTGTGTGTTTTGTGACATTGGAAGGAAAAGATCATCCAGACAAGGTCATGGAGAGCAGTTTTAGAGTTCCAACTTCTTAGTGTGTGACTCCATCATTTCAATCTCCAGGTAGACTTTCTAGATGTGGTCTGGAGGCTACTTCTGTTTCTGTTTCTTGGGCTTCCCATACATGTTTAGGGAGTGTGCCCAAAATACATGCTGTGCGATGAATGACAGTGCAATGGAAGTATATTGACATGTTGTGATGTAGTGATAGAATAAATGTGTACAGTTGGTCTTGGTCCCTAAAAAAATAAAAAAATAAAAAACGGGGGCCAGGAGTTTGGCCTAGTAGTAGAGTGCTTGCCTAGCATGCAGAAAGACCTGAGTTCGATTCCTCAGCGCCATATACACGGGAAAAAAAAAACTCACAAGTGGTGCTTTGGCTCAAGTAGTAGAGCTCTAGCCTGGAGAAAGTTTAAGGACAGTGTTCAGGCCCTGAGCTCAAGCCCAGGACTGGCAAAAAAAAAAGGAAAAAAATAACATACAAGCTGAGTGCAGTGGCACATGCCTGTACTCCTACCTCAGGAGGCTGAGATCTCAGGATCTTGGTTCAGGGTCAGCCTGGGCACTAAAGTCCATGAGACTCTTATCTCCAATTAATCATTAGAAAGCTGGAAGTGGCAATGTGGCTCCAGAGGTACTGCAGTGGGCTTAAGCTGAAGAGCTTAGGGACAGTGCCCAGGTCCAGAGTTCAAGTCCCTTGACCAACCAAAAACTAAACAAAAATAAAACAAAACAAAACAAAACACAATGGGGCAATATCATTCTTCCTGATGGAAGCACAGAGCTCCATATTGCATTTATACTACATCTTGATCTGTTGAGCTACTGAGGCTGATCACCCCCAAAGAAACAACCACCCCATTAACAGGTGGGTGGAAGACTTAAAGAGAAGCTTATCTCAAGAGGAAATAAAAATGGCCAAAAGATACATGAAGAAATTCTCAATATCTCTAGCCTAAAAGAAATGCAAATCAAAACTATATTAAAGTATACCTTATACCAGTTAGAATGGTTACTACCAAGAAAACTAATACAACAGATGCTGGCAGGAATGTGTCCAAAGGGAATGCTATTTCAAAACAAAAATTTTTAGTTAAATTTGTTGTTTTTTCACCACTTCCATATATAATTTATTAGGGTAAAATTGGCTTACAATGGCAATACATTTTATTTATGAGTTTGGATAGTTTCTTTAAAAATGCCAGACAATATATAGTTAATAAAGGAAGAATGAGCCATATTGTTTCATATTTTAATAGTGTTTTATATCAGGACATCCTATGAATTTTACATAAATCAAATTTTATTTTATGATGTTTATATTGATTTCTATAAAAATATAATTCTTGGGATGGGGGTTTGGCTGGGAGTGCTTGCCTAGCACGCACAAAGTCCTGGGCTCGATTCCTTGGTACCACATACACAGAAAAAAGGCAGAAGTGGTGCTGTGACTCATATGGTAGAGCTCTATCCTTAAGAAAGCCCAAGGATAGTGCTCAAGTCCTCAATTCAAGGTCAAGTTCAGGGAAAAATATATGTACATATATGCATATATGCATATAAACATATATATATATATATATATATATATATAACTCTGCCTGTATCTCTCTCAGACAAGTCTTCCATAAGAAAATATCAGAAACTTAAGATGCTACTGAAAAACCTATGCTGTGTGAATCATGAATTAGGCCTTAATATTGTTCAAGTTTTAGCAATTCTTTTTTTTTTGCCAGTCCTGTACTGAGCTCAGGGCCTGAGCCCTGTCCTTGGACTTTCTCAAGGGTAGAATTCTACCATTTGAGCCTCACCACCCCTTCTGGCTTTTTTCTATGTATGTGGTACCAAGGAATTGAACCCAGGTCTCTATGCATGTTAGGCAAGCACTCTACCACTAGGCCAAACTCCTGGCACCATTAGCTAATCTTTATCATTCTTAACTTCAAATGTAGTCATCCTTTGCTCTGATTTTAGCATGAACTTTTAAAGACATTCATTATTTCACAGTATTCTGAATATAGCAAGATACACTCGGCATTTCTATTTGATATATTTAAAATATATCCCTCAAGCATTCACAGTATTTTTGGCCAGTCCTGGGGCTTGAACTCAGGGCCTGAGCACTATTCTTGGACTTTCTCAAGGTTAGAACTCTACCACTTGAGCCACAGCCCCACTTCTGGCTTTTTTCTATGTATGTGGTATCCAGGAGTTGACCCCAGGTCTTTGTTTATATTAGGCAAGCACTCTACCAGTAGGCCAAGCTCCCAGCCCAAGCATTCACAGTTTTACAGTTTAGCTTCATGGTGTAATTCATAATATAGATATCTATTTTTCAGCTGATGGAATTTGTTGTTTCAGATTTATACTATAAAGGAAATTTCAATATATTTTTTGTGATTTATAAATAATTTTTGCTGTGTGGAGATCAAACATGTTAGAAAACTAATTTACCAATGAGCTGAATCTTTAGCCTTCATTCTAAATTTTGATAAATATAATTGTAATTTTAATTCATGCATTCCTATGTATATTTATACATTTATATAAATACCTATGTATGTTTAAGGAATTGAGAAAGGTGTTAGCACACTTCATTTTTCTACAAATACATTGCATCTTCATTTGGGGGAGCTATCATAAGACTACAGTTCAGACTTTTTTTTTAAAAAGTGGGTAATAATAAAGCAGCATAAGCCAGCCCTCAGTCTCTCATGCCACTCAATCCTAGCTACTCAGGAGACTGTGATAGGAGGCTCGTGTACAAAGCCAGCCCATTAAGGGATGTCTGTGATTCTCACCTTTAAATATCCACCAAAATCAGAAATAGAACAAAGAAACTGTGTCTTTAAAGATTTAAGTGAATTTAAGACTACTAGCTTTGAGCACAAAAGCTCAGGGTTTAATACTTAGACCTAGAGTTCAAGCCCCCAAGTCCAGTAAAAAATTAAAAAAATAAATGAGCAAGAATGCAAACCCACTCTCACACATACTATGTAATCAAAGATGTAGATTTACCTTTTCTGTCAAAAACATACTCCCTCCAACCTCAGGTATTTATAGAGTTGAAAACAAATACTGAAGGGTGAATAAAACTCTTTAAGAAAGCAACCAACATTGACAGGGTGACTGTTGATTTTTATCACCAGGAGACAAATGAGAGCTTTAGTGACCCCACAAGAATGGGCCCAGCATGAACCCAGGGTGAGATGGGTTGGGTTGGAGCCCAAGTGTAACAACTGATCATCCTAATGAGGCTATGTGAACTATTGCATCAGGGTCCCCATGAGAAAAATTTGTCCTCTCTCCATTGACTTCCCAGAGGTGACATGGAGTACACTGAAAATTATTTTATTCTCATTCAAAAGAAGACTTCTGATAACATGAAAAGTCAGTGACTCTTTCACTGAGACCCATGAAGAGTTCTCATAAACAAAGGAAACATTAGTATTTCAAATCCACCAGGTGGGTGTGAATATTGTATCTTTGTAAGCCTGTAGGAAAGGTACTCAAAAGAAAAACCATCACGGTCCATGTGTGAACAAGAACGTGTGAAGCAGCCTTATCCTATCTGTAAGTGCTTTCAAACAAGGATCCAATCTAAGAAAAATAGAAACTACGAAATGTTCATGTCAACTATATGGCATCCTTTGAAACTTTATACATTATACATCTTAGATGTGGAATGTCATAAGACGATTTTACGCAAAAATATAATGAAAAATATCAGGATAATTGTATTTAGAAAATTCAGGACAATTGTGTATAGAGCATTGTTTATGAAATATTTTCGGGGAATTTCAAACCATACCTTTGTTTTTCCTGAGTTTTGTTAGTCTAAGTTCAGAGATCATATTGTCAATGTTCACAAACCTTTACTTTTAACATATATCTAATATAATACTCACATGTAGAAATGGTTGTACAGATATCAAGAGTCACAAACTCGAAAAGGGTCCATTGACTCATGCCTGTAATCCTTGCTATTCAGGAAGCTGAGCTCTGAGGATCATGTTTCAACACCAGCCCAGGTGAAATTTAATTGCTCCATAAGAGGAAGACTCAGCCTGTGACAAATGAATGCTCTTCCTTGTTTTGCACACATCAGGTAAATGCAGGGGCTTCATGGCCAACCACACAGTGGAGCTGGACTTCATCCTCACTCAGTTTTCTGACAGCAGGAATATCCAGGCTGTGCATGGCTTTCTCTTTCTGCTCATTTACTTAGAAACCATCTTGGGGAATCTTGTCATCTTCACCCTTGTCACCATGGACCAGTGTCTTCACACCCCCATGTACTTCTTCCTGAAGAACTTATCTTCCCTTGATGCTGGCTTCATTTCAGTCACGGTCCCTAACCTCATTCTAAACTGTTGGACACACAGGAGCACCATCTCTTTCACAGGATGTGTGTGTCAGCTCTTCTTGGTGGTTCACTTTGCTAGCTGTGAGCTTTTTCTCCTCACAGCTATGTCCTATGACCGCTATGTGGCCATCTGTCATCCTCTACATTATGATGTCATTATGAACAAGGGAGTATGCATGCAGATAGTAGCTGCTTCTTGGCTGTTTGGAATTCTTTATGGAATCTTATATACCGTGGGAACTTTCTCTTTGTCCTTCTGTGACTCCAGAAAACTCCCACAGTTTTTCTGTGATGTCCCCTCTCTACTAAAGATCTCTTGCTCTAAAATGCATGTCACCATTGATGTTAGTGTGGCCATTGCAATCCTGTGTGGATTTTTCTCCATGTTGTGCATGGGGATTTCTTATGCTTACATATTCAATACAGTCTTGCGAATGCCATCAACACAAGGGCGATCCAAAGTTTTCTCCACCTGTGTCCCCCATCTCATCGTGGTCACCACATTTGTAGTGACAGCTGTGTATGTTCATTTGAAGCCAGTCCCGGACTCCCCACATCTCGTGGACTTTTTGGCATCTGCTTTCTATTCTGTGATGCCTCCATCCCTGAACCCTGTAATATACAGTCTGAGGAACAAGGAAATCAAAGCTTCTCTATGGAAGCTCCTGTGGAAGCTATCTCACTTTAAGTGCTCTCAGCAAAGCAACAGAGCTGTCATCATCATCAAGAAATTCTAAAGAACATCACTTGTCATTTATGCATATTTGAGTAATTGAATAGATAATTTGTGAGATAAGGAAAATAAGCCAGTGTCACAAAATCATCTTTATTTTTTTCTCAAAATTTTAGAATGATGAACCTTCATCAGCCTTGTCACAGAACCAGTTGAGTTAGGTATATGTTACTTAGAATGATCTATATAATTCAGTTTGAGTGATCCCATTATGTAATTCTAATTATGTAATAAGAAAAATTTTAGGGCTGAGATTTTGGCCTCCTGATAAGAGTTTTTGCTTAGCATGCAAGAAGACCCAGGTTCCTCAATGCCACCTACATTGAAAAAGTAGGAAGTGGTTTTGTGGCTCAATTGCTACAGCTTTAGTCTTGAGAAAACCAAAAGACAGTGCTCAGGCCCCGAGTTCAAGCCCCAGGACTGGCCAAAGCCAAGACAACAAAAAATGTATTGTATTCCACCATCAGAAAGAACAACATCTTACCATTTGTAAGGAATTGGAAAGACTTGGAAAAAATCATATTAAGTGGAGTAAGCCAGATGCAAAGGAACATAGTTTCAATTGTTTCACTCATCTGTAGTAATTAGTAAACTTCTAGTACTCACCTAGCAGAGGATTATAATAGCCAAACCCTAGATACATAAGGCCATATAGGATGAAGCCAAATTAATGGACCTCCAGGACATGGAAACAAGAGCTTAATTTCAAGTGACTGTTATTACTGTATTATGTTTTTCTCTCTTCTGTTGTGTTGCCCTTTGGTTAATCTCATATTGTTACAGTATCCCACTATGTTACCTGCTATATTATATAGATATTTACTTGTTTATTTAAAATAGGAGGGACAAAATGAGGGGAGGGGATTGGGGGAGGGAAATGGGGGCAAAAACATAAGAAGATATATCAACGTGTGAGAAGTAATGCACCTTCTATCTGGCCAATATAACTGTAACCCCTCTATACATTGAAATAAAAAACTATTTTAAAAAATTAAAGAAAGAAAAATTTTAAATAGAATAAGGAGTATGAGCCGAGTACTTTACCAAATATTCACAATATAATCACACCAAAATTTAAGGGCAGAAAAATTTTAAATTTTTTGTCATTTTGCCCATCAGGAATGATATTAATGGTAAACAGTTGTCTTAAATTGCAAAAAAAAAGTCAACTTCTAGGGCTAGAATAGTTGAGGAAACACCTTTCTCAATAGAGACTTGAAAATCGAAGGCAGACCTGCAGATACATAGTTCTTTAGCTGGTTGTAACTTGCACTGTGATTTTAAATAAAAAAATGGAAAAATAATGCTGATTTTCCCTTGACATAATGGATATGTTATGATTTTAGCAATAAAAGTAAGTAAATGGCTTGAATTTTCTCTATAAATTACCAAACTTTTGGTGTAAAATTTTGCACAGATACAATAGTCAATAATGTGAGGAATGTTGGGAAAATGTGATTCAAATATTTCTGTAGTATGTTACTTTATAGTTTATGTGTTATTCACTATAATATGTCATTTTATGAATAAATGCCATAAACATATATGTATTTTTTATTGTCTGTCATTTTAAGTTTAAGGTTGTGGAATCAGACTTATAAAGCATGATTTAAATAAGACTAAATTTTTCTGAGCCTTCTTTAACTTTTTACTACTGTAGCTTTCCTCTTTTGACAATATTCTTTCCATTAAGATAAAATTGGGGCCACTAGCCATTGTACATAATTTTTCCAATATAAATAAAAGACATATATTACATTTGTTTATGCAATTTCTTCATAAATTTAAATAAAAATATAATTGTAAAATGTACACTTCTACGGTGGAAGGATTAGAAGTTAATTGAAGGATTTTGGCTTCACCAGTTGTAACATGGCAAACTGAGGTCAAGCCTCAGAGGAATGTGATGCAGAGAACAAAGAACTTTCTTAAACATGTCACAGTGGAATAAAGTAGAAAAAGGGTCCATCAGTTTTTAACCAGTAACAATTTATTACTCATCTTATTCTATCATGTAGACAAAATAGTTGAAAGGTCAGAAGCAAAAATAGTAAGCTTGGGAGGTTATGATCCTTTTCAGTTGCTGTAACTGAAAACGTACAGACTCAGAAGTTTTGAATGATTGAAATTTTCCTCTCACAAGTCTGAGATTCTGGGCCCAAAGCTGGGCATTTTTTACTATATCTGGTACAACATATTCTGGTGCTGGAGAGGGTTATCTCATGGTGCCTCTCATACCAAGAAGGAGGAGACATGTTTGAGTTGTGTTATGCACTCCCCGATATTTGGTAGGAGCAGAAACTTTCTGAATATCTCCTGTGTCCAGAGATTTGAAACAAATATAAGCATCACTCTTGATATAATATACAAATTCACATAATTCATACATGTTCATATATATGTATATATATATATGTAACAGTGAGTCATGGAAAGTAAAAGTCGTACTAGTTAATTTCTATTATGACAAATACGTTGTAATTTTTCTCTGCAGGATCTCATGACAATTTGATTTCTATGTAGGAAAAATTTCAAGCTGCTTTTTTGAGAATATATGTGACTGAAAATTGCAATGAACACAAATTGAAGTCAGTAAGGCAGGAACAGACCTGAAACTAGCAAATAACTATTTCAGTATCAGCCTTTTCTTATCAGCAGAAATTTGTATCTGCTATAAATTTTCCAATCAAGTGACATACATCAGCCCTATGCATGTTATCCAACTAAATGAATTTATATGGTGTGTATAAGAAATTATTTCTTTATGGTGGTGGCTCACACTTATAATCCTAGCCACTTAACATGCAGAGATCTGACGATGGAGGTTGAAAGCTAGACCAGGCAAGAAAATCCATGAGATCTTTATTTCCAGGTAAGAACTATAAAAGCCAGAAGAACAGCTATGGCTCAAATGTCAGCACAATAGTCTTGAGCAAAAAGAGGTTGGGAAAAGCACCTAGGTCCTATGAACAAAAAGCAGAATTTCTCTTTTGAGTAGGGACAAAGAAGATGCAATGAGCAAATTCACAAAGCCAAATATCCTAAATGCATGGAGAAAACTTTCTATATTTAAATTTTTAAAGTTCTTTTCAATTTCATTTTATTGCCGGGACAATGTATAGAGGGGTTATAGTTACATTTGCCAGGTAATGGGTACATTACTTCTCGAACCTTGATACCCCTTCTCATGTTTTGTCCCCATTTCCCTCCTCCCACCCCTTCCCAGTCATCTTGTTTTCCCTTCCCTATTTCAAATAAACAAACATTTATGCAATAGTCTTGTGATGTCAAAATCTGAAGAAGATAGAATTATCTCTTGACAAGTACATCTGTTTAGTTTCATACTCAGTTACACAAACAATTCTTCTGTGAATTTTGCTTTAAATCACTCACCAGCTAAAACCTAAAGCTTGGCTATTGAATGGCTTCAAGGCTGTGCCAGCCCAGGGGCCACTAAAAGTGCAGTCCTCAGCAGTGGGTTAGGCTAGGGTGCAGAGGCACCATCAGATGGCTATTATATTAGAGATTATGGCATAATTTCTTTTTTTTTTGATCCAACCATTGAAGATGTCATTTTATTTTTTAAAAAGGTTCTTTCAAAGTTTCACACATGATTGTTCACCTACACACAAACCAACCATGAAATAGGAGAGGGTAAAATCAGCGGTGGAAGAGTCGGAGATCCGTATGAGCCAAAATGATTCCCAGTTCATCGCGAGCTTCAATCACAACCTTGTCAGCAGCAAACCTGGAGGGAGTGCAATGTAGGCCACACCACTCTTCTTAGCTCTGTCCATTCATCTTCTTGGTTGATTATAGAATCTTGGCTATGGCAGTCAATTCTGCAATAAGTATGGCTCTGCTGATATCTTTAATAAAGCCTTGTTTTTTGTTTTATTGCATAAATGCCTGGGACTGGAATTGCTGGGTCATAGGGAGCTATATGTTTAGTCTTTTCAGGAATCCTCATACTGTTTTCCAAAGTGGTTGAAGAATTTTTTATTCCTACCAATATTGTGGCTGAGTTCCTTTTTGGGTACATCCTTACTAGCATAGAATTCTACTTATTCATCCAAAAGAATTATCTTGTACTTATAAGGAAATGGAAAATCCTGGAAAATTTTTAATTAAGCCAACTAATCCAGACCTAAAGAAACACAACTCTCAAAGTTTCCCTCTCTTGTTGTAAATTGAATGTTTCTCATAAATCTACAAGTAAACATATTTCCTGGAAGAGAAAGAGAGCAACAAAGAAAGAAAGGAAGAAAGTGTGAAGGGAAATAAGAAAGAAGAAAAAGAAGAAAGATGATGCTTCAATGGCTATAATTTATTAGATATTATTTTAATGCTGACAAAATTCAAGCTGTTTCACATGTTTGCTATAATGTGTGAAATATGAACTATTATCCTCTTCTTTGGAATACTAGCTTTATTCCTTACTCATGCATATATTTTTCATTTTTTCTTTAAAAAAATTATTTTTTTCCAGTCTTTGGCTTGAGCTCAAGGCCTGAGCACTGTCCTGGACTTTCTCAAGGCTAGAGCTCTACCACTTGAGCCTCAGCACCACTTCCTGTTTTCTTCTATGTATGGGGTACCGAGGAATCATACTTGGGTCTTCTTAATGCTAGGCAAGCACTCTATCACTAGGCCAAACTCATGGCCCCAGTTTTCTATAGTGGTATAAGGAACAGTGAGAATTTTGTGTTGCTATAGTCACATGTCTATTTTTCAGAGCTAGCTTAGATCACAGAGCAGACTTTCCTTTCTCAGAGAGAACATAGGAATAAATAAAATAGGATAAAAATTATGATTTACATTTACTGACAGCTCCAAAACTGTGAACTCAAATTTAAATGTCCCAGCATTTAGAACATGGATTGTAACACAAAACAACCAAAGTACACTGGGCACCAGCTGGTGAGGAGGCATGTGGGACTCTCAGTGACCTTACAGGAAAGCTCACAGCAGGAGTACAAGGATCATCAGGTCCAGGTTGCACACACTCATCACCATAGTGAATGAGGCTCCATATAGAAATGCATCATGGTCCCCATAGGACTGGGTTTGTCCTCAGCTCTTTGTCTTCCCAGAGGGTAATACAGAATAAATTGAATATTACTCCTTTCCATTAAAAAGGGGACTTCAAGTAAGATGAAATCTGACTTTTCCCCTCTCACCATATAATAGAAGAGGTCTACTATTAGCACTATGAATCCTATAGGTGAGTCTGAAGACTGGAGTTTCATAATATTGGAGAAAAGCAATGAGGTAAAATGTCACCATAGCGTACGTATGACCATGTGCAAAGAAATGTTTTTCTATACGTAAGTGCTTTAAAATCAGATTCTTATTTATGGAGAATATAAATTTTCCTTTTAAAGTATTATGTTAGTTCATATATACACATAAAAAGTGATTTTACTACTACAGCTTGTATTTATGAAGTATAGTGTGTTTGATACAATATTTTATGTAAAATAATCAAATCAGAACAATTTTCATTTTCACTTTAAGAAGTTTTCCTTTGTGGTGGAGACATTCAAATTCTTATCTTTTCGACCCAGAATCTGCCAGATTGTCTTTTACCCGCAATACAGATTTCAAGGTCCAAATTTGCTTTATAGCCCTGGCAGGTAATGCTGTCTCTTATAGAGATGGTTAATAAAACAATTATCAGAAGTAAAAAGAAACATTGCCATTGTAGTAGCATTTCCTATGACATAGAGTGAATTTCATATATCAAACCATGGTTATCCCATCAAATATTTTCACTAAGTAAGGGTATATTTAAAACTAATATATAATATTCATTTGCATAGGAGATAACTACTTGACTGGAAATAACATAAGGGCAATTATTTTCCACCTTTTAGCTTTAATGAAGATGAATGACTTTTTAAGCTTTCCACTTGAATTATGAGAAGACTGGAGCACAAATCTTGAAGTATTCTGGGATGACATGGCAACTTTATTCATTCTTACAGTCCCATTTTGAGTTAGAAAAGTAGATCATTAGCATCCACATTGTGTCACGCTTGAGATCAAGGTCTCTGTTGTCTTATGAGAAGTAAAAAGTTGTCACTTGTGCAACTGAAAAGGCTTGACGAGTTGGACAGGGGTCAGTGGGGGTACATAGTAAATTATTCTTTTGGAAAATGATATGTTTAAATATTAGAGATGTGCAATATAATATATTTTAAAATATTCAATTTCTGTATTCAATTTAATATAATTATCTTTTGTTACCTACATGACTATTTCTTATATTTCATTCTGCCTCACACATTAAGTAGTGGAGCCACTAAAGAGAGCCACTTCTTCTCTGCTTCTGTCATCTGGTATAGTATATTTATTAATAACTAATCTCTCTAGAAATACAGCAAGGAAGGGAGTAAGTTACAGAGGGAGTATATGTCAAAGACATAGAAGGCAATCAGGATATATAGAAGAGCTAAGGGAATAAGCCTCTGCATCAGGAAATCTAAAGGTTTCCATCTTATCACCCTTATTGATTATTACTTATAATTGCATGATAGCAGTCTATGATTGTATTTTTTAATTTCCTTGTTCATTATTGTCTTTAATTAGTTTTTAAAAGGACTTTCCATTAATGAAAGAGTTTGGTTTTTAATTTTTTAATTATTTTATTTTATTGTCTGGATAATGTATAGAGGGGTTATAGTTACATTCATCATATAATGAGTGGGTGCATTATTTCTTGAAACTTGACACTGCTTCTCCTGTCCTTGCCCCCCTTTCCCACCCTCCACCCCTTACAAATAATCTTTTTCCCCTTCCCTTGCCTATTTCAAATAAATAAATAAGCATATTTACAAGGTATCAAGTAACAAAGTCAGTTTTGTATTTTTATATCCCTTTATACTTTAAGATTAAGGTTTTCAAGTCTGAACAATGTATTTTACAATACAAAGAAATGGAAAGTGTTTTTTTCCTCAATGAAAATTTAACTTCCTGGTATAATCATGCCCATATACAAAAATATTCAATACAACTTCCCTTTGAAATTTCTCAAAATCCATTGTATTGAGTTCATTTAGCTAACAATTCAAACTTGAGCTAACAATTCAGGGTAAAATGTTAAATTACAGAGGTTATTAATGTTTTAACATTTATTGCATTCTATAATCCAATTAAAAAAGAATCCTATGTATTATGAACTTCCTAGGGATGCTTTTCTCTCTTATTAAAGAAAAAATGGGTCTATAGATGAAATTATATTGCTTATATGTTTATCATTATATCATTATTTCATTATCTTTCTTACATGTGTGTGAATTTTCCATAATGAAATGATTTGAGGGAGAGACAGAGAGAGAATGAGAAGATAAGAGAGAATAGAACTGAGTGAGGAAAAGAAAGAGGCAAGGAGAGAAGGAAGCTTCAATTCAGTGTGCCCTCCAAATAAGCAAATAAATACTTCACATGTCATTATGGAACATTCTGTCAAATCTTCCAACTTAACTGGATCATTCTAATGAACTTTGTGAAGGATATTTTAAGGTCATAAACTGTGACATGTACTTAACAAAATAAAAATCTAAATACTTTTCATTAAAGTCTTGATTTTTGTCAAGATAAAATGCATGGATAGGCAGTGAAATGCACTACAGGAGATCTCAGAAAGAAATGAACATATATCTTTTTTTTTTTTTTGCCTATAGGCATTCAATACAGTGGAAGCCATGGTCAACCTGACAGTAGAGACAGACTTCATTCTCACTCAGTTCTCTGACAGCAAGCAGATGCAGATTCTCCTTGGCTTCCTGTTCCTGTTGATCTACCTGGAGTCTCTCATGGGGAATCTTCTCATCTTCACTCTTGTCACTGTGGACCGGTGTCTTCACACCCCCATGTACTTCTTCTTGAAGAATTTGTCCTTGATTGATGTGGGCCTCATTTCAGTCACTGTCCCAAACCTCCTTCTGAACTCTTTGACTCACAGAAGCATCATCTCTTTTCCAGGCTGTGTCTGTCAGGTCTTTTTGGTGGTTCATTTTGCTGGGTCTGAAGTTTTCATCTTAACAGCCATGTCCTATGACCGCTATGTGGCCATCTGTCATCCCCTGCACTATGAGGCCATAATGAACAATAGACTCTGTGTGCTGGTGGTGGCTGTTTCTTGGTTCTTCAGCAGTATTCTTGGAGTTTTAAACACAGCTGGAACTTTCTCTCTATCATTCTGTGGCTCCAGAAAACTCCCACAGATTTTCTGTGATATCCCCTCTCTACTGAAGATTTCTTGTTCTAGGAAGCATATTATTACTGATATTAGTGTCAGCATGGGAATCATGTATGCATTTTTCTGCTTTGTGTGCATTGGGTATTCATACATTTACATCTTCAATACAGTGCTGAGAATGCCCTCCCTACAAGGCCGGTCCAAAGCCTTCTCCACTTGTGTACCCCATCTCATAGTCATTACCACATTTACAGTGACAGCTGTTTTTGCCCATTTGAAGCCAGTCCCTGACTCCCCTCACCTTGTGGACTTTTTGGCATCAGTTTTCTACTCAGTGACGCCTCCATCTTTGAACCCAGTAATATACAGTCTGAGAAATAAGGAAATCAAGGCTGCTCTTAGGAAGCTCCTGTGGAGACTACATGACTGTGTTATGGGAAAACATTATCTGGAATGACAAATGTGATGGCTTTGCATTTGGTTGACAGTTTTTTTCTATAGCTACATATTTAGTGATCTTATTAATATACATGTGTTATTTTAACATAATATAAGCAGTTCTGTGTTTTGTCTGGTCTCAAGAATTTTTTTTCACATATTAGAATGTAATTACAAGGTCAAAATCATAAGTTAACAATTTAAAGTTTATCTTGGCCTGAAAAAGCTTGACGCTCAGTTCTTGTTATTCGAACTTCAGATTCTCAGTCACAGACCTGAATGACATTATAAAGCTTCTAATTTCTATCTACTTAGGGCCTGATAATACATTGCTTAATGCTGCAAAACGAAACAAGTGTGATTGCATTAAGGAGTTTGGGATGCATAAGTTCTTAAAATGGTTACAATACAATTAGGTCAACCTTACTAGTTGAGAAATGCTTGGCAGTTTCCTGGCAGAGAGATCTGTGCCTATTGAGGAAGCATATTTACAGTGATAAGATAGATCCTATAAGCTACAGAATGAGTGTAGCTTCTATGGATAAACAAGGTTAAAAAGACACATCCTCTAGAAACACCAGGAAGAATGAAGGTCGGCCAGGTGACCAGGCAAATCTGCATTTCTACCCCAAATTATATAACTAGCAAATAATTCATATCTTATTTTCCAAATTTACTATTCTTTTTGTTGCAGTTTCTGGGGCTCAAACTCTGTACATGGGCTCTGTCCCTGAACTTCTTTGTGCGTAAAGCTAGCTCTGTACAACTTGAACCACAGCACAGATTCCTGGTTTCTAGTTAAGACACTAATTTCATCCTCAAAGGCCCCAACGTCATAGTATAAAGACCCCATGGAAAGTTCTATAACTGGACAATCAATCTTTAACAAGATGTTTTTCAAGATCTGCTAAATTTTAGAATTGAATTTATAAAGAAGGCAAATCTATGGGACTCTGTTCTTCCCAGGTGTATGGGGGGATTAAAATTACCAATATATTCACTAGAGATAGAAAAACAAAATTCTAAAGATCATAGCTCTATTTTTATTTGACTTATAATTACTTGGACATATTTATTGTATGATATTTATTTTTATGCATGTACATTATCATCTGTTATCTAAGATTTTTCCCAATACCATTGATAACTTTATTATGATAATGAGGATCCTGACATCTTGTATATATTTGGTTAACAGAGATGTCAGACACTGCTTTTATTTGCATTTAAAACTGTGGAGCCTTTCTTACCATGTATGACAATAGCTTCAACACTAAGAATGCATTTTTCAAATATTTATGCTGGTTAGACCATGCAGACAAATGGGATACTCCAGGCTTTCTTACTTCCATGGAGACACTGAATAAAAAGTAATTAGAATAAATTACAAAATGCCCGAAGCCAGAATTTGGAATCCATTCAGTTATATTTACCTCAAAATGTAACGACCAGTAGGAAATAAGCCAAACTATTATTCAGTATCAATACATAGAACAGATTTGAAGAAAGAAGTAAGTTTTGATACCTGTTATTATGCAAAAGAACATGCCAAAAGCTGCAGTTCTGAAACCTTACAGGTCAATCCATTTTGCTCATCTTTGTTTCACTCTCCAAATTGAGCAGCATTCACAAGAGTCTTTGACTCAGTATACTAAAGATATCATGTTGCAGAACTTTGGTTCTGCTGGAAGTCTTGGTATAAACTGTCCTGCCTACATCTCATGAGGCTGAATTGACAAAGATCATAACAGCTCATATCCCAATATTATGAGTAAACTCAACACACGAGTGCTATTTTCAATAAGGTGAAGGCAATTCCAATGTCACTTTTACTTCCACTGTCTTGTTACCAAGCACTGATGCTTTTATCATTCACACTGCCAAGCTCATAAGGCAGTGCATAATTAAAATTTTCTACCTGTTAATGGGAACATTACTAATTCTATATTTTTCTAAATGATTTCTTAACCATGTTGAAATTTTATATGTCTGTGGGAAATGTGTCCTAATGAGTGAGTTATCTGTGCTCGTTTCTTTAAAAATGAATGGGATATAGGTTCTGTAATGCTTAACTACACACAATTATCTGATTTATTTTCTCAGAAAAGTGAATCTGGCATCTTTGAATGGATAGAATAGTATACAGACAAGCTCTAAAATTCAAATTAAAAAAAAACTCAAAAGGAGACTAATCATTTCCAGAAGGCATGTTCTCAGTGAATGACTTGGCTTCTGAGACCATAATTGTACCTAGGACCACGCTACCGTATCTGTGACAAACTTAGGTAAAAACAAAAACACAAGAGTATGGCTCACCATTCCATGTAGTATAAGAACAGAATATTCACTTTTATTTTATAATGTACTTGTTATATATTAATTAGATTTGGATAAATGATTATATTGTAACTTTTTTTCTCAATGACTAATGCTTAGAAAATATAGTCCATTTCTGGCAATATATATGTGATCTCAAAGACTCAGTTTAAAAATACTAACAGTTCTTCATTCCTGGGTACCGTATATATAGAAAAAGCTAGAAGTGATGATGTGAATCAAAAGAAAATGATTGTTCATTTCCAAAGTAGAACTTTACATGAATTTGCATAAAAAATCTTTACACATAGTCATTTTCACTAAAATTTCTCCTACCATGATACAATTACTTGATATTATCTTTCCATATATGTTCCTCACTTTCCCTTGAGGAAATTTAAAAGTATCAGGTATCCTGAACTTTTTGGACTGAAGCTTGCCAGTGTGTTTGTATGTATGTGTATGTGTATGTCTGTGTGTTTCTCTGTGCATCACACTTTACCACATAACTAAGTAAAATTGTTACATACCAGTTTAAAGATTTTGAATGTTACTACAAATTAGAATTCTCAATTTGTGCTGTCAATATCGACTGGACAGATATAAACTAAATATCAATTATTTCACAATGCTGTCATTATGAAAATTAAGGATTAAGAAACAGAAAAATTTGAAATAAAATATTCAACTGTAACTGATTTTATAGTTTCTACCTGTTGAGATGAAAACTTTTAGAGATGATGGGCTAAATTATGAGATGAAATAATTTCATATTTCTAAAATTATGTCAATCATTTGCACAGGATTTACTTTGCATAGGTTTCAATTGGTCAGTCTTGTGTGCAGATAACTTTGTGATGGCAGTTTTGGAAAGAATTTATCAAAGCTGGAAGTTGTTCTAAATCAATTTTCATGTTCAGAGATGCCTCCTCCAAGTGGGAAATTCATCACAGCTTATGTGATATTTGCAGAACTCAAGGAGTGAGATGTTGTTAGTCATGCCTATCCCATTTGTTTACTTTTCACATTTTAATCTTTACTTAAATAACTCATGTAATTTCTCAATTCATCAGTATTTTGAAGTGCCATGGAAGACTTTTTCTTTCCCTTGGGAAAAACATATTCTATTTTTCATTTAAGTCTTATTTTCATATTCTTCATTTATCTTTCAATGATTTCACATTTGAAATTAAGAGACTGAGAAACTGGTTAATGCCCTGCAATTGGACATTCAGTCCTCAAATTCATATTGTCTACCATGAATGTTAGCATACAACCACTTGTTATAATTGACAGGTTTTTCTTTCATCTCTATGAATGGCTTGACTCATCCCACAAACTCCTATTGATAAATAAGATACCTTTACTCCATTACAATTATTCAGTAATTTCTGTATTTTACTTTTAATTATTTTTATTTTATTGTAAGAGTGGTGTACAGAGGGGTAACAGTTAAATAAGTAAGGTAAAGAGTACATTTTTGTTGAACATTGTTACCCCCCTTCCCTTGTTTTCTCTCACCCTCCTGACTCCCCTCCATCTAAGATGTAAGGTTTTTTTTCCCCAACATAGTGTCTTGGGAATATTGCTGTTGCATTGGTTCACTCTTTATTCTTAGTCTCACCATTTTGTTATTTTCCTTTCCTTCTCCAAATCAAATAAACAAATTTTCAAGACACTGTGTACCATAATCAAAAACTGATAAATAATTTATACTAGAATGTTAAACTTTCTACTTTAAAAATACTTTATAATAAAATATGCTTTTATTATAAGTACTCTCCATTTAACAAAGCAGTATATGAATATAGACAACGCAACTTAAACAGTTTTATACCAAAGCTCTGTACTTACTACAAACTTTATATATTATATTATTGTTGGTATCATATTGTTGAACCTACAGTGAATGCATAAGAATTCTTGGTGTATGATGCAATGGATTATTATCAAACCACTTGGATCAAGACTGAGAATGTTCAGTTGTTGATAAATGTACTTAATTCTCTGTAGTAAGCCCACTTAAATTTTTAAAGGTTAGCTCAAATATTTTCATTAATAAAACAGGTCCTTCAAATAAGTCATCACCTACCTTTTTTTTTTGCCAATCATGGGGCTTGAACTCAGGGCCTGGGCGCTGCCCTTAGGCTTTCTGAAGCTTAGAGCTCTACCACTTGAGCCATAGCAACACTTTCAGCTTTTTCTGTGTATGTGATACAGAGGAATCGAATCCAGGGCTCCCGGCAGGCTGAACAAGCATTCTATCACTAGGCCACACTCACAGCCCCAATCACCTACCTCTTCATAGTGCTATGCATGGATTTCAGTGATCACCATTTTCTCATTTTAAACTCTGCAGTTACCTCATGAATAAACGTGGCCAAATGGGCATCATCTGTTCCTTATGTCCACTACTTCATTACAAGCCAGAATGAAAACTGGGTATCTGTGCAATCCTTCAATGATGAGTTTTGTATCTTGTGCTCAGTCAGTAAGCCGACCAGCAAAAGACACTTGAGTCAATGTTATACCCTGAAACATTTCTATTTTGTCTGCCACTAAAAGCTTCACAGCTATCCCACAACATGAGGTTTCAGGGGCTTTGTAGTTGGCTCACCCTGAACATAAATCATCTGAATGATGTCTCTGCCACAATGAGACCTATTGAAAGGCATTTGTGATTACAAACTACACTGAAGAGTATTGATCTCATCCAAATGCTTCAGGCCTCAAAATTTATCAAGGTCATTATGTTTGCTGTACTGATGCTCCTGATGAGTTTTTTTTAATACTGCATTCATTCCCACAAATGCAACAAAGATATTTTCTTTGGCTTTAAAAACTGATCATTCTTCCACTTATGTTGGAAAAGACATTATTCTATACCAACTCTTTTCCCCCAGTGGTTGTAGTTAGGATATTGTGGAGCCTCCTAGCTGGTGGTGTAGAACCCCAGGCTGCTATCTGTGCTTTCATGATTCTGTGCCAAAAGGCACATACTCTCCTGGGCACACCCAGTAAAGTGAGCAGCCCAGAATCAGAGGGCCTTGGCCCCTCCCACCTGGAGCAGAAGCTCTTGGATACTCCTGGCAATGGGGCGTGTCTCAGGATACCTTTGGCTGATGGTGCCATTCAGGAAGGTCCCTATTTGCTGCTGGTATGACGTGGCGGCCACTACTCAATCTGTATTTAAGCGAGCAAGATTCGTAAAATACAGTTAGATCTGCACCTGGAGTCTGGTCTCCGGAGTCTGTGTTCCCAGGATTATTCGTGGGCTCTGTCGTCATTTCACCCCCCTCCCAGACGTCTGAGAAGGACCCGACAGGTTGTCATAAGGTTTAACAACTATCCAGGTTTAACAACTATCCAGCATGCTTGTCACTAGAAATCCAACTCACTTTTCTAACCTTGCATGTTTTTTTTGACCACATGCTACATTTGCATTGTCAAATCCTGAGGTAAATTGTGTATGTAAGGAAATTTCCTAAATCTTCATCTAAGGTTGTTTCACATTCTCTCAACACACACACACACACACACACACACACACACACACACACACACACACACACACACACACACACACACACACTGTACTCCAGCCATTATAAAAGGAAATTAATGTACCTTTCAAAAGAATAAGTGAAACTGGAAATCACTTTGTTTAATGAAGCTCAAAAAGCAATTATCATGTTTTCCTTCATATCTAGGACTAAGACTGTGAAATAGCACTAGCAGCCCTTGAGTCCAAATGTGGTACTGGCTGAGGATGGGACCTATAAGCAAGAAAAACTGAAGAAAGGACAGGAAGGAAAATAGAGGTTTAATGTATACTACATGTATCTGCACAATGAACCCACAAGTATGGTTTATAAAAATAGAAGTGTGAAGTGTGAGGATTAAGGAGGAAAACCTAATGAACCCTATTTATGGAATGCACGTGAAACCATGCTTTATTTACTGCTAAAGTATCCTAAACAACATTGCTGGATTAAAATATGCATTTCTTGAAATCCAATAACCTAGACTATGTAACATATAATGTGAAAGTTTCTTTTCTTCACAAGAATTTTACATGAATTCTCTCAAGATCACTTACAGTATTAAACTTGTTTGTGAAAACTTTAAAGTCTATGCACCTTATTTTTTACTATTTCTCCCAAATATTAATGATGTACTGGCTTTTATTTTCTGCACATTATCTAACAAAAATAGACTTTAAAAAAATAAAGCCTAAATGTTTTGTTATTTAATCTAAATTTCAATTTTTTTAAAATTTGTTTTTGCAAAAGTGTCTTAACATGTCTTAACTAAGTAGCTTGAAATCTCTTGATTTTGGTGGCTGACACCTGAAATCCTGCTACTCAGGAGGTGTGGTGCAAAGATTGTCAAACCAGCCCAGGCAAGGAAGACTATGAGACTCTTGTCTGAAATTAACCATCAAAAAGCTGAAACTGTATCTATGGCTCAAATGGCAGAGTGCCAGTCTTGAGCGCAAAAGCACAGGGATAGGGCTTGGTCCCTGAGTTTAAACCTTTGAATTGGCATGCACACACACACACAAACATACACAAACACACATACGCACACAGAGATGCATTATACATACCAATACACACAGTTTTGCTATTTTATTTCCATACACAGATATATTATAAATTGATCATATGCATCAATCACCATACTTCATGTTTTTCACATTACAGACAGTGAACATATTTTGTTGGATTGCTTTCTGAATACTTCACTGTTTGTACCTAGATGTATATCATTTTGTTAAGATGATCATCAAAAATTACATAGACTATGTAGCTAACACACTTGAAATTTGCTTTCTTATATTCCTAGACTCAGAAGTCTAACTTGAAGACAATGGTAGAGTTTCTGTAGGTTGTTTTGTCTTATATCACTTATCTCATGAAATTAAATTATTCTCCTAACTTAATGATAAATAAGCCTACTTGTAGAATATGTTCTTCAGTTAACTTAATAATTTTAGAAAAGAAACTGTTACAGTTTAAGTAGGAGTTAGTTAATGAATGTTTCTTAAAAATATAACTTTAGAAATATATGAAATAACTTGGTAGGCATATCACTGTGCATGTTTATGACTGTATCTAAATAAAATAACATTAGGTAGAAATCTGAGATGTCCTGGTTGCATTTCATAAATTTGTAATCTTTTCATTTTCTAATTGACAATATATTCCCATAACACTTTAAAATATTCCTCAACATTCAAAATAAATGATTAATTTCTACTGATCTGTATATTTCTATTTGTCAAGAGAGCATTCACATTTCATTTGGAACATGAAACAACAAAGTTACAGTTTTCAACAACATTGAAGAATTTTATGTTCAGAGGCAAAAAAAAAAACAATATAGGAGGAGAACAAAACCTAATACTTGAATGTTGGCAGAATGAGAGAAGGATGCAAATATCAGTGGGACTGGAAGAGGAAATTATCTTGAGAAAATTAAAATACTACAGAGTTCGACATCACACAGAAGGGTGAGGCTGGAGCCTGCGTGTACCAACTAACTGATGATCCTACTGAAGCTTCATATACTATTGCACCAGGGTCCCCATGAGAAATCTGTCCTCTGTCCGTTGTTTTTCCAGTGGGTGACATAGAGTGCATGGAAAACTTTTTCAGCTTCAATTCAAAAGAGGACTTCTGATAACATGAAGTCAATGGCTTTCTCTCTTTCAATTTGGACCTATGACCAGCTCTTATGAACAAAGGAAACTTTAGTAATTCAAATCTATCCGGTGAGTCTGAATTTTGTAACATAGTAAGGCTGTAGAAAAGTTAGTCAAAGAGAAACCGTCATGATCTATGTGTGAACAAGCAAGTGGGAAGCAGCCTTTTTTTTCAACCTAAAAGTGATTTTAAACAAAGAATCAGTTGAAGCAAAGTCCAAACTAACATGCAATGTTCATTTTAACAATGGAATGTACTTTAAAACTTTACACATTGTACTTCATATATATCTAATTTTATATGATAATTTGATACATTCATAAAATGTAAAAAAATCAGGGTAATTAAATTTACCAAATACAGGATAATAGACTGTATAGAATATTGTTTAGGAAATGTTTTGGGAGCATTACAAATATCACATTATTTTTTTCTGAATTTTGCTGTTCTAAGATTAGTGATCATATTGGCAATGTTCACAAACCTTTACTTTTAACATATATCTAATTTAATACTTACATGTAGAAATGGTTGTACAGATATCATCAAGAGTCACAAACTCAAAAAGGGTCCATTGACTCATGCCTGTAATCCTTGCTATTCAGGAAGCTGAGCTCTGAGGATCATGTTTCAAAGCCAGCCCAGGTGTAAATTAATTGCTCCATAAGAGGAAGGCTCAGTCTGTGACAAATGAATGCTCTTCCTTCTTTTGCATACAACAGGTAAAGGCAGGGGCCTCATGGCCAACCACACAGTGGAGCTGGACTTCATCCTCACTCAGTTTTCCGACAGCAGGAAGATCCAGGCTGTGCATGGCTTTCTCTTTCTGCTCATTTACTTAGAAACCATCTTGGGGAATCTTGTCATCTTCACCCTTGTCACCATGGACCAGTGTCTTCACACCCCCATGTACTTCTTCCTGAAGAACTTATCTTCCCTTGATGCTGGCTTCATTTCAGTCACGGTCCCTAACCTCATTCTAAACTGTTGGACACACAGGAGCACCATCTCTTTCACAGGATGTGTGTGTCAGCTCTTCTTGGTGGTTCACTTTGCTGGGTGTGAGCTTTTTCTCCTCACAGCTATGTCCTATGACCGCTATGTGGCTATCTGTCATCCTCTACATTATGATGTCATTATGAACAAGGGAGTCTGCATGCAGATAGTAGCTGCTTCTTGGCTGTTTGGAATTCTTAATGGGATCTTATATACTGTGGGAACTTTCTCTTTGTCCTTCTGTGACTCCAGAAAACTCCCACAGTTTTTCTGTGATGCCCCCTCTCTACTAAAGATCTCTTGCTCTAAAATGCATGTCACCATTGATGTTAGTGTGGCTATTGCAATCCTGTGTGGATTTTTCTCCATGTTGTGCATGGGAATTTCTTATGCTTACATATTCAATACAGTCTTGCGAATGCCATCAACACAAGGGCGATCCAAAGTTTTCTCCACCTGTGTCCCCCATCTCATCGTGGTCACCACATTTGTAGTGACAGCTGTGTATGTTCATTTGAAGCCAGTCCCGGATTCCCCACATCTCGTGGACTTTTGGCATCTGCTTTCTATTCTGTGATGCCTCCATCCCTGAACCCTGTAATATACAGTCTGAGGAACAAGGAAATCAAAGCTTCTCTGTGGAAGCTCCTGTGGAAGCTATCTCACTTTAAGTGCTCTCAGCAAAGCAATAGACCTACCACTATGATCAAGAAATTCTAAAGAACATCACTTGTCATTTATAGACATTTGAGTAATGGCATAGATTCTTTGTGATATAATGAAAATAATTCACTGTCACACAGACATGTTTAGTTTTTTCTTAAAATTTATAATAATGACACATTATCATCCTTGTCACAGAACTAGTTTGTGTTAGGTATGTATTGGAGTAATCTATGTACTTCTGTCTCAGAAACTCCATGACAGACTCCGGTTATCTTTAAAAAAATATCTATTCCAAGATTGTTGGTGCTTATGAATACATTACATTGAAAAGATTTAATTACAATAAGGAATATCAGATAGGCAGAGTACTCACAATATAATCACATCAAATCAAAAATAGTTGAAGAAACACCTTCCTCAGTAGAGACTCCAAAAAAGAAGGGTACCCAGGATGTTAGCTGGTTGTGACCTCTGCTGCAATTTTAAATTATATCATCAGAAAATAATGCTGGTTTTATCTTCAAATAATAAATAAACTATGACTCTAGCAATAAAAGTGAGTACAAACCAAATTTTCTCTATAAATTATCAAATATTGTCATGAATGTTTACATCGACACTCCCAAGCCACACTTCCCATTTCCTAGAGGTTAATTGGAGATAAGTGTCTCAAGTCCTTTTGTGCGCAGGCTGGCTTTGAGCCTTTATCCTTAGATATCAGCTTCCTGAGTAGTTAGGATTACAGGCATGAGCACCACACCTGGCTTTGATAATTATTCAATATAAATATTAAATAATTACTTTTACTCTGTGAAAGGATTAAAACTAAAGATTTTTGACTTAACCAGTCTTGTAGCATGACAAATTGAGGTCAGGTCTTAGAGGAGTGTGTTGCAGAGAGCAAAATACTTCCTTAAACATGTCACAGAAGAAAGTGGCGAGACTCCACCATTTTTTGCCAAGTCACAGTTTATGATTCATATTAATATTTTTGATTTTTTATTGTAAGGATAATGTATATAGTGGTAAAATTACATTCATCTAGTATTGGGTACGTTAATTTTTGAAAATTGATGCCCCTTCTCTTGTTTTTGCCCCTCTTTATATCCTCCATCCTCCTTCCAGTCATCTTATTTTCCCTCTTTCCTTCCCTATTTCAAATAAGCAAATAAGTATATATACAATATACCATAGATCTTGATCAAAGACCTTAAGATAAAAGCAGATACCCTAAAAACTTTACAGGATGAAGTAGGAGATACACAAGCACATATTGGCACAGGTCAATAAAATCCAGAGACACTGCAATAAACCTCAGAGCTTCTGTACAGCAAAGGAGATAGTTAACAAGTTCAATAGAAAGAATGGGAGAAGATTCTCATTAGCCATACAACATACAAGCGTCTCATATCTAAAATACACCTACAGCTCCAAAAATTGAATCTCTAAAAAACAAATCCTCAAAGAAAACACCACCCTTTAAAAAGTGGGCTAAAGTTTTGAAAAACTTCTCTGAAGAGGAAATAGTAATGGCCTATAGATTCGTGAAGAAATGCTTAACATCTCTGGCCATAAAAGAAATGCAAATCAAAACAACTTTGATTTTCCACCTCACTCCAGTTACAATGGCCAGTATCAAGAAATCTAATAACAACAGATGCTGCAGGAGATGTGGCCAGGAGGGATCACTACTACACTATTGGTGGGAGTGTAAACTTGTTCAGCCATTCTGGAAAAGGAATATGGCGATTCCCCAAAAGACTAAACATAGAGCTCCCTTATGATTCATATTATTCTATCATGTGTGAAAACTAATCTCACTACCAGAAAGGTTGATGCAAAAACAATAACACTAGATGTTTATGGTCATTTTCATTTTCTGTAGCAAAGAATACAGACACAGACTTTGAAGAATTTATAAATGGCTGAATTTTCTCACAATTCTGAAAACTGGGGTTACAGTTCTATTTGACACATAGTAGGTGCATTACATCTTTCACACTGATACGCGTTCTCATGTTTTTGTCCCCATTTCCCTCCCCCATCCCCTTCCAATCATCTTGTTTCCCCCCTTCCCTTTCCTGTTTCAAAGAAACAAATAAACCTATATACAATATGCCAGGTAACAAAGTCAGATACTGTAAAAATATGAAATTAACCAAAGGGCAAAAAAAGAGAAAAGAAATAACATATTACATGTTATATTAAGGATACTCCTCAACGGAAGAATGGATCCAAACAATATGGTATATGTACAAATGACATTGTACTTATACCTCAGAAAGAATGACATCATAAGGAAACAGAAGATGTAAAGGGGATTATGTTAAGTGAAGTAAGCCAGATCCAGAGATGTACAGGTTGTCTGGTCTCCTACATTAGTGGAAGTTCGAATGTGACTATAAAGCTAGAAATAAGCAAAGTAAATGACGTTCACTTGGTTATAAATGAATTAACTGGAGCATAATAGAATCTATGAGAATGTAAATAGTATAATTCTTTAGAAAGGCAACCTCAAATCCTGACAAAATGAGTATGGGGAAATGAGTATATGGGTATCTCAAGAGGAGAGAGGTACAAGAATGAATGGATGGCCGGCCCGGTGGCTTACTCCTGTAATCCTAGCCATTCAGTAGGCTGAGATCTGAGGATCAAGGTTCAAAGCCAACCTGGACAGAAAAGAACCTGAGACTTGTATCTCCAATTAACCTATAGAAAACGGGAAGTGGGGCTTGGATCAAGGGTATGGCTGTACTCTTGTGCTGAAGAGCACAGTGAGAGCGCATAGGCTGATTCAAGCCCCATAACCTACAACAACAATGATAACAACAACAACAACAACAACAACAACAACAACAAAGGAATGAATAAGAAAATGGGTAGAATACAGGCAAGGATGGTTTGTCTATACCATAGAACTGAGAACAATAAAGGTAAGTTGTCTTGCATCTTCTTATGTTGAATGGATGACAGATCAAGATGCATTGTAAACACAAATTGTTTTGTTAAATGGCAATAAACTTTAGGGCATAATCTAAAAATTAAAAAAAAACGTGGGGAAAGAGAAGAGGTAGTAGGGGTGAGAATGTTAAAAGGGGTGACAATGATCAAGAGTCAATATATTCATGAACTACTCTGTTGAATGGTTATTCTTTGTACAATCATCTAAAGAAAGCAAAATTTATGGTTGAGCACTGTAGCTCACACCTGTAATCCTAGATACTTAGGAGGCTGAGATCTGAGGATCGAGGTTCAAAGCCAGCCCGGGTACTAAAGTCCATGAGACCCTTATTAATTAACTTCTGGAAAACTGGACGTGGCATTGTCTGAGTTCAAGGCTTATCACTGAGCTGAGTACTAGTTTTGGGTCAAAGAATGACTGTTTTAGTTACTACTATCCCTTCTCAACTTTACATTCCTCATGGGCTTTTGTACTAATCGAACTCTTGGCACAAAATTATTTCGTCCACTTTTAGGAAACATTTTACTCAGTGTTCCCTTGGGAAAGGTGGTTTAAAGTGGTTTTGCTCAAGAGATGATAGATTTTATGCATGTGGAATTTTCTACCAACTCTCATTAGCCCAGAGAGATTGATGTATTACCCAAAGTAAACATTCATAATCAGCAATCAAAATTTTTGTAACCAACTCACCACAATGTTCTACAATCATATATGTATATAGCTATATACATTTATATATGTACCTATATATATATCTTATTGACTATGGCCTCTGTTATGAAGGTAAGTCTAATTTGCTTGACATTTATTTTTTAGAGTATTATAAAAATCAATTCAAATGATTCATATTCTTTATATTTTTTTATTGGAGGCTAATATGTAGAGGGGTTACTGTTACATTTATCTGGTAGTGAGGAAATTACTTCTTGAATATTGATGCCCCTTTCCAGGTTTTTCTCCCACTTTCACTCCTTCTACCTCTTTCCAGTCATCTTGTTTTCCTCTTCCCTTCCCTATTTCAAATAAGCAAATAAAATGCTATACAATATACCAGGTCCCAAAGTCAGATACAGTAACAACATGAGATATAAGTGGAAAAAAGAAACAAAATAACTGTTCTCTGTATGAATCAAAAAGTAACTTTAGAGAAAACTATGAAACAGGTCTCCACATTTCCACATAATGTTTAGAACATTAAAAATGTGGTTTGTATCCATTTCAGAATTGTTATGCTAGAATTTTTCATGGGTAAGCTTTCAATCATGTCAAATAATTGACTATAAAACACTGGATCTTTTTCAAGAAACCTTATAACTGCTTCAGGAACTTTTTGTGGAGGGCAGGATGACAGGCAGAAGAGCAAAAAATGTTGAATGAAATGTTAATAGGGCAGACAAATGTCTTCTGTTTCTGTGTAAGTGTGAGTAATGGTGAGAGTCATTTAACTACAAACATCAAAGAATATTTTTGACTAACAGACTCCATATATATCAGATATCTTCCAGATATCTTCCAAATGAACTGTCTAAATTTATTACCAAAAATTAGACACAAGATTTAGTTTTGCCATGTTAAAATTAATTTACTGTTATTATAACAGAGATGTACAGAGGAATTACAGTGACCGGATTCAGGTAACGAGTTCATTTCATACAGTGTCTACTGCTTCCTCCTTCTCTCATAAGTCTCTCCCTCCCATCTCCATCCAGAAGTTGTATAGTTCACCTTTATCAATGTCCAGTAAGCTTCACTGCTGCATTCTTTACTTTTTCCCTTTAAGTTCTGTGCCTTCCCTTTACCCTCTTGAAGATATACAATTATAAAAGATTATTTTCAAACCCTATACTCAAAAAAAGAAATTAAACCTAGCAGAAATACACAACTTGCTAGAGTTTTGTTTTTACATTTCAAATAACGGAAAAAATGTTTCCTTTTCATTGTGTAAAAGGTATATGTGTATGTATTTACAAAACTATCTGTT
The DNA here is from genome assembly GCF_031878675.1 of Megascapheus bottae. Classification (NCBI taxonomy): domain Eukaryota; kingdom Metazoa; phylum Chordata; class Mammalia; order Rodentia; family Geomyidae; genus Megascapheus; species Megascapheus bottae. The sequence continues at coordinate 9,734,432 of NC_143518.1, forward strand.
ACCTATTTCTGGAGGGAAAACTTACATGTATGTACATATATCTACAATGATTTGGAAATAGAGTAGATAAAATTAAGTCTTTCCTATTTAAAGAATTTATATTCAACAAAATGTCCAATGGTTTATAATTCATCTATTCTGCAACAAATGATACTTAAAGTCAAAATGAAGTCAAGTTAAATTATAAATATATTATGTTTCATAAGTATATTTGAAATCATTTTACATATATGTATATACCTATGATATGTATACTTCTTTAATATAAATTTTAGCTAATGTACTTAAGAGTTTAAAATTAACAGTTTATAGGGCCAGGAGTTTGGCCTAGTGGTAGAGTGCTTGCCTAGCATGCACGAAGACCTGGGTTCAATTCTTCGGTACCACATACATAGAAAAAAGCCAGAAGTGGTACTGAGGCTCAAGTGGTAGAGCTCTAGCCTTGAGAAAGTTCGAGGACAGGGTTCATGCCCTGAGCTCAAGCCCAAGACTGGCAAAAAAAATTTTAACAATTTATCAACTCACCTAAATAGTAAATACTAATAACCAACTATACAACTTTCAGAACTTCCTGAATTAAACTAATATTTTAATGAAAGGAGATATGTTCAGCTCTCAAATAAATAAAGCCATTATGAATAATACCAGAAGATTTTTTGTTTTAAAATGCTTTAAATTCTTCAGAGTAAGGATTAACAAGCTGTACTGACTCTGAATAGATAAAACCATAATCAAGTAGTATGTTCAAATTGATTTTTTTGAAATCATCTCATAGACCATTACTTAAAATACATGTATTCATAAGGCAAAAAGATAATTAATCGTTTTCTTCTTGCAAAAGCGCAGGAGTCCCAATTAAAGTGATAGTCTAATATATATGCAATATATATGTATCAGGTATTGACCTCTTGTTCTCTTTCTCCATTAATTTCTTACACACAAGGACCTCTACCAGCATATGTACTGCTGCACTAGGACTAAGACTATGGAAACTTCCAAACCTTTATAATTAAAGTGTGAGATCTTGCATTATAATTCCTTGACAACCCCTTCTAAATATTGAAAATGTGAACTTTTTCTTCTCTAATCTTAGAACTACCCTTTCCAGTCGCTATAGTTTTCATCAAAACATCCAATTCGCATTATTTGCAATGGCTTTGGCACTGTGGATATGAGCAGAAAATAGCAACAGACGATACAGACTAAAAATTATAGTAAAAATTAAAATTGGGCTGAATATGAAATATGACTCCATAAACAAATTTGAATCATTGTTCAGTTCATTAAGCAATAGTCCTAGGAGGCTATTACTTAAACATGTCAATCACTCCTACAAAAAAAGTTCTATGACTTGCCTTCTAGAAAATGACAGCTGTTTTTGTTTTCTTACCTATAATCTAGTGCTTATAATTTAGAACACACTATAGATGTTAAATATACTCATAAAAATATTACTCCATATGCTTCCTAAAATAATGGCACCTACTACCAGGGGTACTTTGATAGTTTGGTATTATCTGACAAAACAGCAATTATTCTTTATATTTCCTTTTTTTGCTCCTTCCTTCCTTCCTTCCTTCCTTCCTTCCTTCCTTCCTTCCTTCCTTCTTCCTTCTTTCCTTTCTGTTTCTTGCTTTCTTTTCTTTCTTTCTATGCCAGTCTTATGGCTTTAATGCAAAGCTTATGCATTGTCATAGAATGCTTTTTTTTCCCTCAAGGCTAGAGCTCTACAAACAGCTAAGTTAGCTAACAGGAGATAAGAGTCTCATGTACTTTTGTATCTAGGTTGTCTTCAAATCACAGTCTCAGTCCCTTGAGTAGCTAGGATTAGAAGAATGAGCTAACAGCGCTCACCAGTTCTTTCATTTTCAAAGACTTCAATATGCGAAAGGATCAGTGTCCTTTAATCAATATCTTCTGAATCAATGAAAAAAATGAAATGGTGTTTAAATTTATAATGATGGTAGAGATGTTTCAAGTTAAGGAATCAGGATACTCTATGTAAAATATGTGAATATGCGAGAATAATACCAAAAAAGTAGTAACATAGAAAACAAGAGGCTGATAATACCAAAGAGAAGATAGTAGAAATCAATCAGAATTGAGAAATACTGGATTTAATAAAATTTTTCTTAATTTTATTTTCAGGGTGATGTATAGAGAGGTTTCAGTTACATTCATTGGATAGTGAGTATATTATTTTTGAACAGTTATCCCTTCCCATGTTTTTCTCCCACTTACCCTGACCCCCAAGTTGGAAAGTTCATTTCCAATGTATTGTCTTGTTTTACCTGCTTTTTTTTTTTGCTAAGGCCTGAACACTGTCTTAAAGCTTTCTCAAACTAGAGCTCTAGGTCTTGAGCCACAGCACAACTTCTGTTTTTTTTTTGTTGTTGTTGTTGTTTTTAAAAAAAATCTTTGTGGTGCCAAGGAATTGAACCTTGCTTCTCAGACATGCTAGGCAAACACTCTTAACTCAAGGCCAAACTGCCAGACCATACTTTGGTTTTTCAAAAAGCTTTTCTTTGGTCTGCATTCATGGCCTAGTTGTGAATGCTTTCCTAACATACATTAAGCCATGGGTTCAGTTCCTCAGTACTGCATATGCAGAATAAGCTGGAAGTGGTGCTTTGGCTCAAGTGGTAAAGCACCAGACTTGAAAAAGCCCAAGGACAGTGCCCAGGCCCTAAGTTCAAGCCCCAAGACTGGCACAAACAAACAAACAAAAGGTTTTCCTTGCAAAATATGCAGTATTTAATCAAGGAATATTGAAGATGCCAGTTTTATATGGTACTATTGTGTTGTATAAGTACAGGAATCCAGAACACTGTCTTTGTGTTAGTCCTTGAAGTCCCTGTGCCTTGTAAAGCTGTAAATCAAGTAGATTCCTTCTGCCACCTAATGGTTATAGCCTCAATGTACTTACAAATCCAGGATACTGAATATATTGCAACTTCACCATTTCTTTATATCCAATAATTAATGATGAAATTCTACAAAATGTACTGAAATATTAACATCTTTAAATCTACAGAATGAAACTAGTCTGAGCAGTTCTTTCTACAAGGAAACTTACAATATCTTTTTTAAAAAGCATGACTTGACTGATTTTTATTTAATTAAAAAGAGAATAATTCTTTGCAGATTTGTACTCATTTCTTCTTTTTTTTCCTCCTCAGCAAGGCAAATTTTACTTCTGCAAAAGGATGTACTATCAGCCAAAAATCTGACAAGCAAGCACACAGAGAAGGCTAGATGCTCACCTATTTATCATAATACAGTAAGCTCTTTTTGACTTCACAAAAAATGTAAAATATATTTTTTTAAATTATTACTGTGTGTGACTCATGCCTTTAATCCTAATACTCAGGATGCTGAGATCTGAGGATCAAAATTCAAAGCCAGTCTAAGTATGAAATACCATGAGATTCATACTTCCAATTAACTACCAGGAAACAAGAATTGACGCCGTGGCTCAAGGTGGTAGAGGGCTAGCCTTGAGCTGAAGAACTCAGGAATAGCTCCAAGGACCAGAGTTCAAGCCCCATGAATGATCAAAAAAAAAACCTTCACTGCATAAAAGCTTTCCACCACCAAAATGATTTCAAATATAGGTGTAATTATTTTAAGGACTGATCTTGATTATATCTCTTAAATGAATTGATCTGCTTTGTTAAGTAGTAAAATCATAAAGCCTTCCTTTGTGTTCATGCTTGCTATGGTCATTTAGGTTGTGATTTCATGGAAATGTAGGATTATTTTTTCCTATGAAAAAATTGCTACTTTAAAATGGATTGTGTTAAATCTGTATAGGATGTTGGGTAGTAGGTATAATTTATAGCAATATTTATTCTTCCATATATTCCTCTTTTTGTGGTTTCTTCATAATTTTTTCTTCATTACTGTTACATAATTCTAATTACAGAGCTCTTCCCTTTGGTTAAGATTCTTCCTAAATAATAAGCTCTATGGAGTCATTGTAACAAGATCACTTTTATGATTATTTTCATGGAAAAGATGGAGCTTGTTGGGTTTGCTGCTTCTGTATCCTGTTACGTGCTGGACTTATAAGCTCAAACAGAAAGATAGCATAAATTAGACATTTTAAAATAGGTAGATTTTTTTTCTTTACAAATTTGATTCTCTCTGATCTGTCCTAATATTCTATAGGGATAATACCATGTTAAAATTTTTTCCTCATTATCACTACTTTTAATTTACTTTCTTTTACCAGTCCTGGGGCTCGAACTCAAGGCCTGGGCACTGTCTTTGAGCTTTCTCAAGGCTAGCACTCTACCACTTGAGCCACAGTATCACTTCCAGCTTTTTCTGTGTATGGGAACCTAGTAATCGAAAGTAGAGTTGCACACATGCTGGGCAAGAACTGTACCACCAGGACACACTTGGGGTGTGCTGCTCTCCACTTTTTATGTTTCTGGTATCGCTGATCTTCTGAAGCAACTGTCCACTTGCAGGACACCTTATATTTCACTGTCCTGTTTACTTTCTTCTGTAGATCTACATATCACTCTGTTGCAGGCAAAGTATTGTGTAGAAGATATCGCCAACCCCAAGTTCATGTTGAGAAAAAATTTTCCATTTCATTTCATGCTTGGTAAACCATGATGCTGATTTCAAAGATGATCATGTATGTTTCATAATCAGGCAACTACAAGGTTGTTTAAATCTGGAAATGTGGTGCAGTGGTAGAGTGCTTATCTAGCACACATGAGGCCATGGGTTTGAATCTTTAATCAATAAAATAAATAGACTACTAAAATTAAAGTTAAAAGTTTACTTATATTGAAGAAGTGCATAGAATTTTTTATTGATTATTTGGGATATTATTATTAGTCTTCACAGGAAGAATGTTCATTTTATGCTTATACACTTGAATTCTTTCACCTTTGGAATTCACAAATAAAAAATCTGTGTGTGTGTGTGTGTGTGTGTGTGTGTGTTTGTGTATATATGTATATAAATTTTGGTAGGTCAGAGCCAAAAAAAGACATAGTACTTGTAATCTTAGCATTTATGAGACCGAGGCAGGAGAAGCATGACTTAATTGCCAGCCTGAGCTACATGTAGAAGTCGCGTTTAAAAAACATTTCTTTAAGAAATGAATCTTATTAAAATACTTCTAAAATCTGAATGAATATAAATCACTCATGAAACAAACCAGTTTAAATGGAATACTTCTAGTTTAGTGTTTCTTTCCATGATTTATGGTTTCTTTAGTGTACCTCACCAGAACAATTCCAGTAATAGAGTAGTAAAAGTGATTGTTTCTTATCATTTAATATTTGACTTTTTAAAGCATTATATCAATGTATATAAGAAATAGCTTTCTATTTGAAATACACATATGACAAACAGTTGAAACATTAAAATATTCCTGAAACGTGATTATATTAGGAAGAAAAAAATGACTGCTCATCTGTACCTTAGGGTTTTGAGTCAGGACTTTGGCTTGCATATACAAAGATCCAGAAATTGTGAGATCAAATCAAGACTTGGAGAATAAAAAAATAATCTCTCCCTTTGCTTTATTATTTTCCCCTTTGCTTCCTGTAACTGATATAAATGATGGAGGAAAGAAACACCACCTCAGACTTCATTCTCCTAGAACTGTTTAATTACACACAACTCCACCGCTCTCTCTTCGCCATGGTGCTGACAATAGCCACCGCTTCTCTCTTTGGCAATGTGTCTATGCTCCTCCTGATTCTCCAGGACCCCCAGCTCCACACGCCCATGTACTTCCTCCTCAGCCAGCTCTCCCTCATGGACCTCATGCTCGTTTCCACCATCGTGCCAAAAATGGCCGCTGGATACCTGACTGGCAAAAGGACCATCTCCCCTGGTGGATGTGGGCTGCAGATATTTACTTCCCTCAGCCTGGGAGGTGGAGAGTGTTTCCTCCTGGCAGCCATGTCCTATGACCGCTATGTGGCTGTGTGCCACCCATTGCGATACCCTGTTCTCATGAGCTGGTCACTGTGTTTGCAAATGACCATGGGCTCTTGGATGCTGGGGGCAGCTGATGGCCTCATTCAGGCTGCAGTGACCCTGAGCTTTCCATTTTGCAATGCACACACACTCAACCATTTCTTTTGTGAAACCCCCGTGCTGGTGCGTTTAGCTTGTGCTGATACCTCATCCTTTGAGTATGTCATGTACATCTGCTGCGTGCTGATGCTGCTGCTGCCCTTCTCCCTCATCCTGACTTCCTATGCTCTCATCCTGGCCACTGTGCTCCGCATGCCTTCCACAGATGCCCGAAAGAAGGCCTTTGCCACCTGCTCTTCTCACCTGGCTGTGGTGGGCCTATTTTATGGAGCTGCCATTTTCATGTACATGAGACCTACATCCTACAGGTCAGCTAATTATGACAAGGTTGTGTCAGCATGCTACACTATTATCACGCCCATTTTGAATCCCCTCATTTACAGTCTGAGGAACAATGAGGTCAAAAGTGCTGTGAAAAGGTGGCTGAGAAAATCTTTAAACTTAAATCTTTAAATTTAAAGCTTGGGCACAATTATTCCCAATACAGTAACTGTGGTTACATTCTTGAATTTATTTACACTTAAAACATATTTTAATTTTTCACTCTATGAATGAATAAAAATTTTTATGCATCAAAAATATAACTTTATGATGAATTATATTGAGACATGTCACTTTGAAGCAAATTTTTATTTTCTGTGCTCTAAGTTATGGAAATGCTATACCCTATAGCTATTTTAGATAAAGAAAATGCTATAGATGTGACTACTTGCTTTCTGATTGGAGGAATGAATGAATGGCAGGGTAAATATGGTGTCCAATATCAGACTGCAGGTAAATGTGAAAATGTTGTATCATAGATGGTTCTGTAAGCCGGTATATTTTTTTCTCTGGTAATTTATTTTGATGATCTTCCTTTTTCTATTATTTTTTGTGATGGCTTTGGGGCTGGAACTAAGTGCCTGGGAACTGTCCTGAACAATTCTGCTCAAGGCTACTGCTCTATTACTTCAGACACAGGTCCTCCTCTAGATCTTTGGTAGCTAACTGAACCTCGGTGGTTCAGGTTGACTTGAACCACAATCCTCAGGTAGTGTACTCTCGAGTAGCTAGGTTTTCAGAGGTGACTCCATTTTACTTGTCTTTATTATTTCTTATTATCATTATTTATGACATTTCAGTAGCTGTACTACCGGATCTCAACAAAGATAAATACAAGTATTATTCTTTAGTTATAGTTGAAAATATCAATCTATTGTGTTAATAAAATGGAGGAAAGAGAAGGTCACTCACTTCTATGTACAAAACAAATTTTTTAACTAGTGGTGATCATGTGCTTGACTCTGGGAGCCTCAAGAAACAAATAAAGGGGTCTGAAAATTTAGAGGACTCCAAGTCCTCTTTAGGTTATTATTTTGTTTCTTAAATTTCCTTACTATGTGTTACTAGAATGGATTAATAATTGTGGTATTTCAATATATTCTTATAATGTACATTCATCAAATTTACTACTATATTAGTTGATGTTGTTTAACTCCTTTCCTCCTCCCTCCTCCTTTACATAGTGTTCATTATGCTATTTTCATCTCTATCTGACATAAAAATGTATGTCAATCATATTCCCCTAGCTAACACATTAGTCTCCATTTCCTACCATCCAATCCAACTTTTTCCTTCCCTGAACTATCCATCTTTTGGAATGATGTTACTTTTAGATCTAGGATCTGAACCTAAGCAAAAATGTATTTGCCTCTCAAGCTTGGCTTATCTTGCTCAAAATGAGGATCTGAAATTATAACACTTCTGATTTCATTTGTCACTACAGATACGTTTTATGTCTCTTCACCTACTTGTTTTTGTATACCTTCAGCAATTTCATATCTTAATAATTTCTAAAAGCACTGCAAAAGACATAAATGTTCCAGGGTCTCCAAAGTAGGTTGACCTATATTTTATGTGACTATCTGTCCAGAAGTGGTATAATATTTGTTGTACCAGAGCCCTTATCAGCTTAAATTCAGTAGTCTATGCCACACTTTCTGCTTCCCCATAAACACCTCTCAAGACCAACTTCTTCTTTGACACTGTGGCATCATCTACCATGACTTCTTTTTTTCTCTGTCACTGCCCTTAAGTAGCCAGAGACTAAGGTGAGAGTATTCCTTGTAAGTTCCCCCAGTAGCTCAATCTCAAGTGCTACCTGGAATCACAATTCCATAATCAGCCTGCAGGACCTGGAACTGACACTTGCCAGCCATTGAAGAGTGCTGTTTCCACAGTGGAACTTGATGTTGGAGGAAGTACAAAGACCTCAGCCACAGCATCCTATAGTATCTGATCTCTCAGCTTCTTAACCTTCTCTTCTGCATAGGACAGATTACCTCTCTCCAACCACATCTCATAGTTTTCCACTACTCAAGACACTGTGATCATGTATTCCCAACTCCTTAAATCATGATGTTTTTCTTCTATTGGTTTTCTGATTCTTCTACATTAAAGTCTCTTAAGATGGTATGCATTTCTAGAACTCTCAGGGGCTATGAGGAGTGAAAAATGCCAGTCACACTGAAGAAGTAATTACCATTCCAATACATCACACTGAGTTTAAAGCTTGACCAAGTATGAGCCTGTTCTGAAGATAGAAATGTCAGTCTCAGATTCCATCCCACCTGCTTTATGGTGCAGGCATCAGCTTTCCTTAGTCCCCAGGTCAGCCTGGGTCTAGAGAGGCAGACTGGGTCGATTCTGATTCTGTTTTCTGCTGTCACTTCTGCATGGTGCTGGATGCTGTTTTTTCCCCATTATCATATCTGAATATATTCTCTATATTGCTATGCTGACTCTTCCTGGTCACAGAGTCAGGCAAAGAAAGCTTCTATTTCATCAATGTGTACCATTTCATGGAAAGATTATTTTGTCAGTAAGACTTATATTCAAGCAATGGATTTGTATCTTTAGAAACAAATGTAGAAAGATAAACTTCTCAGTGTTTGGCCCTGACCTTTAACCAAAACCATTGCAAAAGGCTTTGGAAGAGTTATAATAGTTACACATATTAGTACAAAGCAGGAGAGCAAGAAATATCATATCTTCCATCCAAAGGTATCTGTGTGTTCATAAAAGCATTGTGTACATTCAGGGGGGTAAGATCAAACTAAGGCACTAATGACTGATTTCAAAAAAGGCAGATGCAAGAGCAAAGGAAAATAACTCAAATAGCTGTCTTCAGGGAGAACAGTGAACTTGAAGAGAAAGAGAATCTATATGGACTGTCTTATGTACATTTCATAGTGAAATTGAAAAAAAAGTAGGTATTCTTGATCTTAAGATATAATGTAGAAAATTTAAAATTCATCAGAAAATGTAAAAGCAGAATTGATCCAGCAGATGAAAGTGATAAAGAGCGGGAAAACAAATTATTTGAAGATATACAAGATATACAAACTACTTACCTTTAATTAAAATATACAAAGTAATTTTATATTTTAGAGTACAAGGCAAATCATATAAATTTTTGGAGGGGTGATCAATGCGCTTTAAGTAATAAGCCGCCTTGACTATTATTGAATGAATTTAACAATGTTTCAAATTAGTTGATGGAGTCATGTTGCATATTCAGCCCAATTTTAATTTTTACTTCAATTTTAAGTCTATATGATCTATTTCTTTTTTCAGCACATACTCTGCAATTCCAAAGTCATTGCAATAATGCCAATTTGATGGTTTGACGAATGCTATGGCAATTGGAAACAGTGGTTCTAAGATTAGAGAAGAAAAAGGTTCACATTTTAAATTTCAGAATGGGTTGTCAGAGGACTTAGAATATAAGATCTCAGATTTTAAATGTAAACATCTGGAAGTTTATAGTCTTAATCATAGTGCAGCAGTGCAGATATTGGTGGAGGTCCTTGTGTGTGAGAAAGTAATAGAGAAAAATCATATTAAGTGAAGTAAGCCAGACCCAAAAGAACATAGGCTCAATGATTTAACTCATTTGTAATAATTAATACACACCTAAGACTCTCCTAGCAGGGGATTACAACAGCGCAAAACTTAGATACATAAGGCTGTAGAGGATGAGACTAAAGGAAAGGATCTCCAGAATATGGAAACAAGACATTTATTTCATGTGATTGTTGTTCTTAATGCACTAAGTCATTTCTCTTCTCTTTTGTTGCCCTTTGGTTAATCATATTTTGTTATAGTGTCTGATTTTGTTACCTGGCATATTGTATATACATTTCCTTGTTTATTTGAAATAGAAAAGGGAAAGGGAGCAAACAAGATGAATGGGAGGGGGTGGGAGGGGGAAAATGGGGACAAAGTCATGAGAAGAGGTATCAATGTGAGAGATATAATGCACCTACTATCTTTAGGATAGACTGTAACCCCTCTATACAGTAAAATACAAATTAAAAAAAGAAAGTAATGGAGAAAGAGAATAAGAGGCAAACACCTGATACAGATATGCAAACAAAGTTTATATATATTAGAATAATATTTCAGCTGGGAGCCTTTACTCTTTGCAAGGAGAAAAAAAATTATCTTCTTGTGTCATGAATACATGTGTTTTAAGTAATGGTCTGTGAAATGATTTCATAAAAAATCAATTTAAACATATTACTTGATTATGGTTTAATCTATTCAGAGTCAGTACAGCTTTTTAATCCTTACTCAGAAGTATTTAAAGCCTTTTGAAATAAAAGATCCTTTGGTATTATTCATAAATGGAAGTTTTTCTTTGAAACCTGAACATATCTCCTTCATTAAAAAATGAGTCTAGTTCAGGAAGTTATAAAAGTTGTATAGTTGGTTATTAGTATTTACTATTTAGGTGAGTTGATGAACTGTTAATTTTAAACTATTAAGTACTTTAGCTAAAATTTATATTAAATAAGTGTGCATAGCATAGGTATATATACATAAATGTAAAAAAGGTTTCATATATACATATGAAATATAAAAGATAATTATAATATTTTTGCCAGTCCTGTGCTTGAGCACTGTCCTTAGACTTTCTCAAGGCTCAAGCTCTACCACTTGGGCCTCTCTGCACCACTTCCGGCTTTTTTCTATGTATGTGGTACCAAGGAATCAAACACCTGTCTTTATGTCTAGTAGGCAACCACTCTACCACTAGGCCAAACTCCCTCTCAATATATTTATAATTTAACTTGCCTTCATTTTGACTAAGTATTATGCTAGTCATGATTTTTCCCAGGGTACATGAATTATGAACCATTGGACATTTTGATAAATATAAATTCTTTAAATAGGAAAAACAATGTTATCTATTCAACTATTTCCAAATCGTTGTAGATCTATATACACATATGTAAGTTTTCCCTCCAGATATAGGTAACAGATAGTTTTGAAAATGCATACACATATACCTTTTACAAAATGAAAAGGAAACATTTTTCCATTGTTTAAAGAGAAACAATATATCACTTAACAATTCATCTTTTCTGCTAGGTTTAATTTCTTTTTTTTTGAGTATAGGTTTTGAAAGTAATCTTTTATAATTGTGTATCTTCAAGAGGGTAAAGGGAAGGCACAGAACTTAATGGGAAAAGGGTGAAAAAGTGAAGCACTGATGCTTACTGGATATTGATAAAAGTGAACTACACATCTTCTGGGTGGAGATGGGAGGAAGAAACTATGAGAGAATGAGGAAGCAGTAGACACTGTATGAAAAGAACTTGTTACCTGACTCATGTCACTGTAATTCCTCTGTACATCTCTGCTATAATAACAGTAAATTACTTTTTAATATGGCAAAACTATATCTTGTGTATAATTTATTCAGTAATAAATTTAGACAGTTCATTTGGAAGATATCTGATGTATATGGAGTCTATTAGTCAAAAATATTCTTTGATGCTTGTAGTAAATGACTCTCACCATTACTCACACTTAGAAACAAAAGACATTTGTCTGCCCTATTAACATTCCATTCAACACTCTTTGCTCTTCTGCCTGCCATCTTGCCCTTCACAAAAACTTTTTGTTTTACAAAGTTATAATATAACACAGTAATGATCCTGAAGCAATTATAAGGTTTCTTGAAAAAGATCCAGTGTTGCATAGTCAATTGACATGATTGAAAGCTTACCCATGAAAAATTCTAGCATAACAGTTCTGAAATGGATATAAAACACGCTTTTAATGTTAGAAACATTATGTGGAAATATGGAGACTTATTGCACAGCATTTATGAATATAATTTCTCAAAGGTTACTTTTTAATTCACACACAGAACAGTTATTTTGTTTCTCTTTTCCCTTCATAGCTCATGTTGTTGCTGTATCTGACTTTGGGACCTGGTATATTGTATAGCATTTTATTTGCTTATTTGAAATAGAGAAGGGAAGAGGAAAACAAGATGACTAGGAAGAGGAGGTAGAGGGAGTGAAAGTGGGAGAAAAACCTGGAAAGGGGTATCAATATTCAAGAAGTAATGTACTCGTACTAGATAAATGTAACAGTAACCCCTCTACACATCAGCCTCCAATAAAAAATAAAGAATGTGAACCATTTGAAGTGATTGTTTATAATACTTTAAAAATAGATGTCAAGCAAATTAGACTTACCTTCATAACAGAGGCCACAGTCAATAATATATATATATATATACACATGTATACAGATATACCTTCACACACACACACACACACACACACACACACACACACACATATATGGTTTATGGTTGTAGAATATTCTGGTTTGTTGGTTATAAACATTTTGACTGGCTGATTGTAAATGTTTACTACATCAATCTCTCTGGCCTAATAACATAGTTGATTGAAAATTCCACATGCATAAAATCTATCTTCTCTTGAGAAAAACTACTTTAAGATTAAACTACCTTTCCCAAGGGAATACTGAGTAAAATGTTTCCTAAAATTGGATGAAATAATTTTGTGCCAAGAGTTTGTTTAGTACAAAAGCCCACTGGGAATTTGAAGTTGAGAAGGGATAGTAGTAACCAAAGCATTGATTCCTTGACCCAAACTAGTACTCAGCTCAATGATAAGCCTTGAGCTCAGAAAACATGACTAAAGTTCATGGAACAATTTAATTTTTTTTTGGCTGGTTCTGGGCTTGAGCTCAGGGTCTGAGTACTGTCCTTGGACTTTCTCAAGGCTAGAGCTCTACCACTTGAGCCTCAGCTCCACTTCTGGCTTTTTTCTATGTATGTGGTACCGAGGAATCGAACCTGGGTCTTTGTGAATGCTAGGCAAGCACTCTACCACTAGGCCAAACTCCCAGCCCACAATTTAATTCTTGATCATAAAATACTCATTTTTGTAACTGTTAAGTCTCTGTACATCATCTTGACAATAAAATTATTGATAATGTTAGCTTAGTTACAGAGATCTCTAAATTTTAGTATTCTGGGTATTCTACCTTAAATTTTCACATAATGCTTGCACTCTACCATTTGAGTATTTGACTCACACGTGGCTTTCTGATGGTTAATTTGGAGAGGAGTCTTACAGACATTTCTTCCCAGTCTGATTTTGGACTGCAATCCTCGCGTCTTAGCCTTTTAAGTAGTTAGGGCTACAGATATGAGTCAAGCCTTGGGATTTATGTCTGGTGTCTGGTAGATTGCATTCACTGACATCCTCTTGATTTAATCTGTAAAACAGGCCATTCTACTATATTTAATCATCAGAATTTAGCTGGGGGGAAGAATTTTGGTGTTTAAATCTCTTTCGATTCGTGCCTTTTTACATTTTAATTTTATTTCGTTTATTTATTTTTTGCAAGTCCTGGACTTAAAGTCAAGGCCTGTGTACTGTCCTTGTGCTTTCTCAAGGCTAGAGCTCTACCACTTGAGCAAAAGTGCCACTTCCAGCTTTTTCTTCTATATATGTGGTACTGATCTTCATGCATGCTCGGTAAGCACTCTACCACTAGGTTAAACTCCAGGCCCTAGATTTTCTCCTTTTAAAGTGAAGTCTCAGTTATATACTTCTGGAGGCATATTCAAGATATAGAAACAAACCAAATGCCCCACAGTAGATGAGTGGAGCCAAAAATTCAATGGGATTTTTCAAGCCAATAGAAAGAATCAAATAATGTCATTTGCAGGGAAATGGATGGAAGTAGAAAAACAATCAGGTTAAGTAAGGCAAGTCAAGCTCAGAGAGACAAAAGGCACATGTTCTCTTTGATATGTAAAAATTAGATCTATAATGCTCAGGGATCTAATAAATTATACAGAATTATAAATACACACAATGAGATTGAAAGGGGATACTCTTAGGAGAGAAACTCGAAGATGCAATGCCTAAGTGCATATTTATATATATGTATATACAAATAAATTATAAATGTAAATATATTTATATTATATAATATATATATATATATATATATACTGAAACAAGCTCCAAGATATGGAAACAAGAGAGCTCCTGCTCATTATTTTGCTGCATTAAAGTATATATTCTCCTCAGAAGGGTTTGGGGGGACAGTATAGAACTTGGGGGGAAAAAGGATGAAAAGTACAACAGGGGACAATGCTGCCCATTGGATGCTGATGGAAATGAACTATGGAGACGGGAGAGAGTAACTGAAAGAGTGAGGAAACAGAAGACTCTTTAAGACTGGAAATATACTCATTATCTGATTCATGTAATTATAATCCCTCTGTTAATCACCACTATAACAACATTTTTACCACTGTGACTTCTTTTAATCACATTTTCTTGCCTCTAAACAAAATATTCTGAACATTAATGTACCACAGAAGATAACACAAAACAGGGTAGATTGACTTGTTAATCCTATAGTAGAGCATTATTTAACAGGTCCTCTCATATATTATTTAGTTTATTGAGTGAGTGAAATTGTGTTTGATTTGTTAATTAAAATAATAAATAAGGTCATGAATATGTGAACTTTGCTGTGTGATTGTACCAAACTAAATATATTTGTATCAAACAGAAAAATATTTCTCTATATTTGGATACATATGTATTTCTTCTAAATATACTTGTATATTGTGTTTGATAGCAGAGTGTAGAATCTGTCTAAGATACACTGATATGCTAAATGCTGTCATAGCTTTACTTTGTACTGAAGGCTCTCAGGATGCTTAATAGAGTCCTCTCCCAGCTAAGAGACCATATAGTCTGACACCATGTCTTTCTACTGCTATATCAAGACATAATAGTGGGCATTGATTAATATCATAAAGTATTGGTTTCCATGAAATGAGTCCAAGCCCAATTCCTCCCATACTCAACTAACTTTTTATTGTGTTTGTCCAATGAAAATGGCACACTGATCTCTGCTAGTAGAGCCCAAGGTTTCTACTGATTATGACAAATGAGGGAAACCACTGAGCCTAAGTTCCTTTGAGTCTAGCTTACTTCACTTAATATGATTTTTTTCTAAGTCTTTCCATTTCCTAACAAATGGGGTGATGTTGTTTTTTTCGAGTATCTCACTTTGTTATCTGATATATTGGATATATTTGTATTTGATTATTTGAAATTGGATAGGGAAGAGGGGAAAACCAAGATGGGGGTGGGGGGAGGGTAATGGGAACCAAGACATGTGAAAGGGTATCAACGTATGTGAATCAATGCACCTTCTATCTGGCAAATATTATGTAACCCTTTTATTAATTACAAAAAAAAGTATTTTAAAAAATGGCACACTCAGAAAACAACAGAATGTTGTGATAGAATTTACTTCAAATTTATTCACACAGATCTCACATTGGCCTCCTTTCAATGTCCTTAGTCTATAAAGCTTTCTAAAACACATTTACTTTTTAGCTCCTCCAAAATCATGGCACGTGTACATTTCTTTGCTTCATTTGAACAGAGAGTAAATCTGGCATGGGTACTCAGGCAAAATTGCCATTCCCCTGGTCCTAGTTGTATCAGCCTTCTCTCTGAGCTACCTACTCAGTCTCATGGCTGTGATAAGCCAGGAGAAGACTGCACTGGCTTCAGTGCATACGCTACACCATAATCCTTTCACCTCTGAGTCTTCCCAATTTATGTTCACCATATGATCCTCACAAAATATTGACATAAACTTTTGAGAAAAATATAGAAAGTTATATTTAACTTCTCATTGGAGGTTAGACATCTCAGTTGGTCTATTATATAGATATTGATATAGTTTTTGTTAAGGTAGAACTGGTCAATGTATTAACATTTACACAGACTTATGACTCCATCCTACATATATCAAAAGACCTGTTTTGTCATAAATTTGCCCACAACATTAATAAATAATCATCATTAGACAACGAAGACAAAGTTATTGGCGATTGAAAATCTATTATGACTTCATTGAACATGCAGAAAGTTTTCCTATATCTTCTTAACACTTGTGTCAGAGCATAAAACACCATAGGCTTTCATCACTATCACCTATTCCTTATAGTTCTTAGATCATGGTCTAGAGATGTGCACTCCTGTTTAGTGTAATTCTGGGTAATGAGTGGATACAGATAACTGATCTTTTGATTTTCTCTAAATTTAACATTCACTTCATCTCTTGATTAGTAAAGTCAATTGAAATGACCAAGGATTTGGTCTCTGTGGACTTGGACATGAGGGATCAATTAAAGGAAAAAAGGAAAAACTAAAACTTCAAAATACAAAAGCCCTGCATTTCAAATAGAGAAACTTGTCTGTTTGTCCTCTTTCAGGAGAACCTGAGTTGATAAACTATGAAATGTCTTCTTGTATTTAGATAAGAGATAGTAACTGGAGATGTTTTAACTATGTGATATTGCAACTATTTAGGAGGATAATGAAGTTGAATTTTGTTTTTAACATAAAGAGAATGACTAGTAGCAAGAACAGTGAGCAATGAAGTAACAACCTGTCCTTGAGAAAGTTTCCCTACTGTGTTCTCATAGCAGGTGAGAGCTTAGTTTTGATGCAGTAATGTTGATCACTGACATGTTCTGATTGC
Source organism: Megascapheus bottae (assembly GCF_031878675.1). Classification (NCBI taxonomy): domain Eukaryota; kingdom Metazoa; phylum Chordata; class Mammalia; order Rodentia; family Geomyidae; genus Megascapheus; species Megascapheus bottae. The sequence continues at coordinate 9,751,397 of NC_143518.1, forward strand.
ATCCTTCACAATAAAAGAGTATAGTTTGATATTTAAACTTTTTAAAGGTTCCATTGTCCTGTCAGCCAATAATTCTCTGATTACAAAGTTAATGCTTGAAAAATACAAACTTGAGAACTTCAGCCCAGGTGAGTCCAAATGAAATTAGTGAGCTGATTTATTATTGTTTTCTAAGAGTAATATTCTAGAGGTTTAAAGAGAAAAGTATAGTTCCATGATTAATTGGAAAAAATAAGGGTACACTTAAAAAGTCTACAGTGCACTTTTTATACTGGATTTCTCTGCACTGCAACTTCTCAGGGGTTAAGATTTATAATCTACACAAATAAAAAACAACAATGACAAAACCAATTGATGTTTCTTAGGACCTACTATGTGCTCAGTACTGACTTTCATGTTTCTAGTCATGTTATGGTGCTGAGGTTTACTTAGCTGTAGTTTGGAATAACAATCTGTTATCTGTATTTATTCTTAAAATATGCACCACTTGTGGCTGGGAGCATGGCCTAGTAGTATTGTGCTCTCCTGGCATGCATAAAGCCCTACGTTAGATTTCTAGGTATCACATACAAAGAAAAAGCTGGAAGAGGCGCCATGGCTGTAGGGATAGAGTGCTACTCTTAAGAAAGACCAAGGACAATGCTCAGGCCCTGAGTTCAAGCCCTAGGACTGGCAAAAACAAAAACAACAAATATGCACCACTTATTATCATTGCAAAATGAGTTCAGAATACACAATTTACTGTAATTTCCTATATTAGGTCATTAGAAATGAAGTTTTGTTTACTACAAGTTTAGAAGTATATCTTTTAAATGGTCCAGAAAATGATTTACCTTAGATCTACTTTGAACTTATTGGAATGATATCCTCAAATTAATTATGTAAGCAATATTGTAACCAATGGCACACATCTCCAAGTAATTTGGAGTCATCTTGTTCTGGAAACAAATAAAGACAATTTCTGTGAAATGAAGAAATGGACCCTTAGCTTTACCTGCAGCATCTCAGATCCTAAAATCTCTAAGTCATAGACTTGTGGCAGCCTAAAAGGATCCATACTCCTCCACTGTGCACAAATGTGAGTTTTTGATTTAGGAATCAAAATCATTATTTCAATGACTATCCTCATGTCACTTTATGAGATTTTGAGTGCACCGTCTCCTTTCAAAATGACTAGGCTGTAATACCTAAATCCAGAGAAAAGTCTGTATGTCCAGGACTTACTATAGTGACAGGCTTCCTCCCACACTTAAAGTCAAGTTTCTCCAATACATCAACAAAGAAATGAAGCACATATCCTCAGAGATGTCTTCTTCTTTCCCAGATATACATCAAAGAATATTTTTGGAACCATTCTGTCATTCTTATCAATACTAACAAAAATCATCATTTCCTATCTTGGCTTATATTGGAGTAATTTAAAAAGTCAGATGGTTGAGCACCTTCTGTACAATAGATACTGCGTCCTGGAGTAGAGAACAAATGATGCATCTGCTACTGCTCTTTCCATAGGTAGCCAATTCTGATGATGTGTCCATATTTCAGTGGTTCCTAGACTTTGTTTTTAAGCCCAGTGCCATCCCATCTGTTGTTATTCCTACTAAGCCGGGTTCTCCAGATACTCTCAATTACAACTCTCTTCTCACCAGAGCAGCTGTATGAGTCGTAGATACTTGCCTGGAGATTTTTTTTTTGCCAGTCCGGGCTTGAGCTCAGGGCCTGAGCACTGTCCTTGGACTTTCTCAAGGCTAGAGCTCTACTACTTGAGCCTCAGCACCACTTCTGGCTTTTTTCTATGTATGTGGTACCGAGGAATCAAACCCGGGTCTTTGTGCATGCTAGGCAAGCACTCAACCACTAGGCCAAACTCCCGGCCCCTTGCCTGGAGATTTTTGCTCCCTAATATCTCATCTCACAGAGAAACAAAACACAATCTATGTCTCTTTTACACAGGCGTGTCTAGTAATAAAACATTTCCCTTACTTTTCACTGAGGAGAATATTAACAGATCTATTTGGGGGAAAAATTCCATAACATGGTGGCTAGAAGGCTCTACTACAACTGCTTCTCCAAACTCTTTATCATTTTCCTATGTCATATAAATCAATATCCAACAAAAGAATGCATGTTTAGGGCCGGGAGTTTGGCCTAGTGGTTAAAGTGCTTGCCTAGCATGCACGAAGACCCGGGTTCGATTCCTCAGTACCACATACATAGAAAAAGGTGGAAATGGTGCTGAGGCTCAAGTGGTAGAGCTCTAGCCTTGAGAAAGTCCAAGGACAGTGCTCAGGCCCAGAGCCCAAGCCCAGGACTGGCAAAAAAAAATGTATGTTTACCATAATTCTACTTTTCGTAGCGCATGCTTAATTTATTTTATACATTTCAGAATTATACATAGTGCAGTGAATGGTACAGTCAGACTTTACTAAATCAAAAACTCAAAATGTAATTTAAAATAATGATATTATAATAATTTAATCACTGCTTTATATTATTTTATATTCAACTGCTAAGCCATGAGACTATTTGTAAACTTGTGAATCCAAGAATGTTTATTGTATATTCATTCCAATTCAAGGGTAATGCATATCAGCTGAATGCAGTATTTATTGTCAATATGTGCTAATCACACAACTAGCTATAAAATGTCATTTGTACGTTTTTTGTGAGTCTTCGGTCTTGAACTTGGCCTGGGCACTTCAGCTCTTCAGCTCAAGGCTACCACTCTACCCTTGAGCCAAGCCCCCACATCCCATTTTCAAGGGGTTGATTGGAGATAAGAGTCTCATCTCCTTTTGTGACCAGGCTGGCTTAGATCCACAGATCTCAGCCTCCTGAGTAGCTAGGATTATAGGTGAAAGCCTCCATGCCAGGCTTCATTTGTACTTTTATATGATGAACACTTTTCCATGGCTATACAGAGGCTAATGAAACTTGAATAAAGTACCGCTTGATTTAAGAGTTGTGAATAAGGGCAACCTATTTGTGTTGTTATATATTATCAAAAATTAATAATACAATATCACAACCCAATTGAAAGTCGTTAGCAGGCTGTATCATTAGCAATTGTTTGTGACAGTGAAGTTCACACTTACAAAGCAGGAAATCTCATATACAAACAAGAGAAAGGGCAATGGAAAACAGGAAGTGGAAAATTTAATGCAGATTAGGAAGAGTGAGCAAAGGAACAAATGAGAGCAGAATCCAGATGACATCGATTCATAGAATAGTAATAAAGTTTTCATATTACAGATGAAGTCCCCAAGACAGGGCTAATGGAAGTACAGAAAATCATTTAACATGACCGGGAGCAGTGGTTCATGCCTGTAATCCTAGCTACTCAGGAGGTTGAGATATGAGGATCCTGAGGATCATAGTTCAGAGCCAGTCCAGGTACTAAAGTTCATGAGACTCTTGTCTCCAGTTAACCACTAGAAAATTGGAAGTGGCCTGTGGCTCAAGGGGTAGTGCAGTAGGCTTGAACTGAAGTGCTCAGAGCCAGTGTCCAAGTCCAGAGTTGAAGCCCCATGACCAAAAACAAACACACAAACAAACAAAAACCAAAAATAAAACATATTCAACAGGGAATCCAAATTATTATTTTCTTTTCCATATTTGATACTTCACTCTGTATGAACTCTTCATTTTTATTTATTATTGTAATTGATTTTATTTATTAAATTGATGAAATTATAGAAGGGTATAAGCACAGGTAAACAGCAAATTAAGAATACAGTACACTACTGTACATATTTTCTTCCTACTTAGCTGCACAACAGTTTCATGCTGCAGTCTGGGAGTAGGAAATTGAACTGCAGGCAAAAGAGAAACAACATACCCTTCAGCACCTCCCCATGCCCACAGCCTCTGACCTGCTGAGGAGTGGAACCTGAAGAAAAGTGTCAGGTACACAGACACCTGTATAACACTATTGCACCATTACGTAAGATAGTAAACTAAAGCCAGGCACGGTGGCTCACACCTGTAATCTAAGCTACTCAGGAGGCTGAACTGTGAGGATCTCTCAGTTCAAAGCCAGCCCAGGTACTATAGAACAGGAGACTATTATCTCCAATTAATCACTAAAAAATGGGAAGTGGGGCTGTAGCTCAAGGGTAGTATAGTAGCTCTGAGCTGAATAGCCCAGGGACAGCTCCCAGGCCCAGAGTTCAAGCCCCAGGACTCTCTCTCTCTCTCTCTGTCTCTCTGTCTCTGTCTCTGTCTCTGTCTCTCTCTCTCTCTCTCTCTCTCTCTCTCACACACACACACACACATTAGTAAACTAAGTACACATTTGTATCAGCTTCACAAGCCTAAAATTTAATCCTGTCTCTAATTTTGTATGAGAAAATTACTTGTTCTCAAGAGCATACTACTTGGCAACAAATATACCAATGCACTTTATGTCCTGGAAAGATGATTAGAAATCTAGTAGATTCCAGGGTGTATATGTGTGTTTGTGGTACAAATATATATATATAACTTTGTGTTATTTATATGTATGTAGAGAATAAGCTTATGTGTATGTAATCATGATTGTGTTGTTCTATTTGTTTTTGGTTTTGTTTTTTTGGGGGTGTCATGGGGTTGAACCTGGCCTGGGCACTGTCCCTGAGCTGTTCAGCTCAAGGCTACCACCCTACCTTGGAGCCAAATCCCACTTCCCGTTTTCTAGATGTTAATTGGAGATAAGAGTCTCAGGTCCTTTTGTGTCCAGGCTGACTTTGAACCTTGGTCCTCAGACCCAAGCCTTCTGCTTCGCTAGGATTACAGGCATGAGCCAGCTTGCCTGGGTCATGACTAGAATTTAATCATACTTATTCATGCTAATATCCAAATGCCATAAAAATACACATCATTACATGTGTAAATTACCTACAAAAGAAAACAAAAAGGGGTTTGATAACCTCTGTGATTGTATAAAAAGTTTTGAGTTCTGTGGCATTTCAAATATGTTAGCATCAATAGAGAAGAAAAAATTCTCAAAACTCAATGGTGTATGCACGTTAATATATATTGTATTATATATTATTGGATGTACAATATATTCTCAGTTCAGTGACCACAATTTTCATGGTGAGAACACTTAGAAGAATGTTCAAGGGTGAAGAAGTGACTTTAAGAACATAAAAGTTAGAGAATCCAAGCGAAGTTCCCGTTTGTCTATCTAGAATAGGGTCAGTTGTGGAAAGATAGCAGAAAGTTAAGGTGTACAAAAAAAAAGCTGCAGTCAACTTACAATTTAAGCAGACAGAAATTTTACACTTTTAAGTTTCTGTTAAATGGATACTTTGGGGATTAATAAGATCCCAGTTTTACTCAATCTATAAAACCTGATAATCTTGAGTGATTAGGCTTAGCCACAAATTTAGGCGTAGAATGTGTATCATATTTAATTTTCTAACTTATTTTTAAAAAGTAATACATTTAAATACACAACATTTTACATTTAATGACTCTTTTACTTGGTGAAATGGTACCAGATACAAGGGCTAACAGAATATTGATTTCACATGTTAAAATCCAAATTTAAAAGCTACCTGACGGTATAAGAGGACATAAAAATCTATTCAATATAGGTATTAACAATGTCAGGTTGCTTTAATTTTCTTGTCATGTTTCCTTCATGATTTTTGTTTGTTTTAATATTTATTCCAAGGAAGATAAAGAAAAATATTTTCATGGAGAAGTGGAATCAAACCTCAAGTGATTTCATTCTAGTGGGGTTGTTACCTCCAAATGAAACTGGACTACTTTGCTTGCTCCTTTTCATCTTGGTATTCTGTCTTGCCTTGTTTGGAAACTCAGCAATGATACACCTTATCCGGGTGGACCTCCGGCTCCACACCCCCATGTACTTTCTCCTCAGCCAGCTTTCCCTTATGGACCTGATGTACATCTCCACCACTGTCCCCAAAATGGCCTTCAACTATCTCACAGGACAGAAGAACATCTCTTTTCTGGGGTGTGGAGTACAAAGCTTTTTCTTCCTGACCATGGCATGTTCTGAAGGCTTGCTGCTGGCCTCCATGGCCTATGACCGCTTTGTGGCCATCTGCCACCCGCTCCACTACCCCATTCGCATGAGTAAAATTATGTGTGTGAAGATGATCATAGGATCTTGGATACTGGGATCCATCAACTCCTTGGCACACACTGTCTATGCTCTTCACATTCCTTACTGCAGATCTAGGGCCATCAACCATTTCTTCTGTGATGTTCCAGCCATGTTACCTCTGGCCTGTATGGACACCTGGGTCTATGAGTACATGGTGTTTGTGAGCACAAGCCTGTTCCTCCTCTTTCCTTTCCTTGGAATCACTGCATCCTATGGACGGGTTCTATTTGCTGTCTACCATATGCGCTCAAGAGAGGGAAGAAAGAAAGCCTACACCACCTGCTCCACACATTTAACTGTGGTGACATTTTATTATGCACCTTTTGTCTATACTTATCTTCGGCCGAGGAATCTTCGCTCACCGACAGAGGATAAAATCCTGGCTGTCTTCTACACCATTCTCACCCCCGCACTCAACCCCATTATTTACAGCCTGAGGAACAAGGAGGTCCTGGGGGCCATGAGAAGGGTGTTTGGCATCTTCTCTTCAACAAAGAAATGATTTTCCTACTAGTCTCTCTCTTGCTCTTCTTCTGTCTGAGTAAAGTTCCCTGAAGTATGCTGTCTAATACAAAGATACTCAAGCTCCATTGTTTCTTGAGGTTTTTGAATGGTATTCACAATAGTATTATGAAATAGTACATGAAATGTGATATGAATTTTTGGTTTAATGGTTATTTATGTGATCATAGAACTTGTTTTCCTTCTGTCTTCAAATCCTTGTTTGCATCTTTCTGAGAGAACATTAAAATGCTGACTGTATATACACCAATTGTCCAATGCACACTGCGGCCTACTATCTATTATCCTGAATCAAAAATACCATAGAAAAAATATCTATGTATCCTATGAAAGCCATACTAAGATATCACAGCCCCGTTCTTTAGAATGGCTATTATGAAAATTACAATGATCAAATACTAGTATAGAAAGGAAGAGCCAAGTGCCAGTGGCTCACAACTATAACCCTATATACTCAGGAGGCTGAGATCTGAGGATCACAGTTCAAAGCCAGCCCAGGCACGAAAAGTCCATGAGACTCTTATCTCCAATTGGCCCTCAGAAAACTAGAAATGGTGCAGTGCCTCTAGGGGTATAATGCTAGCCTTGAGCTGAAAAGCTCAGAGACAGTGCTCAGGCACAGAGTTCAAGCCCTATTACCAATTAAAAAGAAAAAGAAAAGAACAAATGGAAATCTTTATATACTATTGGGTAAATATAAATTAGTATGTATATGTAGAAATTTATATATGTGTCCTCAAACATTCAAAAATGAACATGCTGTGGGATCAAACAATCTCCTTATACCCGAAGGCATAAAATCAGAATGCAGAAGACACATCTAAACTCCCATGTTCATTAATTCATTATTTACAGAAGCCAAAATCAAATCAGCTCTAACGTCCATCAGCACAATCAAATATAGTGGACTTCCTCAATGAAATACTATGCAAACATTAGAAAGAACGAGTATTTGTGACACTATATTTGACCTTGGAAAGGCATCATGGTAAATCAAGTGGAAAGTCTGAAAGATCTCAATACTATATAAAAATCTAAAACAAGTTGATCAGATACTCTATGACTCGTGTGCTCATGTGTGTGTGTGTGTGTGTGTGTGTGTGTGTGTGTGTGTGTGTTCTTTGCTTAGGGAACAAGTAAAATCAACATTTATTGCCTCGGTTAATACTTTCCTGGAGCCAGTCTCAACAGAATTAGACATATTACTTAATTTACTCAGATTCTATTAGTCCAAGACTGGAACAGTTCCACTGACTCTTCATGTTTAATGCACAAAGAGAGATTACATTGGCAAGAACAGATTAAATATTTGTGTAGGGTTGATTTACCATAGTTTTTGGAGAGTATTATATAAGAAATATCCAACACAGGACGTGTTCTCATAAGTGTTAAAGGATTGTAATGAAAATTCTGTGCTCCATCTGTTCATTTCCCCCTCCTTACTACACCTAGAAACTAATCATTATACTATCCTCAGAACTCATATTTTTCTGAATGTAATAGTTGAAATCACAGAGCATGGAGCCTCAAAACTGACATTTTCACACAGTAGTATCCATTGAAGTTTTCCTTCCAAAGTGTAATTCTTTGTTTTTTAGTTTATTTTTTTTTTTGCCAGTCCTAGGGTTTGAACTCAGAGCCTTAGCATTATCCTTGGGCTTTCTCAGGGCTAGTGCTCTACCACTTGAGCCACAGTCCCACTTCCGGCTTTTTTCTACGTATGTGCTACCAAGGATTCAAACCTGGGTTTTCGTGCATGCTAGGCAAACACTCTTACCATTAGGCCAAACTCCTAGCAAGCAAAATATAATACTTTATATTATATATACTCTTAGGCTAGGCACTGATAGATCATGCCTGTATTCTTAGTTAACTAGAAAACTAATCAGAATTGTGGTTCAAAGCCAGCCATGGCAGAAGTTTGTGAAACATTTGCCTCCAAAATACCACCCAAAATCTGAAAATGAAGCTGGTGCTCAAGTGGTAGTGAAAACAAGCTAAGGGAAAATACCAACAAAATGAAATGAAATTCCCTACTATAAAGAGCTTAACAGTATATATTATTAGCAGTAAAGAATAATATACTTTCTGGATGAACCAATATGTAGTCATTCACTGAAAGGTATCTTGACTTTCCAACTTTGATCAACTATGAACAAAGGTATTCTAAACATCTATGTGTGCTTTCTAAGCTTTTTTAGATGTGCTTCCACTCATATAAATAAAATAAAGCACTTTGCAATAAAGGACAGTTCTTGGTTTGATAGTGTCATATCAGAAGAGAAAGTAAACTTTTTTTTCTGTTTTTGGAGGAAAGATTGCCTTATTAGTAAAGAAAATAAAGCACATTATAAATGGGGGTGAGATGGTACCAGATACAAGGGGTAACAGAACATTGATTTCACATGTTAAAATCAAAATTTAAAAGCTACATGACAGTGTAAGAGTACAAATAGCCATATAATGAGTGATTGTTGTCCTTACGTACTATGTTATTTCTCATCTCTTTTGCTATCCTTTGGTTATCTCATATTGTTACAATATTTCACCTTGTTATCTGTTATATTTTACATTTGCTTAATTGGTTATTTGAAATTGGATAGGGAAGGGGGGGAAATCAAGTTGAGCGGTGGGGGGGGGGGGGGGAAATGGGGACCATATCATGAGAAAGGGCATCAATGTTTGTGAAGTAATGCACCTTCTATCTGGTGAATATAACATAACCATTCTATTAATTATAACAAAAAATTTAAAAAATTACTTAAGAGGCTGAGATAGGATGATCACACTTCCAGTCCAACCATGAGAATGGGGAAATTCATGGTATCTTTTCTGTTTTTTTCTAATGATAATAAAGCAATATAAGTCATCTTTCTTAATAATCAGTGTAGGTCAGACAGCCCTACAAATAACTTTATACAAGTACTGAACAGTATTGTCAGAAAATTTACAAAGGTACATCATGCTTTACTTGGCTCAGTAAATATTCAGGTAGACCTGGGGTTCACAGTTGTGTTTCTGGCTCTAAGGCTTTGTGTCATAGAGCTATTCATGGAAAACTATGATACTAATATGAATGTTGATGAGAGTATACACTTTAGTAATAAAAACCAAAACTCTGGCAACATGACAGGAATATAGTGATATACTTTATACAACCCAAATGTGGGCCATCTCTGGCTCTGCTTCATTCACTTACACCATAAAATACAGTAGTTTCTTCCCTTATCCTTTTTGCATGAACATTCGAACATGGATGCTGCATGACAGGGTTGACTTGAACACAGGCCAGGTAATCTTGCACCTGTTTGTGTGTGCAATTTCTGCATAAATTGACATCGGTGTTTTCTGAGTCCTTTGAAAAGGAAAGTCGTATTTGTGTGTTTTAAAGCCATAGAAACTTAACAGGGGCGAAAATGGAATAACTAATGAATACAGCTTGGCCACTGTATACCATGAGATCTGTGTACTATCTCATTCATGTGGAAAAGAATAGAAAGGAAGAGTTCTTTTCAAAGAACCAACTCCTTGTTTTGTTGATGCTTGAGAAAGGTATCAATGTTTGGGAAGTAATACACCTATCTGGTGAATACAATGTAACTCTTTTATTAATTAAAAAATATATATATGAAAAAAGAAAGGAAGAGTTCTTACATTAATCATTGTGATATGCCCTGCAGAATAGTCACTGTCCAGACTGAGCAATCACCCGAAATTTGATTAATGGAATTTTCTGATTTCTTAGCTTTAGGCACAGTCACAGTCATGGCATTACCAAATGATAGATTTCTTGTAAACATCTGTCATTATATGTTGACTTTAAACTTTTTTTGCCAGTCCTGGACCTTGAACTCAGGACCTGAGCACTGTCCTTGGAGCTTTTTCAAGGCTAGCGCTCTACCACTTGAGCCTCAGCACCACTTCTAGCTTTTTTCTATGTATGTGGTACCGAGGAATCAAATCTGGGTCTTCGTGCATTCTAGGCAAGCACTCTACCACTAGGCCAAACTCCTGGCCCTGAGTTAGATAATTTTTATGTTCACTCTATAATTACCTGAAGAATATAACTGTAACCTCTCTATACATTATCCTGATAATAAAATGCAATTAAAAATGTTAAAAAATAAATAGAGGCCTTTGTTCATAAATCAATATGAGTTATATGAAAAGCAACTTTGGAAAAGGAAAAGAATCCCAATTTATTGTAAAAAAGCTGGTTTGGTTTATTAAAAAAAGCAAACAAAGTATTTTGTGAAAGACACAGAAATGAAAGAAAGCACTTCATTTAGAAAGTACTTTGCTTATAAGAAATGTGAAAATAAAGGAAAGAATAATACAAGGAAAAGGAGAGGAGAGAAACAAAAATAGTGCTTTGCAATGAAAGAAAGATTTTGGTTGAGACCAGAGGGCTCTATTAAAGACAGGGCAAGGAAGAGCTTCCTTTAGGAGGAAAAACATTTCATTTAGAATGGGCTTTGACTTACTAAGAAAAGGCATTTTGAACTTTGAACAACTAAGGAAGCACTCTGCTTGGCAAGGAGATTAAAATGTGCTTCAAAAGGAGAGAGACCACTTTGCTGAGAAGGTGGGAGTTATTTGATTGGGAAAGATTTGAGAGGCTAGGATGGACCGTGACATGAGAAAGAGATGGTGTGGAGTCTATGTCACAAAATTTGGATCTCTAGTCATAATGGATGAGATATGGTACCTCATGGCATGAAGTTGCACAGATTTTAGGCAACAGATTTTAATCTTCAAAGACATAGCTTTGATTCGTAAAGAATTTAGAATGTAAATCACCCAGAAGTGCTACTGGAAACTCACTAGAGAATATTGAGGAATTTTTACCTAATGTATATTCTGGGATGATTTTTTCTGAACACACCGAAATGTTATCATCAACTCCATATCCCTGAAAACTCTTACATCTTATTTCATGATGAGAGTGATGTGTGGTAGGCCTAACCAAGATTGTGTTCAGGAAAGTGGACTGACTTTTGCCTGACTTGGTCAAAGTTTGGACTTCAATTTGTTTCCAGATTATTAAGGTTAGTTGAAAGGTCCAAGATTTTTGTCTCTGTGGACTTAATACATGAGGGATCAATTAGAGGAAAAGACGATATAAGGCTTTATCATATAATGTTCAGAATACAAAACAGGAAAAAATGTCTTACATTTGTAGAATTTAGAAAATTAAATGTGGAATGTCTTCTCTGATTTCAATTGACCAACAGTGATAAATGAAGGTATTTAATTAAACAACTTCAATATGCAGATATTTCAGGAGGGGAGTTAATGATATTACTACTACTACTATTAGATTCAACTTCAGGGGAATTACTTTTTATGGGAACAATGAACAATGATCATCTTGATGATTTCTTTCTAAAGAGTATAATTTATAGAGAAATGCTTCTCATGACAGAGGGTAGTTTGTTTAATTGTGCTGATCACTGGCATTGCATTATTGTATCCCTTGCCGATCAGTGCTGGTGAGCCAAGAATGTTGTTTAAAACTCATAAAACAGACTGACAGGAAGGAATGGTTTCATTATAAAACTCCATTCTCACTTTAGGGCTTAAAGCACTTCTGTCAGGTGAGTCGAGATGAAATTATTGAGGTAGTTATTTTGGGTTAGCCTTAATTAAGGAGAATTATTAACATGGCTGGTTTTCTACTATGAAAGAACTTCCTCCTTCTGAAATAGGATATATGAAGTTACACATTGAATTGGAAAGTAAAAATAATGAATGTAAATTTAAAAAGTGATCATTTGATCCCATTAGAATTCTATGACATACTACTCCTTAAGGTAACCTGAATAAAGTTACAAAATTTATCTCTGCTCGAGAGTATTTGAAGTTACCTATGACTTCGACAAAGATGATGGATACTTCTCAAGATTTATTATGTGCTAGTATCAGAGAGTCATATAATTTCTATTCCTGGGTAACTTATGATGTGGTTGATACTGAATTAAGTAATGAACCACTTACTAATTGGTCCTGTACTTATTTGGTATTATATTTTTATAAGTGTACTTAATATGCTGCTTTTGCAAAAATAACTTTAGGAACCTACACTTATTATCTTTATAATTTTTAGCCAAATTATCTTGTTTTTAGTTTGGACTCCATGCATTCCATCAATATGTTTCTTAGAAATATGAGAGTGATTACTTGTGGGCTCACTTTACCTTACAGGAATAACATCCTAACAAAGCATATATGAACTAGGGTATTAAGCCAGGCTCAGAAAAGACAAAGGATGCATGCTTTCTTCCATATGTGAAAGGAAGATCTAATTTATCAATGTATGTGTAAGTACATATGAGGTTGTATGTACACTAATGTACATAATTAAGAAAAGTATAGTATTTGTAAGAAAAAATTTAAGCTGCGATTTCTTAGATTAACTCATAGTGAAAGGGTGCTGTAAAAATATATTTTTTCCAAGAGGAATACCTACTTTTAAAATAGAACTAATAAGTACCCATGCAAATGAATCCTTGGCATTAACTACAGTCTCAGATCCAAAAATCTTTAAGTATTGCAAAGGTTTGTTTTTTTTTACATACATTTCATATTACCATGAGACTTTTCAAATTAGGAAATGAATTAAGTACTGAATTATTTTCTAGTTTCCATTTAAGTAGCAGATAATATAAATGTATGCATGACTATCTCTCCTTTTTGCACAGCTATGTCACTGTTCACTTTGTGTGAACAGTGCTTGGCAGGACTACTGAAATATTTCTTTCTCTCAATTTAAACATAAGCTCAACAAACAGTTGAGCACCAGATGGTCCTTTTTGGAATCCTAACTACTGAGGCTGAAATCTAAAGATCAAGGTTCAATGCTAGCCCAGGCAGACAGATCTGAGAAACTCATCTCCAATAAGCAGTAAAAAGCCAGAAGTGAAGTTAAGGCTCGAGTGTTGTAGTGGTAACCATAAATGAACACAAAAAAACATTAGCCCAAAATCTTGAATTCAAACTCTGTTACCAGCACAGGAAATAAAATATAAAGTATGTTACCTGAGAGAATCCTCTGTCCTCATCTCCAAGACATGCATGCCAAAGATTGATTTTACAAAAGGTTTCCACATTGTCTTCACTATGAAGAAAACACTCATTTTTTCCTAATGTTTCTTTCAACAGGTAGATCTGTTGAAAACTACTGTGACCATGCACTATTCTAGTTCCAAATACTTCATTGTCTTTCCTATACACCTATGCCTCCATGTTTTCTCAAGATACAAGGCTCCACCACTCTTTTCACACTGCAACATTAGTGAGATATTTACACCTGCACCTTACTACAACTGTCAGTATATAATATCACACAGAAGTGTATAATCTGCCCTTCAAGCACATTAAATGATAATGTCTTCATGAAATGAAGAGGCTTTATGAAGGAATTTTACCTTATTCCTCACTGGGAATGGAGTGATCACTGGGGTGTCACTCTAACCATTACCCCTACATTCTTCCTTGTATAATAGATCATTACACAATATCGTATTATATGTTTGAGGTATTAAACTTTATTACATATTTTATATATTTAATGACTAATACTTACTTGTTTATAGAAACAACTCCATAAAACAGACAGAAAGCATTTTGAAGAATAAATATATAATAATGACGCCCATTTTTTATTTTTATATTTCTTCTTTTGAAAGTTTTAAGAAGAAAATGCCTGTTATCCACATTCTCTTTATGTCACACTGGGGAAATATCTGCACGTTTACTATTGATGCATGTCTCATTGTTTGTACATGGATCAGAAAACATTTTTGATCTTTGATTTTTAGTGTATTTAGACATTTTGTTAGCAAATATTATTTATACAAAGGGGGATTTCATTGTGCTTTTTTCCATACATATTTAATGTACCCAAATCAAATCCTACTCCTCATCTCTTATCCACCCCCTTTTCTCATTTTGTTTCTTTTGTTCCTTTTTCTAAATTTTATTTTATTATCAGGGTGATGTATAGACCCATTATGGTTACACTCATAAGGTAGTGAGTACCTCTTCCTTTGTTTTTCTACCACTTTCACTTCTCATTTCTTAAAATTATTTCAAATATTTTAATTTTACAACTGTCATATAAGGTATAACATACTTCAACCATCTTTAATCTCATTCACCCTTACACTGGCTCTGTCTTTTACCTCTGACACTTAATCCTAATGTAGACTGTTTTACTTTCCTATGATTTATTTGCTTTTTTCTTATTTAGAGTATATATTCATATACATATATTATGATTTAGTCATATTTACATCATCTGTTGCTCTCATATTCTTTCTCATAGTGCTTAACAATCATAGAAAATTCTATGTGATTTAAGTTTATTTATTTAATAGCAACTAACTATTAACAAATTTTCTTCATTGAAGAGAAGTGAATAATACAGTATCACTACTTAAATCAGTTTCATCAGTAGGCTTCCGTATCTGTGTTTATTTAAATCACAAAGGCATACATATATTGAAAAAATCTCATTCAGACTTATGATAATGGAAAACAGTAAATTAATGTTAGAAATATAAGAAACCACATGTATGCATGAATGAAACACTGAAGAAGCAAATTACACAATTCAGGGGACAGTGTGTCAAAGAGTAGATAGAAAATGTTCTATATTTTACCTTAATACACCAGGTCATGGTTTGCTCAACAGAAAGGTGGAATTTTTGTTCAGAAATGGAAATTTGTTTGCTTCTCATTTTCCAATTTTACTCTAAAAGATAACCATATTTTTTATTCTTGTCAACTGATTCAATCTGAAAAGAATAAGGAAAAATGGAGGTAGAAATCAATGAATTCACTACTGTTTCTAATTTTTCTGGTTGATTAGTTTTGTACCTGCTTCATGATCCAGTCTGTGCATTCAGATTTTTGAACTGCAGAACATGACGTAGGTAAATAGCATGTGCAGATATAGGTAAATAGCATGTAAAGTCACAGCCTGTGGAGAGGTATAAGAGTAGCTCAGTTTAAACTCAATGGGGGGGGATTTTGAACTTATGCTTACAGAATATTTATTACTAAATCAGGCATTTGATTTTCTATTGCAAATTTGAGGTGTCAGGTGGACACAAAATCAGTAATACTTTCTTCAGCTAATAAATGTTAATACTCTTGAATCATGGTTGTAGACAGGGGTATAATAGCATAGAAGATTTTTGTTGTCTTATTTATACTTGCTATGTATAAATTAATATTTAAGGCAAAATTTGGTTCTGTGACTTGCTGAGATGGCAGTTCAGAAAGAGGAAAGGAATAATAAATTCAGTTATTAAATTCAACTCAACAGAGTTACAGCAAGGAGCAAAAATAGTCCTTATACTAATTGTAAGAAACTTTAATTCTCTTTGATATCCAGTTATGTTTCATTTTTACTTTATGTTTTAACTTTTCTTTTAGGAATCTATAGACATATTTTCATGGAGAAATGGAATCAAACCTCCAGTGATTTCATTCTTCTGGGATTGTTGCCTCCAAATCAAACTGGACTTCTTCTTTTACTCCTCATTGTAGTCCTGTTCTTTCTTGCTTTACTTGGTAACTCAGCAATGATCTACCTCATAGCTGTGGATTCTCGTCTCCACACCCCCATGTACTTTCTCCTCAGCCAGCTCTCCCTCTCAGATCTGATGTACATTTCCACCACTGTCCCTAAGATGGTGTTCAACTACATATCTGGAAGGAAAAGCATCTCATTCCTGAACTGTGGGATTCAAAGCTTCTTTTTCTTGACCATGGCAGGCTCTGAAGGCTTACTGCTGGCCTCCATGGCCTATGACCGCTTTGTGGCCATCTGCCAACCCCTCCACTACCCCATCCGCATGAGTAAAAGGATATGTGTGAAGATGATCACAGGATCTTGGATTTTGGGATCCATCAACTCCTTAGCACACACTGTCTATGCTCTTCACATTCCTTACTGCAGATCTAGGGCCATCAAGCATTTCTTCTGTGATGTCCCAGCCATGTTGCCTCTGGCCTGTGTGGACACCTGGGTCTATGAATACATGGTGTTTGTGAGTACAAGCCTGTTCCTCCTCTTTCCTTTCCTTGGAATCACTGCTTCCTATGGACGAGTTCTTTTTGCTGTCTACCATATGCGCTCAAAAGAGGGAAGAAAGAAAGCCTACACCACCTGCTCCACACATTTAATTGTGGTGACATTTTACTATACACCTTTTGTCTTCACTTACCTTCGGCCCAAGACTCTCAGATCCCCTTCAGGAGATAAGATCCTGGCTGTCTTCTACACCATCCTCACCCCCATGCTCAACCCCATTATCTATAGCCTGAGGAACAAGGAGGTACTAGGGGCCATGGCAAGGGTGCTGGGAATGATCTCCACCAAGAATCACTAAAAGTTCAGTGCCTACTCCTCTTCAAGCCCACCTGACCTAAACCCAGCACACTTCAGTAAAGGCACTATAGGCACATAGGTAAACA
The DNA here is from genome assembly GCF_031878675.1 of Megascapheus bottae. Taxonomy (NCBI): domain Eukaryota; kingdom Metazoa; phylum Chordata; class Mammalia; order Rodentia; family Geomyidae; genus Megascapheus; species Megascapheus bottae. The sequence goes on from NC_143518.1 coordinate 9,768,522, forward strand.
AGTTTTTCTAATGACATACTTGAAGTTACAAAACATAATATAATGAATTACTAAGTAGTAATAATGTTGAAATTATTCATTCAAACCTTTGACACCAATAATAATATTGACATTATGATTAATATGTAATAAACATATAAAAATTATAATAAATATTATGCATGTTAATATTCAATTGTAATACTTAAATATCATTTGTAAATAATTAGTATAAAATTAGCAGTACTGTGCTTAAATATTTGTCTTTCATTTGTGTTTAAAATCTTTAAACATAGCCTATTTACAGCATAACTAATGTTTAGCTATATATATATTCAGTATCCACATGGGCTAATTAATTATGCAAAGTATCAGAACATCAAGGAATAGAGAAACCATAAAATGATTTAAGAATCACATACAGATACACACACACACACACACACACACACACACACACATATATATATATATACAGCATTAAAAGTTAACACTTTAGAATGAGTTAGAATGAGTATCCTACAAAAGATGATAATTTGGGGCTGGGAATGTGGTTTAGGGGTAGAGTGCTTGCCAAATATGCATGAAGCCCTGGATTGAATTCCTCTGTACCACATTCACAGGAAAAGCTGAAAGTGTTGTTGTGGTTCATGCGGTAGAGTGCTGGCCTTGTTCAAAAAACGCTTATGGACAGTGCCCAGGCTCTGAGTTCAAACCCAAGGTCTAGGGATTAAAAAAAATGTAAGCCATATCAGGACACTGATATTGATTTGAAAAAAATGAAACCCATCTACATTCTCATTTAGTGTGAAGTATAGGAAACAGTATGTGACACAGAAATTAAAATACTGAACTGTGGATCTGTCCAACCCTCTGTTAGGCCCTTAAGGAAAACTTGTAAGATGGTTTCACACCTATAAGGAGTGAAATCAGGATTTTTACAGGACATATCCCCCACGCTTATTGCAACATGCTGCTAAACAGTGACTGGGATAGAAGACCAACCTAACTGTCCATCAACAGAAGAATGCCTAAGGACATTGGAGCATATACTCTTGGAATGCTTTTATGTCACTAGAAAAATTGATATTCTTGCATTTATCATAAGTGAACCTGGAGAACATTATGTTAAAAGAGTCACACATACACACACACACACACACACACACACACACTGCAGTACATATTGCTGGTATGTAAAATGTAAGATGAGCTGATCTCATAGAACTGATAATAGATTTGGAGGTCACCAAATTCAGGTGGAAGTAGAGTTATGTAGGACAGGAGAGGAATCAATGTACCATATTATATGTAGATAGGAGGAATTAGTCTGAAGTTATATGGCACACTACGATGAAAATAGCTAATATCTAAAAAATGAGAATAATTAGAATAGGATTTAGCTGTAAGATTCTGATGTGAGGGATTTGATTCAATGATTTCACTGTGTCTGTATGTATTAAAACCTTATTGCAATGTTATATGGGCATGGGTTATATGTAAATTAAACTGAAATATGCAAATGGAACCTAATGAATATTTTGTTATAGAAGATTTGAATGTTTAGTTATGAAGTAGCAATGCCTACATACATGAAGACCAGGGTTCGATTCCTCACTACTACATACACTGAAAAAAAGCCGGAAGTGGTGCTCTAGCCTTGAGAAAGTCTAAGGACAATGCTCAGGCTCTGAACTCAAGTCCAGAACTGGCAAAAAAAAAATAATTAAAAAGTAAAATAAAAAATAGATATGAAGGAGCAAACAAAATAGACATACTTAACTGGTATTAAGGGACTAATATTTTTTCAGCATTTTCATTGAAATTGATAGGTGACGTCCAACCTTGCCTAAGAATACACGTAGAGATATGATTTCTGATTGTGATAATAATACTGACATTAAAATTGGATACTATATGAAATATTCATATTTATTATATGTTTAAAATTCAATGCTATTTATTCCTGCATAAATTATTTATATTTAGGAAGACATACAAAATGTCTGCAGGGAGGCAAAACACACAATTGTCTTCTATGTTAAATTTCAACATTGTTTCACTTAAGGTACAAAATGTAATGGGGTCAAGAGGAGGGGATTCCACATCCCACCAGAGTCCACCACACAGAGACAGTCTCATATAAAAGGGTGAATTTATTGGGGAAGTAGATGGTGAACTGACCGGCCAGGGACACAGTGCAGACTCAGGAGCTGACACTGTGACCCCGAGTGGCTCTCATGCTGGGTTTTTAAGGGCAAAACCCATGCGGTCGAACCTGGCAACATAGGTGGCCAATGGGATAGTTACATACACAGAGGGACCATTGCCAACTCCGGCCACACATAGGTAGCCAATAGGGTTACAGTCCAGTATTTGAATTTAGCTATCACCTTAGTTAGAGTTGGCACACGAATTGGGAAGGTCTCCACACAAAGCAGGCCCATCCCCACTCAAGTAGATATCCCTCCTCATGAGGGTGGGGAGAAGGACAAGGTTGCCCCTCCCTGGAAGGGCAAAGGTGGCTGTGCTGTACCATTGTCAACCTTCCACAATGGGGCAGGGGAACTCTTATGCATTTCGGATGGCGCCAGTCCCTCCTCCCCTTAACACTCTCCACTTTTCTTTTAGCCTAGTCAAATCCTTGACTAGTTTACTTTAGTACAAATGGGGTTATACTGGGTGCATAGGATTATTAGTTTTATAACTCTAATCCATTTTTTTACTAAGGACATCATTTCATTAATCACACATGGGCCAATCAACAGTAACATTCTCCTCCCAGGGAAACACTCAAACCTCTGGGAATAATATATCTAGTCCTCTTTTGTTCTGGAGAACAACTTCAGCTAGGGACCTCAGTGAGATCTCTGGGAGTCTGAAAGTCCGGGATCCTCATGCACTGTCTTCACTTAGGAGTGATGAACCCAGTAGCTCATTCCTGCTACCTTCACAGTGGTTGGAGTGTTGAGAATCACAGCATAGGTTCACTTGAGTGCCAGGGTACTGGAAACCAGATAATAAACATGTCCTCAGATCAACTTGTAAGACCTATAAGGACTGGATTGAATCATGGTTAACAATGCCAGCTGAGCTAACACATGGCTTGGGGGGCCAACAATTGTTATCAGACTCTGGCAGACAGCATTCTTTGGTTTGGAGGGGCATATAGCATGCTCTCCCAGTTCTGCACCCAAGAAAAAGCTCTCACAACTAGGAAGCATGCTTAACAATCCCTCAGGTGGACACAAAGAATAGTTCCACATCAGTGTACCAATTCTGACCCAGCTTGCATCATGGCTAACTCAATTACATACCTACCAATTCTACCAGTAATCCATTCTTAAGATAATGCTCATACCATCTACTACATACAGGAACTCTCTAGAATTTGTCTTTCTCCCTTTTTGTAGAACAAACATAAGACAATTCTTTTCAGATCCTCCCTTATCCATAAACTATTCTTCTGTTTCCTCAATTCTTTTCCAAAGGTTTTCATTACTAAACTTTTTCTCTCTTCTTTACCTGACTATAGCCCTCATTCACATTTAGCACCTCTCATGTCTAGGCTGTTCAGCACTGGATGGAAAATTCCCTTCACCCATCCAGAGTCACCATAATGGCTGCAAAAACCTAGGGGCACAGATCCTGTTTCACTTTCCAAAAATTACTCTGGTCCCTTCATCTAAAGGGGCTTGATGGGTGGAGATTCAGCTTCTCTAACTTCTTCAAGCTGACTCAGGGGTGTTGTTGTTGTCTCTATCCTTAGCTAGAGACCCTAAAAAGCGTGGACTATTTCATCAAGGGGTTGCCAGAATTACATTTCAGGAGCAATATTTTACTCCAAACTGGAGATCATATAAAACATTTAACAACTGCACAAACCTTCTTTGGCTACAATAGTGCAGCTTACTTAGCACCCATTTGCAAAGGCATTTTCTTGATTGTCTGGGGAACTTAATCCCTGCAACCCCAACAATGCCTTAGTTACCTATGTCGGCCTATATACAGATCAATGGGGAATGGGGACACAACTTTAGGTCCACAGACTTCTTTCCTGAATTTGTAGCTCGCTCAGCTAGAGCTTTGAGCAAATGCGGGTGGGCGGGGGTCAGGATTGCAAACTACCAACTATTACAGATGCCTGACAAGTTCCTGCCCAGTTATGAAAGGCACAGGCATTTGTAAGGCATGCTATGACCTCCTGGCTCTGATTAATTTTGAATGGCCAAGAACAAGTGACTCTAGGATCTGACACCATCTCTGCCATCCAAGCAGAGGCTTACTGTATCGGGATGCTTTATTTCTTTTGTTCCAGTAGTGTCTCTCTACACAGGGATAAACATCCCATTGGCATTTCCCTTTGCTGCTTGCTGGACTTGAACTCAGGGCCTGTCCCTCAGCTCTCCAGCTCAAGGCTAGCACTCTGCCACTTTGAACTCCAAAGCAACTCTGCCCCAGCATTCTGCTGGAAGATTAGACACCACAGTCTCACAGGGACTTTGCTTTGCCCAGGCTGACTCAGAACTGCAGTTTTCAGATCAATGAGTCCTATAAAAGGCCACCTTACTCCAATTAGAAGCAACAAGGTGGTCAACTCAGAAATAGTCTCTAAGCATGATCTTACCTGGAACTTGGTAAGAGCCAAAGTTACATCTGAGTAAGGATTGCTGTCCTTCTCCATGGGCCTGTGGGAAATTGGATAAAATAACTTACAAGAGCAAGCTGAAATAGCAATTAAGCAATCATTTTGATAGTCCTAATTTTCCTTTCTTGAAACAAACATTTAGAACAACTTCACTTTCAAATTTTGTTTAGAAACCCATTTCTAATGTTCCTTAAAACTTTTACTGATATTTGCTTAAACACTTAACACTTTAGTCTTTATTTGCATTTGGAAAACCTTTAAGGGCTCAAGGAACTCCCTTCCTTTGCCTCCAGGCCTCCTAAGGCTCAAGGCACTCCCTTTAGAAGGCACCTCCTGTTAGAAGAGGCATTTTTTTTTCCTGTAGTTTAGGTTACTGCCTAGAACGCCAACAACAGTTTAAACTCAAGTTTTTCCTTAATGCAAGAACTACAAATATCATCAGTGCACCAAAAGTCTATGTCTGGACTTAGTTTCCTTCTTTTTCTAAAATACATCCAATTGCAATCCAAATCATATGGAGATAAACTTTTAAACATTCCTTTAAAATACTAATCACATTACCCACATTTTACCATCAGATTTTCAGTGTCAGTCTGCAAGGAAAAAGGACGAAGATGATCCACACAGTCCATCTGACCAGGTTTAGTGAACAGCCTTCATGCCAGCTTGTTTTCTTTCAACAGCATGGACCCTCCCTGAGGGCCTTTTCCACCATGGGAACCCAGAGCTGCACTTTTGCCAGTTCACCTCTCACCCCCAAAGATGGTCACACAGGACTATCCTAAGTTTTCCCGTCCTTTCTCTTGGCATTTGATTTCCTAAACAGTTTTAAAAGACAGGCAAAGTTTCTGACATTGATAAACAAATTCACATTTAAATCTCTAATACAGGTCTCCAAACTTTAACTTAAGGAAATAAATTCCAAATTCCCTAATGCCTCTGGGCTAAACAGGATACAATGTTTACAATGTAAACAGCTCTATGCATTACAATACCAGATTTTTTTAAATGCAGATTTCAGGATCTTTAGCAAAACCCTATTAACCAGTTTCTCTTTAAAAACATGCAGTAATTTACAAGGCAAATTGTTACAACTGAAGACACAAGGGAGAGGCCATACAAGGCCCAGAAATGTTCAGATAAATAAAGACATACACACACAAAAATCACAAGGATCCATATTTAGGATTTTTACCAATTTCGAAAACAAAACCAGACAAGACAAGAAACACCTCACAAAACAAGACAGAAGCAGAGACCTTTAAGTACCCCAAATTTTGATGGTATGCCTGGCAGCAGTCAGAGTGAGGAAGACACCTGGGGCCCTGAAAACTCTCAGGGGGGCGCCTCCCAATGGAGACTTCCATTCTCTGGCAGCCAGCTGGTCAAGGCAATCCTACCTGCAAAAACTGCTATCAGGGGGGCAAGAGTTTTTCGTTTCTGGCAAGACTTAGTATCACCTCAGTCCTGGGAGGGGATTCCACATCCCTCCCGATAGGAACCTCCAGAAGGGGGTCAAGGCATCCCTTGACCACCTCGGCCTTAGAGAGCTTGCTGCGTCCAGCTTTTTCCTCTCTGTTTTAGGCCACAGTGCACTTTCCAGATGTAAGTACAGAAATACAGAGTGGTCGACCGACTTCTACTTACTTCCGGAGGCCTTTACTTTTCATCTGGGCGACTTCCCCCAAAAAGATGGTTAAGAATTCCTCGAGGATAATCAGAGACTCTCTTGGGTCTGACGCTATCGATGGGATTCCACATCCACCGGTGGGACTCGAACCCACATATCACCCTGTGGTTAAGAAATCTTCCCGGCCAATGCACCAAAAATGTTATGGGGTCAAGAGAAGGGGATTCCACATCCCTCCAGGTGCGGATTCCACGTCCCACTGGAGTCCACCACACAGAGACAGTCTCATATAAAAAGGTGAATTTATTGGGAAAGTAGATGGTGAACTGACCACCCAGGAGAAATAGATGGTGAACTGATCGGCCAGGGACACAGTGCAGACTCGGGAGCTGACACTGTGACCCCGGGTGGCTCTCATGCTGGGTTTTTCAGAGCAAAACCCATGTGGTCGAACCTGGCCACACAAGTGGCCAATGGGATAGTTACATACACAGAGGGACCATTGCCAACTCCGGCCACACACAGGTAGCCAATAGGGTTACAGTCCAGTGTTTGAATTTACCTATCACCTTAGTTGGAGGTGGCGCACAAATTGGGAAGGTCTCCACACAAAGCAGGCCCACCCCCACCCAAGTGGATATCCCTCCTCATGGGGGTGGGGAGAAGGACAAGGTTGCCCCTTCCTGGAAGGGTAAAGGTGGCTGGGCTGTACCATTGTCGACCTTCCACAATGGGGCAGGGGAACTCTTAGGCATTTCAGATGGCGCCAGTCTCTCCTCCCCTTAACACTCCCTGCTCCCCTTAACACTTAACATAATCTTTGCTGTGATGGACTTAAATATTTTTTTGGTGGGTCAGGGGCTTGAATTCTGGGCACACTGGATGCACTGCCCCTGAGCTCTTTATCTCAAGGATACGCCCTACCCTTTGACCCCTATTCTAGTGATTAATTGGAGATAAGAGTCTTATGGTCTTTAGTCCCCTGGCTGGCTTTGAACTGGGATACTCAGATCTAAGCCTCCTGAGTAGCTACAATTATAGGCTTGAGCCAACATACATGGCTGATGTAAATGCTTTATTCTAACATCTATTACCCTTGTGGGATTCACAATATTTACCATGAATACATTCATATAACATTGTTTCAAATGTTCATCCAATATGACACCTGGTCCAATACTTAACTATTAAGGTTATTCTAGATTTTAATCTCTCCATCTTTTAGTCACCTACTATTTGAACAGCAGAGGACATTTCTTAATCCAAGAAACTTTTGGTGTGCTTCTCCTATGACTTCATTTAACAATGAGCATACTTCTTAAGGCATATTACAAAATTCCCATTCCATGTTCCCATGTCTCAACTGTCACTCACCTTCACACATTTTCTATTAAACCACTTATGAGAACAACCAGGATTGAAACAGTTATGCTTATGTCTGTGCCTATTTTAAATTAAATATTATGAAAGATAATAATTCGTATAATAATATATTTAGTAAATAATGGAATACAATATTTAACCTGTTTAAGAATAATTTTCACCATAATACCATGGCACAGGTGTTTCTTCTATTTTGAGGGAGCATATTGGGAATTTGGAAAGAAAAAAGAAAGGAAGCCAAAAGGGTGATACCGCTAAGCATCCTGAGATCTGCAAACAAGGATAGATGACCTGCCTTGGCAAACAAATCTATGAGACTTTAATGCTGACACTTTCTTATTATTCCCTTTCCAAGACTATCTTGTAATAGCAGGGCTACGTCAATAACATTAGCGCAGGGGAAAACAAGCAGTGATGGGTGCTTATGATATAATGGATAAAGTAAACAATGATATCAGATATTTTTTATTTATTTATTTGTTTTGGTAGTCTTAGGCAAAATACTGAGGGCAATGGCACTGTCACAGTGCTTTTTTGCTCAACGTTACTATTTTGCCACTTGAACCACCATTTTACCTTTCTCTGTTTTGGTAGTTATTTGTAGATAAAAGTCATAAACTATCCTACCAGGGCTAGCTTCAAGCCACAATCTTCAGATCTCAGCCTCATGACTGGTAAAGTTATAGGCTTGAACCACCTGGACCTGTCTCAGAAACTGATTTAATAAGTGTCAGTGCTAACAGTTTGTAAGCCCCTCTGACCGCTGTTATTTGACCCGGAACTAAAAACAAAATAAAAGCAAAAATAAAATAGGATATTGAAGTTCTGACTGCCTACAATTCATTCACTTGTCCAATATACATATGAGGCCTATTATCAAATGTGCTTAATAAGACAAACATAAAATGTCTAAAAGCATTTGCATCTCATAAAAAACATACAATATACTACCTTCCTCCAGTTAAAATGGCTACAATAAAAAGTGATTATTAAATATTAGTATAGATAGGAATAAAGGAAAGCCTTATAACTGTTGGGTGAATTAAACACAACATCCCATATACAAAATGGTTGATGTTTTTGAAATTAAAACTAAACATGTTACAAGATCAGAGAATCTCCCAAAGGCATGAAATCAAACTGTGGGGGAGATGAATAAATTCCTATGTTCATTACAGCAGTATTCACAGAAGTCAGATACTGAATCATATGTCCTCAATAAATAACCAAACGTAGGGCATATTCACCATGAAATGCTATAACACTACTAGAAAGAATAGGATTTGGATATGGCTGAATTCACAGAGGCTCATGATAAGTACAATCAACCAAACCTCAATGGTATATAATACCTAATGATAATTCGATTTCATATATGCTCAGAATAGAATAGCGGTTAGTAGAATATGGTACAGTAGGTGTTTAGTGGAGAGAGAGAAGTTGGCAATAATCTGATATTAGATAGATGTGCTTTCTGTTATGTTACATTAGGGTAAATAAAGTTATAGTAGTGAATACCTTATGACAAAATAGCCATAATTGAGACTTTGAAAACACTCAACCTAATTAAAAGCTTAAGGTGATGAATAAGCTAATTGCACTTATGCCATCATTGTATGTGTATACATGTGTAGGAAAATCAGCGTGTATCCCACAATTCAACATAATTATCATGTGTCAATCTGAACAACAGACTGTTCAGGTATGTGCTATATAAATAGATTGGTGATTCATAAATTGTGAATGGTAGGATATAGCCAAATAAAGTTAACATTCTAATTTGGTGTTACTACTTTTTAATTCTGAGCCATCCTTGCAGAGGAAGAAGACCCTTCCATTTAATCAAATATTATGGAATTTAATATTTACATTTTGTTTATTTTTTATTCATATACTTTTATTGTAATTAATAGAAGGATTACATGATATTTGCCAGATAGATGGTGCATTAATTCCCCTACATTGATACCCTTTCACATGTCTTGGTCCCCATTTCCCTCCCCGCCACCCCCACCCCTCATCCGATATATCAGGTAACACAGTGAGATACTGTAGCAATATGAGACAACGAAGGGATAGCAAAAGAGATGAGAGATAACATAGTACCTTAAAAACAACAATCATTCATTATATGGCTTATGTTTCTATATCCTAGAGATCCTTTCATTTAGAGTCATACTATATGGGGCTTTTGTATCAAGGTTTTGCTCTATTGCAAATCTCTGCTAGGAGAGCCCAAGGTTTCTACTGATTATGACAAATGAGGGAAACCATTGAGCCTAAGTTCCTTTGAGTCTGGCTTACTTCACTTAATATGATTTTTTCTAAGTCTGTCCATTTCCTAACAAATGGGGCAATGTCATTCTTTCTGACAGCAGCATAGAATTCCATTGTGTGTAAATACCACATCTTGTTGATCCACTCATCAACTGAGTGACATCTAGGTTGGTTCCATATCTTTGCTATGGTAAATAGTGCTGCAATGAACATTGTTGTGCTGGTGGATTTAGTATATCTTTTTTTCTGGATGATTGGGTAAATGCCAAGTAGTGGAATTGCTGGGTCATAGGGGAGCTCTATGTTTAGTCTTTTGAGGAACTGCCATACTGCTTTCCATAGTGGTTGAACAAGTATCCCAATGTCATTCTTTAAAGAAATAGAAGAGGCAATCGAAAATTTCATATGGAATAATAAAAGACCCCGAATAGCAAAAACACTTCTTAGCAGAAAGAACAGTGCAGGAGGAATTTCAATACCAAACTTTAGACTCTAATACAGAGCTATAATAATCAAAACAGCTTGATACTGGCACAAGAATAGGCCTGAAGACCAATGGAATAGAACTGAAGACCCAGATATTAAACCACAGACCTATGGCCACCTAATCTTTGACAAGGGAGCCAAAAAAATAGGATGGAAGAAAGATAGCCTCTTCAACAAGTGGTGCTGGCAGAACTGGTTAAGCACATGCAGAAAACTAAAGTTGGATCCTTCTTTGTCACCCTGTACTAGAATTAACTCCAAAGACCTGGAGGTAAAAGGCAACACTCTAAAAACTTTACAAGAAGGAATAGGAGATACACTAGACCTCCTTGGCACAGGTCGAAACTTTCTTTATAAGGACCAAGAATCACAACAAATCAGAGAAAGGCTGGATAAATGGCACTGCATTAAACTGCAGAGCTTTTGTATGGCAAAGGACATAGTAAACTAATTAGGAAGGCTACAGAGTGGGAGAAGATATTCACCAACCATACAACAGACAAAGGCCTCATATCTAAAATATATCAACAGCTCAAAAAATTGAATCAATCCAAAACTAATCTCCAAAGTAACAACCATGCCATTAAAAGATGGGCCAAAGACTTAAAGAGAGTATTCTCTGAAGAAGAAACAAAAGTGTCCTATAGACACATGAAGGAATGCTCAACATCTGTGGTCATAAAAGAAATGCAAATCAAAACAACTCTAAGATTCCACCTCACTCCAGTTAGAATGGCCAGGATCAAGAAAACGAATAACAACAGATGCTGGAGGGGATGTGGCCAGGAGGGATCACTATTACACTATTGGTGGGAGTGCAAACAGGCTTTGTTTCTGTATATGTTTTCCACTGCAACATAGAATAAACATGTAGCATTTGATGTGCTGAGACTGGGTTGCTTTGCTTCCCATGTAAGTTACACACATTTTTCTGATTCAGTCCCCTCAATAGCTAGAATATAGGTTGTCTGTATTTTTAAGTTTATTTGATTAAATATCTCATTGCTGAAAAGTGCTTTCACTCACATGGGAAAAATGAAGTTTTTGGCAAAAATGAAAATATATTTTGTTAGAAGGTATTTTGTTTAGATAAAGTGATTCATTTAAGAGGAAAAACATTTAATTTAGAATGGACTTTGACTTACTAAGAAAAGAAAGGCATTTGAATTTTGAAAACCTAAGCAATACTGTCCTAAGAAAGAGAGACAGAAAAGAGCTCTGAAGAAGCAATTTGTTGAGAGGATAGGAATTACTTGGTTTAGAGAGAAGATAATAGAAGCTAGGGAAAATTAAATGAGGAACAGACAGTGTATGTAGGGTCTATGTTACTATATTTGTATCAAAATTCATTATCATGGTTTTGAATTTTTCTAGCAAGAATACTCTGTTCTATTATGGATGAAATATAGTAAACATGGAAATGTCATAACTAGTTTCATGTGTATGAAGTCCTTTATCTCAGTGAAACAGTTACCACTCTGCACAGAAGGAGACATAGAATTTATACAGAAATGACTCAGAACATGCCTCTGGAAATTCACCAGGGAGTTCAGAGGAATTTGTTTTTGATGTATGAATAAACAGGCATATTTTATACATACCCTTAACACTTATGCCATCAACTGTCAAATGAGGGAATTTAGTGGATGTCTATTATCTCTGACAAATATTGAATTCCTGTTTTAGGAGGCAAGATACAGGTATTGGGCCTAATCAGTACCAAGTGGACTCACAAGACTGTATTAAAAGTTCAGAAATATATTTATTTACACATTATCAAGGTTATTGGGAATAACTGAGAGCTTGATCTCTGTGGATTTGTACATGAGGGATCAGCTAGAAGAAAGGACAAAGATCAAAGTCCTCATCAAGTAACATTCGGTATATAAAATAGAACAAACTGTCTTTCTGTCATTCATTAGGAAAATTTAGGGTATTAAATAAGAAAGATCATATTCTATGTTTAAAACAATGAATTCAACAGACTAACAAGAAAGAATGCTCTCATTATAAAACTTCTTCATTTTAAACACAAGCTTAAAGGACTTGTAGCACAAGGTGAGTCCAAATGAAATTTTTGAGGGGAAATAGTTTGTATTAGCATTAATTAAGGACATTTATGATGGTAGTTTAGTCTGTCATTATGGAAGAACAACTTTGCACAGCTACTTAAAGAGAATAAAAATATAATTTTAGAAAGAACAAGATCAGTAACTGTGAAGAAAAGTGCTAGGCAGATATGCAAATGGACCTTCAGGATTAATTGCAATCTCAGATCCTAAAACTTTCAAGTATTGTAAATTGTATTCAATATATTTCATATCATATCACTTCATGTCATATGAAAATAGGTATTGTAGTGATTATCTTCTGGATTCCTATCTTTTGTTTTTTCATCTTTTAGTTGGTTGTGCAGCTAGAACTATGGGCCTGGGTGCTGTCCCTGAGCTCTTCAGTTCCAGGCGAGTGTTCTATCACTTGAGCCACAGCACCATTTCTGGTTTTCTGATGGTTAATTGCAGGCAAGAGTCTCATGGACTTTCACTCCCCCGCTGGCTTTCAACCATGATCCTCAGATCTCAGCCTCCTGATTAAAGAGGATTATAGATGTGAGTCACCCACGCCTGGCTGATTCCCATCTTAATAAATGATCATCTAAACATACAAATGGCTCCATACCATAGTTCAGTAGCATAACTAGGCATAAAATATCTAAACTTAGAACAGACTTTCTGTATCCAATGTTTTCTTTGGAAATGTATATGTTGTCAGGACCACTGGTACGTTTCAGCATCTCATTTTAAACCTAAACTCATGACTTAAAGCTTGGCAACAAAGCTACTCAGGAGGCTAAGATCTGAGTATAGAGGTTCAAAGCAGTCCAGGAAGACTAATCTAAGAAATCTCTAGTACCAGAATAAAAAAGACATGTATGTCAAATATTTTCCAAAATATAGTCACATTTTCCACATTATTAATTATAATCATTTAGCCTTTGGCTAATATTTGTTTCAACAGGTAGATGTGGTTAACATCTTCTGTTTTCAGATGCATAGGAGAAATGAGTCATATCTCAATAACCTATTTCTAAATACTCTTTGCCTCTCTGCTTTGCCTATGCCTCAGTAGTTCTTCAAGAAAAGACTTTTGTTCTAATATCAGTGTTGTCTTCAGCTCTTATTAGTTTTGCTAGTGAGGGTCTGCCACGTACATCTCCTCACATTCGTCTTCTCATACAAACATTCATAAGAGTTTTATACCTGCACTTGAAATCCTTGACATCATATATCTGACAAAACATAATTTAAGTTTTCTTATTCAAATGTCGCTATGAGTTGTTCTTCAATCACATTTCATAGTAATGCCTTCATGAAATGAAGAAATTTTACATGAAAGATTTTTCCTGACTCCTCCCTGTGACTGGAATCCACTTTAAGATACCTTTGGAGGTACAAGCTGCATGCACTGAGCACTGGACTAGCCCTATGACCATTACCCTCACATTTTTCCTTACAGTATGGATTAATACATAACATAATAACATATTATATGTTTCAGTTTATAATTCTAATGTGAATCATCTCCTTAATGTTTATTACTGAATGATAAATTACAGTTTATTGGAATAATGATATAAAACAAATGTAAGTTATTTTGCAATAATAAAAGCATAATGGTGGTGACAATGCTTCATTTTTATACTTTTGTACATCTGTCTTCCTTTGAGAATTTCAAGGAGTTTGGGATTTTTGCAGCCCCATGTAATTTATCGTTCACTATGGTAATAAGGCATCCTCTTTATGTCTCATTATTATATTATTATATGTGTTAATCAGACAACTATAAAAGTGACTATCGGATTTTCATTTATTAAAACATTTTGTTAGTATTTACTTGTTATACCAGGAGGGATTTTATTGTGACATTTTATACATATATACATAATAATATTTATGCATAGTTTATACATACATATTTTTACACTAAATAGTGTGAATCATAAACTATATAGTGTGTTATATATGCCATATACAGTATGTATATGGTATATACTGTATTAGGATATATAATATATACAGTATATAAAATCTGTGCTATATAAAGTATATGTTCTGTGTACTGTATATGCTTTATATGGTGTACTATGAACATAGTATATACACATACAGTATATGTACAGCTAATACAATATATAATATAAATATATGGTATTAATATCCAATAAGTAATTATATACAATAGCATACAATTACATATATGCTATATAAGATACTATATACTGTACCAGGTGCATATAAATATATAATGCTCAGTGTGTGTATAGTATATATAGTACCTTGTTCAAATTACACCTCCCATCTTACTTTCATCTCTTTCTTATTTATTAAAATAATTTCATGTGTGATTGTTGTTCTTACTATACTATGTTATTTTTCCTTTCTTTTGTTGCCCCTCGGTTAATCTCATATTTTTACAGTATCGGTTCTTTTATCTGATATATTGTATATACATTTATTTGTTTACTTGAAATAGGAAAGGAAAGGGGGAAGAAGATGAAGGAAGGGGTGGTGGGAAGTAAGTGGGACAAAAACATGAGAAGGGGTATCAATCTGTGAGAAGTAGTGTACCTTCTATCTGGCGAATATAACTGTAACCCCTCTATTAATTACAATAAAGATAAAATTTTAAAAATAATATTAACATGTTTAACTAATGTAAATTCATAATCCTATAATGTACTTCAAATATTTTTTCTCATCCTCACTATTGGCTCATCTCTTCTAGCTGATACTCAATCCTAATATATAAAATTCTACTTTCCTATTATTTGTTTACTTTTTTGTATCTTATATTAATTATACCAAAGTTTTCACGATGGCAATTCACTTGTGTATAAGTATTTTCATTCTATCATATTTGTCTTATGTGTTACACTCACCTTCCTTGTATTATCACTTAGCAGTCATGGAAAATGCTGGGTGACTTAATACTATGTGAATAATAACAATGAATTAATAATTATTTTCCTTTATTGCCAAAAGGGAATAATGTAGTATCATTGCACAAATCAGCATCTACAGTAGATTATAATATCTGAAATTATCTAAATCAGAATATTATATCTACTCTAATATGTAAAACATGTTATACATATTATATAATACAATATATAATACAAATTATATATCACCAGTATATAGTATATATAAAACATATGATAAAACAATGTATTATATGTAATTTTTGAATTATATGCAAGAGAGATAAAAATTCTCTTCATACTTACAATAATAGAAGACAGTAAACATCTATTAAAATATACAAAACAACTATCATGCAGAAATAAAACACTAAGGAAAGTAATAAAGTATATAATTCAGGGAATGGTGAAGCAAAGAGGAGCTATAAACTGTCATGAGTCAGATATAATTCCCAGGCCAAGATCTGGACACAAAAAAGCAGGAAACATTATTCAGGAATATAAACACATTTGTTTTCTTTTCATTATCCTTTGCTTTCATTCAAAATGATCACCATTTGTTTTAGTTATTATATTCAACTGTTTTATTATGAATATTGTGAAGATACATATAAGGAAGATAGATATCAATTAATTCACTACTGCTTCTACTTTTCCAGGTTGGTTAGCTTTGAACCTGCCTCATGCTCCAGTGTGTGCATTAAGAATCTTGAACTGCAGAGCAAGAGAAGCAGCAGCATCTCTGAGTGCATGTGCAGTCTGTAGGTTCTTAGCGTAGAAATGGTCACAGCCTGTGAAGCAGGTGGGAGTGGATTAGCTTGAACCTAAGAAAGGCTCCACATAAAGCAAGAATAACCAAACCATTACACCAAATGGAATAATGGAATAAGTAGAAATTACAGAAGCACTCACAGGCTCATCCTTTCATTCACAATAATTTAGAAACTACTTTCTTCATATCAACAAACTCTTGATAGTTTTGGATAGTAAAATATTGAAGTGTAAATGCATGTAATTGGTGCTGAAGAACAATTAAAGTAAATGAAGAATTTGATCTTAAAGACACAGATTATTATTAAATCAAACTTAATTTTCTAGTGCAAACCAGAGGATTCAGAGCCTTGGGTTTCTTCAATTTATAAGTTCATAGTAATCTAGAATCAAGGCATTGGTCAAAAGTTCCAAATCATGGAATGCTTTGGTTATCCTATTTATATTTGCTAATTATGAGTGTACCTAAAGGCCAAAATCATCTCTGACTTGCTGAGATGGTGCTTGAGACAAAAGGTACATAACATTAGGTTTTCATAGTTAAAAACAGCTAATAAAACTGCAGCATAAAGCAACATAATTCATTGATATCAAGTATTTGAAAATTAATTTTCTTTCATATTCTATTGTAACTCATATTTTACGCTTTAATCTAAGAGTGCTACAGACATATGTTTTCATGGAGAAATTAAAATCAAACTTCCAGAGATTTCATCCTGTTGGGGTTGCTGTCTTCAAATCAAACGGGCCTCCTTCTGGTGATCCTTTTCCTCGTTGTGTTCTTCTTTGCTACATTTGGCAACTCCACAATGATCTGTCTTATACTTGTAGATAAACGGCTCCACACCCCCATGTACTTTCTCCTCAGCCAGCTTTCCCTCATGGATGTGATGTACATCTCCACTACTGTCCCCAAGATGGCTTTCAACTTCCTCTCTGGCCAGAAGAGCATCTCCTTTGTGGGATGTGGGGTGCAAATCTTCTTCTTTGTGACCTTGGCAGCTTCTGAAGGCTTGCTGCTGGCCTCCATGGCCTATGACCGCTTTGTGGCCATCTGCCACCCGCTCCACTACCCCATCCGCATGAGTAAAAGGATGTGCGTGAAGATGATCATAGGATCTTGGATAGTGGGATCCATCAACTCCTTGGCACACACTATCTATGCTCTTCACATTCCTTACTGCAGGTCTAGGGCCATCAAGTATTTCTTCTGTGATGTTCCAGCCATGTTGCCTCTGGCCTGTGTGGACACCTGGGTCTATGAATACATGGTGTTTGTGAGTACAAGCCTGTTCCTCCTCTTTCCTTTCCTTGGAATCACTGCTTCCTATGGACGAGTTCTTTTTTCTGTATCCCACATGCGCTCAAAAGAAGGGAGGAAAAAGGCCTACACCACCTGTTCCACACATTTAACTGTGGTGACATTTTACTATGCACCTTTTGTCTTCACTTACCTTAGGACCAAGACTCTCAGATCCCCTTCAGGAGATAAGATTCTGGCTGTCTTCTACACCATCCTCACCCCCATGCTCAACCCCATTATCTACAGCCTGAGAAACAAGGAGGTCTTGGGGGCCATGGCAAGGGTGCTGGGAATGTTCTCTTGCATGAAAAAATAATGTGCTTTTGCACTGTGCTGTTGCAATATCATGCAGTCAGGCAGGCTGTGGACATCCCTGTGTATTCGTGAGAGAAAAAAAAGTGCAAAGTCATATGCCTTAAAAACAGCTCTGGCCTTGAATACCTTGAGAAGTTCCTGGGATCTCCCAGATCACACTTGGAGATTCAAGAAGATTCACAAAGCCTGGAGGTGGTTTCCTTTGTATCCTTCCAGAGGGCTCAGCTCTTCTGTAAATCGATCATAGTCTTTCTCCTTCAATCAGCGGAATGCCCAGAAAAGCTGGTCTGGAGGATCGAATTCTTCCCAGGAAACCCACACCCAACTTTCTTTTTTTTTTCAGGTTCTACATTCTTTGACTCTGGGTCTTGAGTCCTCTATAGGACTTCTCCTTTCATCAGTATAGTGACATAATGATAATTCTCTTTCTGGACAAATGAATTGACCACTGAAGCAAAGCAGACATTTTACAGGCTAAGGGTAGCTTCTTCCCAGGTTTCTCCTCGAGCATGCTCTTCTCAAGTCTCGCCGAATTCCAAATGGCCCCCAGGAAGGTGGAAACTGCCTGTTCCAAAGAACCCTTTCCTCTTGCCTAACAGAACGCATCAAGAATGCTTTTAGCTGGCCATAACCACTCCGACCCCAACTCCGGGCTGCCACCTGGGCGGCTCCACGCTGGTGCTCATGTTGCTGAAGACCTGGCTTGGCCACCACTGCTACTCTTAATTTTTTTTAGCTTCTTCTAGCTCATTCCCTTCCACAGGGCAACTATCTAATGAAAAGGAACTAAAGACATATAAGTATATGAAATTTTGCACTTGATCTTAGTCAAATGACCAAAAACTGACAGAAAAAAATTGCTTATAATAAGGCACTTAGAACTGTATACACCTTCCATCCCACTCATACATGTTTGATCCTCCTTACTGGCTGTATCCACATTTGTGCAAACATCCAATCATATTCAGTCAGAAAAAAAAGAATGAAATCTATCATTTGTACCAATAAATCTTGTGTACTGTTTACTGTCTAAAGTGACAGGGAATAGAAGTTAAAATACCAATAGTTACACTCATTAATGGAAAATAAAATGTTCACATCAAACAATAACGCAAGAAACTGCTGGAAAGAAATTATGTCCTACTTACTTGGAAGGACAGAGTGAAATTAGATTAAGAACAACAAACACAGTTACACAGGAAAAACACTTCTGGTTTTCTAGAGCATAGTACTGGCTATAGTGACCTACAATATTTTTGAAAATAAGGAAAAGAGTATAAATAGCCTTAATGCATATAAATGTTTAAGAAAATGTAAGTGGTTATCATCTTCATTTATAACATTATTACACAATTAGCTCAGACAGATATGAGATAGCATGAAGAAGTATAAGTATTTGGTGTTAGTAATAATACTGATATAACAATATTAATAATGATAAAGTCATTCTATCTCATTCAGATAAAGTTCTTCTTTTTGAACTTATACTCTGTCATTATCCAAGCCACCATGCTCCCTGTGTAAAGATTCAGGATGTAAGCACTAAGGTGGATAGAGAGAGAGGCTATCAGGTTCTGGGAACAGTTCATAATTATACTACATTTTTCAAGAACTTATTGCACACTGAGGTAATAATTTAGGGCTAATGAGCATAAGTACATTCTACAGTGTTCATTTATATATGCCCTTTGTAAAGAATCATGGTTATTAACTTTGAATTTGTCAAATCCATTAATAGCCATATAATATCTTTCCTAAAAAAAGTCTGACACATACCTATATCCTATTTGACTTAGTCCTTTCTCCGTATCCTATTAGATTTTTTTAAATTACAGAATTTATTAACATTGATTTTTACATCATATTTCAAATGACATGTTTGACAAACAGGTATTCAAGAAGGGAATCTTTCTATACAATCACTGGCACTTACATTTTAGAACATGATCAAAATTAGGCTGAGGGTTCGTATGTCATAGATACATAATAAAGTATATAATAAAACATTATGTCTATAGAGTCATAAGTTTTTATGACTATGTAGTTGTGTTTATATTTCCTATACCATGTCCATAGCATTGGGTATGCAACTTTTGAGTCCTCGCTCTTGTACTGTTTGGATCTAATAGCCTTTTATTCCTTTGGTCTTGACTTTTCTCACTCAACATGATTCACTGTCCCTGTTAAAATGAATTTCCCTGTAGGGCAAGGTATTCTTAGAGAATTTTTCTAAGTACTCATAACAATCATTTTGTCAAAATGACAAAGCCAGTACTGGTGCCTCAAGCCTATAGGCCTATTTATTCAGGAGGCTGATATCTGATGGTCATGATTTGAAGTCAGCTTGGACAGGAAAATACCTGAGACTCTTATCTCCAACTAATCACCACAAATCTAAAAGTGGAGTGTGGTGGTTTAAGTTTTAGAGTGATAGCTTTCAGCAAAAGAGTTCAGAGACTGTCATCTGTACCATATACTCACACACACACTCACACACACACACACACACACACACACCAATAACAATGAAAGCCTGCATATTTTATAACTTATTGCAATACAGTGGAACTCACTGATCAAAGTTTATACTTTATCATATTCTCTTTTTAGCCATAAACATTTACAGAATACATCTCATTAAATATTCACCTCTCATCACTGTTCAGGGTAAAAGAATCTGACATATGATAATTACCTTCAAATAATGTTAAATGTTTACTTCTCTAACTTACAAATATAGAGCCTGAATAAGTTAATAAACAGAGACTATATTCTACTAATTTCTGATACTGTATACACACCATGCATTGATTTACCATGCAACTACTCATTTAGTTCTCAGAAAGTATAACAAGTGTTTGCCCCCAAAAGTCATGAATGTTTAATAAAATTTCCTTAAATAGGTTTCCAAATGGGGTTCTGACAAGGCCAGATGCCTCTCTCTGAGCCACAATGCTGTTTTTAACATGAGATGGTCACATCACTGTTACTCAGAAACAGAATTGCTGACTCCATTACTATATTCTTGGATTTATTTTGGGTCTGCTCTCAACTAGTTAGAAATATATTATCTAAACATAATTTAACTCTGTCAGTGGAACCAATTAATTTACCCTTGACTCTGGAAACTCAAATCACATTTGAAGAGAAACTGTTCCTGATAGCTTTCTGTCTTGCATTTTCAGACACTCAGAACTGTTTCTTGAATTTCCTATACCCTTAGGTTTACAAATTTTTTAAAAAATGAGGATATTTAAATAAATGAGGAGATTGAAATAAATATGGTGGCATGAGATTGTTTTAACTGCTCAGGTTATTACCAGGAATAATGAAGGAATTGTCTTCTTAGTCTACTTCTGTGGCTTGGTAAGTTCTTTTTTTTTTCTTTTTTTCTTTTTTCTTTTTTGCCATTCTTCGGGTTTGAAATTAGGGCCTGAGTGCTGTCCTTTGGGTTTCTCAAGGCTAGAGCTCTACCACTTGAGCCACAGCAGCATTTTAGGATTTTTCTACGTATGTGGTACCAAGGAATCAAACCTGGGTCTTCATGGATGCTAGGCAAGCACTCTACCACTAGGCCAAACTTGCAGCCCCTTAGTAAGTTCTTAGGTCAGAAATGAATAAATCCTCAGATCAGGAAACAAAATTGAAATGGCTGAGGTTGTGGTCTCTGTTGATTTTCACATATGGGATCAATTAATTTAAAAGTAGGAGCATCAAATACTTTATGGCAACATGTTTTCCATATAGACTAGAGAAATGTATCTGTTTGTCCAGTAGAGTCAAAGTGTAGGGAGTGTAAAATAGATTTCATTTTCTGCTAGACAAAAGAATTCCAAAAGTATTTTACCTAAACCATCAATGTACAAATGTGTAAATAATTCAGGAAAGTAGGAGACAGAATTGTCTTGGTTGGAACAATGGGCATTGCATGGCACAATTGGCTCTTCAGGATATCTCTTTAGGGATTTTGCTGCATAAAGAAGGAATCCTTATATTAAAGGACGTTTTCACTATATTGATCAGTGAACTCTGTGGCAAGTGACGGAATCAAGCCATTTAAAGAATTCAGTAAAATAATAGTGGGGAATATTACGTTTATCAAACTACTTGTTACTTAAAGTACCAACTCAAGATCTTTGGATCAGGTAAGCCTAAATTAGAGTGCTGAATTAAGTTGACTTTTTGGTTAATCTGAACTATGGTCAATATTTTGGAGGGTTAGTTTTCCTGTCATGAAGGAGGTCGTTATGCTAAACACAAAAAATACAACTCAGTCAACAACTTGAAAAAGTTAAAACTGAACTGAAATTAAAATGAATTATATAACATGATGTTGTTGAATGTTATTATCTTAATTAGGGTATAGAAATTCTCTACATTTGGGATTTCTCAATCTTTAAGGTAGAGAGTAACAAAGGAGACAAAATTTTGGTTAATTCATTATGTGCTGCTCAATGAAAAGTCACTGATTTCCATATTCCAATAGTCCTGCTACATTATAGAGAGTATGTGAGATAGTGTGGAAATAATTTACTGGTTTTGTGATATTTGTCTATAAGACTTGTTTTAATATGTATATGACTCATCACTTTTGCAAAATGAAGATCTTCTACTTACTACACAAGCATCTAATATCTCTTTAATTTTTTAATATCCCTTTAAATTTTTCAATTTTAATTGGCTTACTAATAAATTGCATAGCTAAATAAATAGGAAGGCTAATCTTAGATACAATTTAAGTTACAGAAATTATATCATTCAAGTATGTAACGAATGCATGATTGCCCATTTAAATCTAGCATACAAACTCAGATCTATGCCAAATAATAAAATTGTTAGGTATTCATGGGAATAGACCTTTAGCTCTGACAGTAATGTCTCTAATTACTATGCCTTCACTTCCAAATTGCATAGAATCCTGAAAGTAGCTATTGCTTTCAACTGATCCAAAAGTGATTTTTTTCTGTTTTGGAAATGAAATATTTATCATAGTAACTACAATCAAAAAAAATCATTGTGACTGTAATCTAATTCTAAAAACAGTAAGTCTAAATGAACACATAGTCTTCCTTCAAAAGATTCAGCCTTGAATTACATAAATACAAAACAAAATCTGGGTGTTCAACATTCGCTACTGGAAACAGTAAGACTGCTAGTTTTGTATTCCTCTCAATTAAAATCTGGATTACACAAAGACAGAGGAAGGGACTTTGAGAGGCTATTTTTTCCCTTACTTTCAGGGCGTGTATATCTAAGTGTTATGTTTGAAAATCCCTCATCAATTTAGTCATACAGAATTTATATATTTATCAAATTAATGCTTGGATAATGTCTGTAAGCAGATAGATTGAACACTGACTGTGGGATAGACAGTGAAATTTTATACTATCTTATTCCCAAACATAACCAACTGTCTTGATAGGCTAGGCTAGGATGGGTACCCAGGATATGGGACTTAAGTTCATAAGCACAGCCTAGGTAAGAGCCCTTGCTGGTCTTATTACTCTCTAACTTGCATATTCCATATGCTCCCATATACCACTCTTAAAAGCAGATTCAGAACAAGTTTGATGTACAGTGGATTCATCTCACACAGAACCAAACCCAAATCCTCCTTCTGTGCTACCCAAATGTCCCTACACTCTACATAGTCACCCTACATAGTGACTATTATTACAATAGTGTTGAAAAAATTAATCATCTAAGATGACTACCCAAATCAGGATACTCGACAGCCTGTGGCATCAGGACTTCTTTCAGCAGAAAAGCACATAAATAAAAAGCAGGCAACCTCATCTTGAGATGAGATAAGGAAAAGCAGTGTCTATTGGATGCTAGATATCACAGTTTGTAGGTTTCGTGGTGGAAATAAAGCAATGCGATTTTCGGTTTGGGTAACACAGATGCACAGAGTGGTGATAAGGTACAGATAAAAGTCCCAAACATGTTTGGCAGTTAGTCCATACCTACAATCAATTCTAGCTCCTCCACAGGCTGAGATCTCAGAATTGCAGTTCGAAATTAGTCTGGTCAGACAACTACTTGAAACACTTACATCCAATTAATTAGTAAAAAGCCTGAAGGAGAGGTGTGGCAAAAGTGTTAAGAGTAACAGCTGTGAAGTATTTTTTTTACTAAAACATTAAAATGTCTTTGAATTTCATATTATGTATTACCCAGCCCCAGCAATTGAATTGTTCACAATTTAGAAAATGATTTTGAGCTCCAGCTGATTAATACTATCTTAAGCATTCAAATCACAGTGAATACTTTAATTCGAATTAACATCCACAAAAGAAAGCCATCTATTAAGCATTTAACTTTTAATATTTCTCAGTAGGTTGAGAAATGTTAAGTGGGAAAATAGATCAATAATACTGTCTATGGTATATCTGATTTGGAGTAGAAATGTCTAGAACTTGCCTTGCATTCTTAAAAATTCTTATCAACATTTTTAGGAATGTCTTCTCTTTGGAACTACATATGGATATTATCTACTTAGATTACAAATCAAGAAGGCACAGATTACAATATAATGTCCTATCCATTGTGTGTGTGCATGTGTGTGTGTTTGTGTATGTATGTGTGTGTGCTGGGGTTTGAACTCAGAGCCTGGAACTATCCTATAGCTTTTTTGCTCAAGATTAGTGCGCTCCCACTCAAGCCAAAGCTCCACTTTTGGTTTTTTGATAGTTAATTGAAGGTTATTCCTGCCACCCAAGAAACACTGACTTCTTACTTGGTCACTAAGTTAACTAGGAGGAGGATAAGACTAGACAGCTCAACCCAGAATCCTGCACTATTTACCTCTGCCCTTTATTCTGAGACCTTTTGTAGTCAGCTTGGTCTACTCCCAATACTGCCTATTTTATGTAAGGCAAATGGAGGTACCCTATGAAGACAGATGAAGGTGACTGAACATGTATTGAATTGTTGTTGATAGGTGTTAGTGACAACAATGACAAGACTGGCAAGTAGGCATGGAATCATGGTCAATATAACATGCAGAAGGCAGGATAAGCTGAGAAACCAAATCATGTTTGACAATTAATTGGAAGAACAGCAGTGTGTGTGTTGGGCGGGGGTGGGGGAGGCACAGAAAAATGAGGAAGTAAGAAGAAAAAAGGATGAAGTAGTAAGGACGGGCCACTAATGTGTGGTGCCACAACTTACAAGAAACAGAGAGGAGACTCACCAATCAGAAAGCCATGCAATTCTCCCAGTTACACACAGGGGTAATGTCTTTAAGGAAGGAGACACTAGATGGCTGAGACAGACTAAAGTGCTATCATTGTGTGTGTATCTAGGCCACTGTTCACTTTCTCTGTCAATTTTATCCTCTGATAAGCCTTCACTATCACCTTTACTGTGCATAGATGTTGCCAGAAATTTTCCCTTGCCAGATACAAGGACTAAAACAGTTAAAATACCCTATATTTCTGGTAATTTATTTGACACATGAGACAGGAAGTTAGGGATTGAGTATACCGTTTTCTGCCTTGGATTTATTGACAGGTAATACTTTATTTTCCTGACTGGCATGTAATAATTTCTTTCCCTGGTATTTATTGTGTCTTTTTGTCATATAGGGGTATGTGGCTAGATCTGACATAGGACTCTTGGAGTTTGAACTTGGGTGTTGAGACTCAGCTTTTGTTTTTTGTATTGCTTCCTCTAACAGGACTTATGTGTTCAGATTACATCCTATATATGACCTTCCTAAAGCATGAAAGCTCCTAAGCTATGTAAATGAATATCTTATGTATAGATGATTTGGTATAACACAACATATAAGTATGTAATACAACTAAAATGATATTAATCAGCAAAAAAAAAAAGAGTAACAGCTGTGAGAAAAATAAGGCCCAGAGTTCTAAAGTAAGAGAAGGGAAACAGAGGGAAAGGAAGAAAAGGATAAGGGAAAGAAGAGAAAGAAGGTTACAAGTGAAGGGCTGACAACAGAAAAGCAGAAAAAAAAGAAATCCCTAAGAAGTGGCTAGGAGTTTGGTCTAGCAGTAGAGGTTTTGCCTAGCAAGCAGGAAGACCTGCGTTTTATTCTAGAAAAAGCCAAAAGTGGGGCTGTCTGAAGAGGAAGAGCTATAGCCTTGTGAAAAGCGAAGGATAGTGCTAAGGCCCTGAGTTCAAGCCCAGGACTGGCAAAAAAGGAAAATAAATATCACGAGGAAGTGAAACTTATTCATGTTGTTCTCCTTTTTTTGTCTTTACTTCATGATGACTATTTACTATTTTCATTTTAATTAAGCAATTCAGTATGAAGAGGGTAGACACAAACACAGGTGAGTTGCAAAGTGAGACTATGCCATGGCCCACACTCTTTCTATCTGATCAGGCTTAGCATTGTTTCGTTGTGTGGCCTCTGGGATAAGAGGCTTGAAGTCAAAGTTGGAGAAGATGCAGCACCCTTTCCAGTGTCCATGTGATCTAGTACTCCAATGGATACTAAAATAGGCATATTACTCTGGAGAAAGCTGATAAACACATTGAATAAAATTCAAACATACCTTAAAATGTATAAGCCATTATGAAATGTAGGACAATGAAATGGAATCTCAAAATCTTATACTTTCACTAACAATATTTTAGTAATTTATTCTTCCCATCAATACCATTGTCACTGTTTAGAACCTGAAAGTTATCAATGCCTATAATTTTTATTTTTGCAGAATTACAATAAAGGAAGTAAAGTGAAGAAGAATTATCACCAGTTATATAATCTTAATTCCTCCTGTTTTCTACAGGAAGGATATAGGTGTGTATACAAATATTTGTGTTTTAACACTGGACACATGGTAAGTTGCAGTTACAACACTAGTTGGAGTTTACAGGCAAGTAGTATTAAAGGACAAAGATTGAATAATCTATGACATTTATCATGAGAAATATTCTTACCTGAAGAAAATAAAAATGTGTTTGGTTTGCTTTCTTTGTGATTTGAATTCTGTCACAAACAGAAGATACAAGCATTAGAACCAGGAAAGAGAGATTCTGCAAATATTTTAAGTACAGGGACATATAATATTTTTATACTAGAAAATTGTTTTGAAATTAAATAAAACAGTGTTGTGGTAATAAGCAGCCTTGTAGGAATGGATCAATGTTAATTTAAAATGCTACAGTTGAATTGTCAGTGAGAGAATGTAACCCCTCTCTCTGGAGTAGTGCCAATGGAAGAACCCATGAGAAAATAAAGACTCAGAAACTGGAACGTTGAAGAGTGGAGTGAGATTTTTTTTTAAGCAAGTATAATATTGTTGAATAACATTTATAAGCTCCTAATAAAGGATGCTGTGTTAAATGAAGACATTCTAGAATGTAGAGATCCCAGCTTCCCTCAGTATTCCTAACTGCTTACTAATGATTTTTAAGGGTGCCCCTACTGTGACTTAACTTCATGATTTAAACATTCTCAGAATTTTGATTCAAGGCTAGTGTTCTAACATTTAAGCAACATCTCCAGCATTGCAAGATTTATTACTAATTCTAACTAATGTGTTTGGCCAGGGGCTGTCTAGCAAGGAATTTCTCAGGTAATTTGTTTCTGTTAGCTGTGCATGATTTTATGCTTATAAAAGCAATAGACACACCTCTGACTTGTTGGTATGGTGGAGTAGGTGAAAAGAGTTTGTCAATCTGTAAATCAATTGAACACCTGCTATGATGTGGGGGAAAACAATCTCTCATTCTATTTAGGCACTAAACTAGTACCATTCAATTCTCTTGCCTATATTCATTCAAGTTTTACATTAAAGTACTTTATTTTATGTTTCTTCAAAGGATGATAACTGAACATGTTTTAATGGAAAAATGGAATCAAACATTCAGTGGTTTCATACTCTTGGGGCTGTTGGCTCCAAATCAAACTGGCCTACTTCTCATGATCCTTTTCATTTTCTTCTTCGTTGTTGCCTTTTTTGGTAACTCAGGAATGATCTATCTCATCTGTGTGGATGTCCGGCTCCACACCCCCATGTACTTTCTCCTCAGCCAGCTCTCCTTCATGGACCTGATGTATATCACAAACACTGTCCCCAAGATGGCCTTCAACTTCCTCTCTGGCCAGAAAAGAATCTCGTTTGTGGGATGTGGAGTACAAAGCTTCTTTTTTGTAACCATGGCATGTTCTGAAGGCTTACTGCTGGGCTCTATGGCCTATGACCGTTTTGTGGCCATCTGCCACCCCCTCCACTACCCCATCCGCATGAGTAAAAGGATCTGTGTGAAGATGATCATAGGATGTTGGACATTGGGCTCTGTTCACTCCTTAGCACATATAGTCTATGCCTTTCACATTCCATATTGTAGGTCGAGGGCAATTAACCATTTCCTGTGTGAGGTCCCATCCATGTTACCACTGGCCTGTATGGACACCAGGGTCTATGAATATGTCATTTTTATGAGCACCTGCGTGTTTCTCCTCTTTCCTTTCCTTGGTATCTCTGCTTCCTATGGTCGGGTCCTTCTGGCTGTCTCCCATATGCGCTCAAAAGAGGGAAGACAAAAGGCCTTCACGACTTGTTCAACACATTTAACGGTGGTGACATTTTATTATGCACCTTTTGTCTACACCTACTTCCAGCCTTCTAAACTCCGTTCCCCTGAAGAGGATAAGATTTTGGCTGTCTTCTACACCATCCTCACTCCCATGCTCAATCCTATTATCTATAGCCTGAGAAATAAGGAAGTTCTAAGAGCCATGTCAAGAGTCCTTGGTAGGATCTCTTCTATGAAAAAAAGTTAGTCTATCACAATCACACTTTCATTTAAAAAATTGCTGATGTATTGGGATGATGAAGTCAAATCCTGTGCTTCCTAACTTCCATGATATCTCTGCTGGATAACTGTAGCCATGCTCTACCTACTTATTTTCATGACTTGCTTCTCGTCCAGAGGTGTGCCTGAGCTATAGTGTGCTTATGGCATTCTATTGATGCTGGATTACAGGCATGAACACTAAATCTAGAACCCCATCTTTGGGGATACAATCTTGTGGATTTTTCTTCCCTGGGTGGCCTAGAACCATGAATCCCTAGTGGTCAACTTCTCATGTATCTTGCTTTCCTGGCACAGACTAGACTTAAAACAGTCACCTTCCATTTTCAACTTCCCAAGCAGTGAAGATGAGTTACAAATGGGAGTCTATAAATAAACACCTGCCCCAAATCCTACCACTGGATCTTTGCTTGGATTGATTCAGAATAGAGCTCTTGAGAACAGTACTGTCTAATGGAAATGTACTATGAACTATATATATATATATATATATATATGTATATATATGTGTGTGTGTATACATATACATGTATATATGTATACATATATATAATTGTTTTTCTAATAATATACTTCAAATTAAATACTGTATGAACTTATATGTACAATAGTTTTATGAATAACATTATTGGTAATTGAAATCACTATAGAATTAACAATATTTATATTGTCAAGATGATTCATATACTACTTTAATATTTGTACAATAACTATTACTATGAAATATATCTTGATATTGAAAAGCTATTACAAAGTAATTGACATATACTTGGTCTTCACTGGCACTTAAAAGGTTCATATATATTTAATAACTAAGGAAAATTATAAATTAGATTTTATGTATTTGAAATCCATATGTGTATATAAGTTTAAATAGGATGCACAGAAATAGAGAAATCATGAATCATTTTTTAAAGCATGCATATATTTTATATCAAGAGGACAATAAGATTTGCCTCATCATAGAGACAAAAGCTGCTATCAACAAGATAACAAATATCAAATGCTGCTTCTGTTGAGAAGAAAGGAAAACATTTAGATATTTTTGGTGAGTGAATAAATTATTATAACCCTTACACTAAGCATGATGTACCTTCAAATTTTAAGTTAGGAATGCTGAGATCTGAAATTTTCATAATTTAGTTTATTCCAAAAGGGAAAAAAATCAGAATGTTGAACTGAAACCTACATTCCCATGTTCATTCCAACATTATTCACAAGCCAAGATATGGATTTAAATTAAATGTCCATTGAAAAAATTGGATAAGCCAGGTGAAGTGGCTCACACCTGTAATCCTAGCTATTCAGGAGCTGATATCTGAGGGTCAAGGTTCAAAGCCAGCCCAGGCATAAAAGGACCCGAGACTCTTATCTCCAATTAACTTCTAGAAAACAGGAAGTGAGTACTGGCTCAAGGGTAGGGTTACTGTAGCCTTAAGCTGAAGAGCTCAGGGACAAAGCCCAGGGATAGGGCCCTAGCCTTGAGCTCAAGAGTTCAGGGAGAGCAACCAGGCTGAGTTCAAGCCCCATGACTCAAGTCCCCCACCCCCACAAAAAAAGATTGGATTAAAAAAATGGGAATTTAATACTTGAAATGACATTGAGCCATAACAAGAAAATAATATTTCATTTATATGATCACTGATTAGCTAGGAGGTTATTAACATTAGACATATGCAGAGAACTGCTTGATCTTACTACTCTGTGAAGTTTAACTATACTGACTTCTTAGAAGGTTACAAGAAACCAGTGAGAGTTACATTTAGATTGGAGAAATAATTTATGTTTGCAATTACACAGTTTGGTATTAACAATAAAATAAGATATAATACAAAGGAACAGGAAGAGGATTTGGAATGTACTCATCCTAAAGATATGTAAATAATTTATTTGATGGAAACGCTTACTAGTGAAACTTCTAAAATATGTCACTTCTACATTTTGTAATGTAAGAAATTTTGCTTCACGCATCCGAACAATTAGTTAATCAAAACATTACCATCTCTAACATGGAGCATGAAAATACTTTGCAGCATATAAAAACAAGTTGGGACAAGATGTGGTATTTATACACAATGGAATTCTATGCTGCTCTCAGAAAAAAAAACGACATCGCCCCATTTGTAAGGAAATGGAAAGACAGACAAAATCATGTGAAGTAAGCCAGACTCAAAAGAACATAGGCTCAATGGTTTCCCTCATTTGTCATAATCAGTAGAAATCTTGGGCTCTCCTAGCAGAGATTCACAATAGAACAAAACCTAAATACATAAGGCCATATAGTATGACTCTAAATGAAAAGACCTCCGGGATATAGAATCAAAAGCCATATAATGAGTGATTGTTGTCTTTAATGTACTATGTTATCTCTCATGTCTTTTGCTGTCTCTTGGCTATCTCATATTGTTACAGTATTTCACTTTGTTATCTGATATATTGTATATATGCATATTTGATTATGTGAAATTGGATAGGGAAGGGGGAAAAACAAGATGAGGGGTGGGGGTTGGGGGAGGCAAATGGGGGCCAAGACATGAGAAAGGGAATCAATATTTGTGAAGTAATGCACCTTCTATCTGTTGAATGTAATGTAACCTTTCTACTAATTACAATAAAAATATATGGAAAAAAAACAAGTTGTGATTGCTAGCCCTGATAACCCATACCCATAATCCTAATTATGTAGTAGGCTGAGATCTGAAAATCTCGGTTCAAGCAAGCCAGGGAAGAAAAGACACTGATACAGTTTTCTCTAATTAAACACTCAAAAACCCAGAGCTTTCTTATATAAAATTTACAAGGAAAGGGCTTCATTCAATTCTAAGGGCCTAATTTTATAATTGAGATATGCATGTTTAAAAAATAACACCAGGTTTGAATGCTCATTTTACATATTGCTTTACATTCCACAACCCATTCTTCTTTTTTTTTTTTTTTTAATGTATGATGGGGCTTGAACTCAGGGCCTGGGTGCTGTCTCTGACCTCGGTTACTTATTGTCAGCACTCTATTACTTTAATCCAGAGCTTCATATATCTAGGATTTTCCTAGCAGAGGCTCACAGCAGCTCAGTAGCTATGTACATATGACCATACAAAATGAAGCTAATTGACATGAATACCAAGATATGGAAACAAGTGGTTTATTTTGGGGTTGTTGTTTTTAACATGCTTTGTGAAGTTATCTGTTTTTTGTTGTTGTTTTTCTTCTTTGGTTTATCCCTTGTTGGCACTATTTTTTATTTTGGTACCCTGTGTCATGTACATATGTTTATCTGATTTGGGGATGAGAAGGGAAACAACAAAATGTTGAGACAAAGGACAAAGAGCCAATACAACAGTGATATGAGACAATGTGTTGGAAATGAACTCCACAACTTTGGGGGGGAGGAGGTGGGAGGAGGGAAAGTTGGTGGAAAATGAGAGAGGGGCAACAATGCTGGACAAGAAATGTATTCATTGTCATTCTTTCTGATGGAAGCATAGAATTCCATTTTCTATGTGTACAGTATCTTCTTGATCTGTTCATCTATTAGGTGGGATCTAGGTTGGTTCCGTATCTTAGCTATGGTAAATAATGCTACAATGCACATAGCTTTCACATGGTCTTGTTTGTGTTCTTGAGGGTAAATGCCCAGGAGTGGAATTGCAGGATCACAGGGTAGTTCTATGTTTACTCTTTTGAGGAACTCTACACAGTTTTCCAGAGTTGGTGAATCTGTCTACATTCCCACCAATCATGCAGAAGCATTCCGTTTTGGACACATTTCTGACAGCACCTATTATTATTTGTTTCTCCATAATGGCTATTCTGAGGTGAGGTGGGATCTCAAAAAAGTTTTGATCTCTACTTTTTTTGTGGCCAGAGATATTGAACATTTCTTCATCTGTATATTGGTTAACCTTATTTCTTCTCCACAGAAGTCTCTTTTTAATCCTTTACCCCACTTATTAATGGGGTGATCATTTCTTTGAAGATTATATTGTTGGGGGGCTTAGATTTTTGAGCTCTAGTATGAGGCCCACTGAGGACCTTTATGGCATTATTTTACACTAAAAGAATCACTGAGAGAAAATCAATTTAATCATATCCCCCAATAAATCCACTTATATCTATTTCTTACAAAGAATCACTCTCCCTAATTTTGTATTTTCTAAATTCCTTACTGGTCGTCTAATCACACTCAAGCATAAAGTATTGCATATATCTGTGCTCTGCTTCACTCAGTCTTTATTCTTGGCCTCCCAGATTTCTAAAACCCTAATTGTATTATTGCTTATCTTAACTGGTGGTCTTAAATTTCAGTAGTGTAGTAAAAGGCAAATCATTCACCATGTTAGTTAATAAGTACAAAGCATGTTAGAATACCTTTTATGTGAAAGTTTGCTTAAAAACAAGGCCTTTTTTGTAGTTTTTCCAAGTTACTGTTTTAAGTTATCACTTTTCACCAAGGGAAGAGGTATAATGAAATTAAAACTAGAAGAGAATTGAACGTTATCTATTTACCATGTTGGTCATTAGTAGAAATTTATTACAATTTTGATAAGTAATCTTTCACTTTCCCTATGGAAAATGATCCCAGTTTATGTAATTACTCAAAATAATATTAAATGTTCACTTCTCTGGCTTACAAATACAAGGACTTAATAGGATAATCAGTAGTACTTCAGTCTACTTAGTCCAGACTTGGGATATATACTATAAGAAATTTGCTATGAATCCTCCCATTCAGCTCCCAGAGTCCCAAAAATACTAGCCCAGAGATAAGAATTTTTGGAAAAATAGAATGTCTTAAGGAATTAGCCCAATTGAGGTTCATCAAAGAGGGATATGTGTGAGACTAAATTCATTATACTTTCATTACAACACAGCTGAATCATCTTTACACAAAAGTGTATTTGGAGATTGAATTAATACTTTTATAGATCATAATCAATGATTACCTCTGGAAGATCAATAAACCACAGAAGAAATTATTTCTTGATACTATTTAATTTTTGCCATATTTTAATATATGTATTTCATGTTGCATGTGTAACATAAATTTGTTACATTTGTGAAATAAATTCAAGTTCTTTACCTGTTAGGTTCAGCCAAATGAAGCCTAATGAATTTTCATAATATGCCTTATAGCAAGATCAAGGGAAAACATAGATATAACTCAGGTTACAAGACTTATATTTTATAATATCTACATTAACAGAAGATGCAATTGCACTTAAATCTGTAATATTAAGTCAGGACTATAATCAAAAGAAAATTGTTGGGTATACAATATTCCAGGTTACAAAGTCAGATACAATAAAAAAATGAGATAAATCATAAGGGGAAAAGGAAAGGAAATAACTTCATATCCTTCATTAAGAACAACAACCACAACATATTACATATGCATTTATTTGTCAATTTAAAATAGGGAAGGGAAGGGGAAAGACAAGATGATTGGGAGGGTGTGGGAGGAGGGAAAGGGTGACAAAAACATGAGAAGGGATATCAGTGTTCAAGAAGTAATGTAACCACTACTTGATAAATATAACTGTAACCCCATCTATGTATTACTGTAACAATAAAATGAATTTAAAAAAAAGAAAAGAAAACTTTTGGGCATTAATGAAAATAGACCATCAGTTCTAAAGCAGTAATTCAGATCTATATGCCCTCATTTCCCACTTGTTGAGAATCCTGAAATTAGCTAGGATCATTGACTCTTAACATAAGAATTTCTATTTAGGAAACAAAACAATTGTTGCAATAACAATGATGCAATCATCTTCATAATTCACTAGCTGATAATCTGAATAGCAGTAAATCTAAATGCACAAATATCTTCTCTACAACAAGATTACTCACAAAATATGGAAACAGTGAACAGACCCTGCATCTCTAAAGCTTATTTGGAAAGGCTTTTTCTGTCTGGTAAATCTACTATTTTTTGTTGAATCCTGGGTTAAAGCAAGCAATGAAGAAGTAAAGATTATGAAATGGTAAATTTCCTCCATTTATGGAGCATTTCTGCAAAATATTTACTTTTGAAATAGTACTGTCATTCTAGTCATTGGAACAATAATGTTTTTATCTAAATTTGTGATTTGGCTCACTTCTCTAGGTAGACAGATTGACGTCCAACTATGCAATAGACAGGTTGACAAAAACAGAGCTCATGAAAATCACAGATACTATCCTAGTCTCAAAAAGGAAACCAAGTATCTTGATGCATGAGGATTAAATAGCTCTCTAGGATGTATCATTTAGAGGTGCAAATCCAGTTTAGTCGTAAGCAGGTTTTATTATTTCCTAATTTAGACAATCTATGTGCTTGGAACACAGTTTTCTTTTCATCCACAGCAACAACTATGAGTTCTGGAAACACTCTTAAAAAGTAGTCTTATTTCTGCTGTCTCATGTCACAGTAACTAAAATCAAAGTCCTAATTCCTTCTTACGCAAATACTATTAAAACTCTCCTGATGATATTCTTATAATCTCTGCTGTGCTCAGATACTAAAGACATTTTCTGTGTAAGTTTTGTTTTTTCTTTCTTACTGTAAGCAGATATTTATTTAATTACTCTCTCTAATACAATTCTTATTTTTGAGTGCAACCGAACCCTACCACATTTTCCATATCATGTATGCATGAACTACACAGAAATGACCAATTATATGTCTACCTTCCTATATCATTATACAGAAATGACAGATTATATGTCTACCTTCTTATATTATTATATATTCATGTACTTCCCTTAGAATACTGATTGCAGAAACTGAGAAATTTGAATGATCAATACATGCCAGAACTTTCATAAAACTTTTAAAGGGATTATATTCTGAGAGAATAATTTAATTACAGCTATAATACAGTTATTCTATATCATACATATGCTTATATCATGTATGATAATTGTATAATGCAAATATTATGTATGATATAAATATATGGCATATACACTTCAGGTTATGACTACTTTATTTCTAAAATGTTTGAGAAAGTAATCAATACCTAGGATTACATCTTTGTTCCATGTTCAATCATATTGTATATCTGTCTCCTTCCTGTCTATAGTTATTTGTATTTCTCAAAGTTGCAATAGTGTGTTCTCATTTATAAGATAAAATCTTATAACTATATTCATCCTCACCATAGTTACTGAGAGTTCCAGATTATTTAAATCCGTGCATATGAATAAGTGCCAACAGTCTACAATATATAGTTATTAGATTTTGAAGAATCAATAATACAATATAAGTAACAAAATCAGTGCCCTAGGCAGCCTTCATTCTCAGTTCTTCTTTCAGTGGAAGAACATGTACAAACATCTCATAAATGGAGTAGATCATAATACAGATTTTTTTTTAATTAATGAAAAAAGTAATTTGGCAGAACAAAACAACATAGACATGGACTGGCTATATAGCTGGGTCAAGGCAGAGATAACAACTCCAAGCCAAAATCTGACCACACAAAAGTAGGAAAAAAATAACCCATATTTTTTCCTGTTCATTGCTTTATAATAAACAATGACTATTTATTTAACACATTTTAGTTAGGTGATATAATGCAAAAAAGGATTGAATGTGAGATTAACTCAAGAATATTTGCATATGTGTTCTTTCTAATTGAACATCTTTTCAACTACTTCATCAATCAGGCTGAGGAATTGGAAATACAAACCCAAGCAAACGGCAAAATAGTTCTGGGGTGTGAAAATAAGCACAGTCCTCTAAAGAAGGATAATAGGTACATGTTGAATGGCGTGAGGTCTGAACACAATGAAGCATTGTCACTTCATTACAAAACGTGGGATTTCACAAATG
This sequence comes from Megascapheus bottae, assembly GCF_031878675.1. Lineage (NCBI taxonomy): Eukaryota > Metazoa > Chordata > Mammalia > Rodentia > Geomyidae > Megascapheus > Megascapheus bottae. Next base: position 9,804,902 of record NC_143518.1, read on the forward strand.
GAGCCTCATCATCTGAAAATTGTATTGAATATACTAAAGAAATTGATTCTTCCCATCAATGAAACTGCTTGCTTCAGGAAGGCTAAGTGTGCTAAGGTTTGCTTTTGCAGGATTATAATAGACGAAGTAATATGAAGAAGTGTTCACTTAAGGTATAGAACACCAAAACCCCTGTATTTTATAGTGATAATATGTATATGTATATGAACTTAGGTTTATAAATGTTTGCTACAATCAAACACATATTGAACTTAATTACTGAGCCAGTTGGACTCTCTCTCTCTCTCTCTCTCTCTCTCTCTCTCTCTCTCTCTCTATATATATATATATATATATATATATATATATGTAATATTGACGTAAATAAATTATGGACTATGAGATATTTATAGGAAGAACTTTTTACATAAAGAAACGAAAATAAGAAAATGAATTATATATCCATTTGCTTTTAGTTTGTTGAAATGGGAATATTAGTAAAAATAGAATATTCAAGTACATATTATAATTATGCAAACCCTTTCAGGCTATACAAATAATTCTTTAGAAACAAAACAATAAAATGATTGGTGGACATTAATAAATTGATCAAAATTACTTCAAAAACTACAAGTGTACGGTGGCTTACGCTTGTAATCCTAGCTACTCTGGAGACTGACATCTGAGGATTGCTGTTCAAACCAGCCTGAGCACTAAAAAGTCCACAAGACTCTTATCTCCAATTAATCACCCAAAAGCTGGAAGTGGCACTGTGGCTCAAGGCTGTAGAGCTCAGGGACAATGCCCAGGCCCAGAGTTCATGTCCTAAAACTGACAGATCACCCTCCAAGGGGAGGGAAAAAAAAACTGTACAAGTTAAAAGTAAAAGTATCCATTAAACTTTAAACTTCATAAAAATAAAGTTAAACCTTGTGTCTCTGGAGTAGTCCTGGTAGGGAGTGAGGACAGAAAACAAAGAAGCAGAAGTGGGCAAGGAAAGTGTGGGGATATTGTCTGTCCTTAGTTTGTAAGATGTGTTATAAATCCTAATTGATAGGTTTGATCAGGAATACTTTAAATGGTGAGCTTTAGCTAACACATGATGCTTTGCTACCAATGATGTTATACTCCTGGACTGTACCCATTTCTCTGACATGCTAAGATGGTAGGAGACTGACAATTGAAAACAAAATTCAGTTCAGATATTAAACCAATTTAACCAACAGTTTAGGAGCAAAAACAATTTTGATGAAGATTTGACAAAGCCAGTTTCTATTTTTTCCTTCATTTCCATTCATGTTGTATTTCCTTTCCTGTTTTCATTCCAAGAGGACCACAGAATATATTTTCATGGAGAAATGGAATCAAACTTCCAGTGAGTTCATCCTGTTGAGGTTGTTGCCTTCAAATCAAATGGGCCTCCTTCTGGTGATCCTTTTCGTCTTTGTGTTCTTCTTTGCTATGTTTGGCAACTCCACAATGATCTGTCTCATATGTGTACATAAGCAGCTCCACACCCTCATGTACTTTCTCCTCAGCCAGTTTTCCCTCATGGATGTGATGTACATCACCACTATCCCCAAGATTGCTTTCAACTTCCTCTCTGGCCAGAAGAGCATCTCTTTTGTGGAATGTGGGGTACAAATCTTCTTCTTTGTGACCTTGGCAGTTTCTGAAGTCTTGCTCCTGGCCTCTATGTCCTATGATAATTTTGTGACCATCTGCCACCCCCTCCACTAACCCTTCCTCATGAATAAAAGGATGTGTGTGAAAATGATCATAGGATCTTGGATGGTGGGCTCTGTCCACTCCTTGGCACAAACAATCTATGCCCTTTATATTCTTTACTGCAAGTCAAGGGCTATTAATTTCTCCCTTTATGATATCTCATCCATGTTACCTCTGGCCTGTTTGGACACTATAGTCTATGAGTACATAATTTTTTATGAATACCTGCTTGGTTCTCTTTCCCTTCCTTGGTATAATTGCTTCCTATGGCTAGGTCCTTTGTACTGTCTCCCAGATGCACTCAAAATGGGTAAGAAAAAACCTACACTACCTGTTCCACACATTCAACTGTGGTGACATTTTACTATGCACCTTTTGTCTACAATTATTTTCAGCCTTCTAGTCTCCATTCCCCTACAGGAGATAAGATTCTGGCTCTACACTATCCTCACTCCCATGCTCAATCAGTTTATCTATAGCCTGAGGAATAAGGAAGTTCTGGGAGCAATGTCTAGATTCCTTGCAATGTTTTCTTCCAGGAAAAAAAAATGATAACTCAGTCCCTCATATTCTCTCTCCCCCCTTCCTTCCCCCCCCCTCTCCTCCTTCTCCTCCTCCTCCTCTTACTCCTCCTGCTCCTCCTCCTTCTGGTGTTATTTGTAGTTTTTTGTTTTGTTTTGTTTTGTTTTGCAGGCCCTCATGCTTTCTGACTTGTATGCTGCAGTTTAGCTATATAGTCTTGCTCGTCTCTGTTAGATTATAGAATGGTGTCTGGCACATACTCGAACATGTGCCAGAACCATGATTCCAACTTTACATTCTTAGTAATGTCGTGTGTACTAGGCTTACCTAAATCTGTGATCCCCTGATATCAACCTCTCCTGCAGATCAGAGGGCACATATAAGTCATGGTGCCAACTTTCTGCTGAGACTGCATCTTGTGAGCTTTTCTACCTGCACTGGCTTTGAGTTGCAATCCTCATGTCCTCTAGATCAAGATTAACTTGGCTTAGCCACACCTGGTACCACATGGTGAGCCACAAGTACACAGGACTTACTACTGTTACTTTATTGGTCATTTTTGTGTGCCTTGAGCCACTCACATATGTCACTTAAAATGTTCAAGTAATAAAATTTAAAGTAACATTAAATACTGTATGAATTAATACTTTTGTGTATTAACTTGTACATTTATATTAATGTAGTTATTTCTAATCATATCCAACATAAAATGAAATAAAACATTAATGATATATAAGAACCTGTTATGATAAATCCTCTAATAAAATAGATTTTTATGTACACATATTACTGGTAATATGACAGTATTTATGCTAATACCAAAATTGTTTTTCTCAATAATACATGAAATGCTTACTTACCTCCTATACTGGTATTCAACAAATCAAAAACTGTGATTGTATATTTTCAGAGAAATTGCAAGTGGAAGTGAAAGTACTTCAAATCTGTGAGATAATTAGACATGGAAAACTATGAACTATATGTATATATACTCTATACACACATATATATATATACTTTAGATACACTTTTATACATCATATCTATACATTATTTTATACTTTATATATTATATAATATATTAATGCATTATATATTATATTTCTATGAGAGATTTTTCCCATATACTTTTATTGTAATTAATAGAAGGGTTACATGATATTTGCCATAGATGGTACATTATTTCCCATACATTGATACCCTTTCACATGTCTTGGTCCCCATATCCCTCCCCCCCACCGCAACCCCTCATCTTGTTTTCCCCCCTTCCCTATCCAATTTCAAATAACCAAATACAAATATGTCCGATATATCAGGTAACACAGTGAGATACTGTAACAATATGAGATAACCAAGGGACAGCAAAAGAGATAAGAGATAACATAGTACCTGAAGAACAACAATCATTCATTATATGGCTTATGTTTCTGTATCCTAGAGATCCTTTCATTTAGCATCCTACTATATGGCCTTTTGTATGAAGGTTTTGCTCTATTGCAAATCTCTGCTAGTAGAGCCCAAGGTTTCTACCGATGATGACAAGTGAGGGAAACCATTGAGCCTAAATTCCTTTGAGTCTGGCTTACTTCACAAATATGATTTTTTCTAAATCTTTCCATTTCCTAACAAATGGGGCAATGTCATTCTTTCTGACAGCAGCATAGAATTCCATTGTGTACAAATACCACATCTTGTTGATCCACTCATCAACTGAGAGACATCTGGTTTGGTTCCATATATTTGCTATATTATATGTGCATATTTTTGTTTCTATGCTTTGTATATACTTTTATTATATAAATAAAGTCAATATTTCATTTTATGATAATTATATACCATACACATACATATATCATATATATACCACATCAACAAGTTCAACAAAGATGGATGGCAATTACAATCAAGGAAATAAAATAAAAAACTGGTTTGTTTGAGCCAAGTGCGGTGGCTCACACCTATAATCCTAGCTACTCAGGAGGCTGAGATTTGTGGATCATGGTTCAAAGCCAGCCCAGGCACTACAGAACATGAGACTCTTATGTCCAGTTAATCACTAGAAAATGGGAAGTGGGACTGGGGGTTAAGGGGTAGGGTGGTAGCCTTGAGCTGAAGATACCAGGCCTATAGTCAGAGCCTGGTGACCTACTATAAAAAGAAAGTTTAGTTGAGAATAGAAGCACACTGAGGGATTCCAAAAAAAATAGAATGGAAGAAAGACAGCCTCTTCAACAAGTGGTGCTGGCAGAACTGGTTAAGCACCTGCAGAAAACTAAAGTTGGATCCTTCTTTGTCACCCTGCACCAGGATTAACTCCAAATGGTTCAAAAACCTCGAACAAAAAGCACATACACTGAAAACGTTGCAAGAGGGAATAGGCAATATACTAGGTCTCCTTGGCAAAGGTCGAAACTTTCTTAATAAGGACCCAGAAACACAACAAATGAAAGAAAGTCTAGATAAGTGGGACTGCATTAAACTGCAGAGCTTCTATATGGCAAAGGACATAGCTAGCAAACTAAATAGAAAACCTACAGAATGGGAGATCTTCATGAACCATAGAACAGACAGAGGCCTCATATTTATAATATACCAACATCTAAAAAAAATTGAATCACCCCAAAACTCATCTCCAAAGAAACAACCATCCCATGAAAAGATGGGCCAAAGACTTAAAGAGAGTCTTCTCTGAAGAAGAAATAAGAATGGCGATGGACACATGAGGAAATGACTAACACCTCTGGCTGTAAAATAAATGCAAATTAAAACACTCTGAGATTCCACCTCACTCCAGTTTGAATGGCCATGATGAAGAAATCTAATAACAACAGAGGCTGGTGGAGATGTGGCCAGGAGAGATCCCTACTACACTGTTGGTGGGAGCGTAAACTCCTACAACCACTATGGAAAGCAATATGGTAGTTCCTCAAAAGACTAAACACAGAGCTCTCCCATGACCCAGCAATTCCACTCCAATCATCCAGAAACAAGAACATACTAAATCCACCAGCACAATGATGTTCATTGCAGCATTATTTACCATAGTGAAGATATGGAACCAACCCAAATGCCCTTCAGTTGATGATTGGATCAACAAGATGTGGTATGTACACACAATGTTATTCTATGCTGCTATCAAAAAGAATTACATCTCACCATTTGTAAGGAAATGGAAAGACTTAAAAAAATCATATTAAGTGAAGTAAGCCAGACTCAAAATAACATAGGCTCAATGGTTTCCCTCATTTGTCATAATCAGTAGAAACCTTGGGCTCTCCTAGCAGAAGTTTACAATAGAGCAACTTCTTCTTATATACTACTATTGGCATGCAAGTTTATGCAGGAATTATGGCAATACAGTACTGCTGTTCCTCACAAAAATAAAAAGAGACCTATTTTAATGGCTCAGATAATTTCCTAATTTCCTACTGGGAAGATATTTGGAGTGAAAATTTTATATGAAACTGATCCATGCACCTCCATTTATATTTATGAACTCACAATAGCTAAGACTGAAAATCAATAAATGAGAAATGAGAAATATTCACACTAATATAATACTCTGCTATAAAAATTTGAATTCTATCATTTGCATCAAAAATGATGGAATTTAAGCTCATTGTGCTAAGTGAAATAAGAAGAGACTTAAATACAATAATTTTATGTTTATATTCACTTTATAGAAAATTTAATGTTTTCTAATGCAACAAACAAAAGTAGTAGATACACATGGAGGACATAATAAATTTAGATGTGGAGCACAAAAACACAAATAGGAAGTAATCCTTCAAGCTATCTATGGCAAGGTAAATATTGGCTAATAGGATCCAACTATTTCATTATTACATTTTACATAAATGGGTCATATTTTTATGCTTCAATTATAAGTACTATGTGGTAGTCATGGTAATAACATTGATAACAATAATGATAAAAATGTACTCTTTTTTAATTTTTTATTGTAACATTTAGAGGGGTTACAGTTACATTTGTCAGATAGAAGGTGCATTACTTCCCATACATTGATACCCCTTCTCATGTTTTGCCCCCATTTCCCTTTCTCCACCCCCTCCCAATCATCTTGTTTCCAACCCTTCCCTTTCCTATTTCAAATAAACAAATAAGCAAATAAATGTATATACAGTATGCCAGGTAACAACATCAGGTACAGTAACAATATGAGATTAACCAAAGGGCAACAAAAAAGAATATAAATAACATACTGCATTAAGAACAACACTCACACAAGATAAAGCTCTGTGTCCATATCCTGTAGATCCTTTCATTTAGCCTCATCCTATATGGCATTATGTATCAAGGTTTTGAGCTGTTGTAATCCTCTGCTAGGAGAGCCCTTGGTGTGTACTAATTATTACAAATGAGAGAAACTATGCAGCCTATGTTCCTTTGGTCTGGCTTACTTCACTTAATATGATTTTTTCCAAGTCTTTCTATTTCCTTACAAATGGATGGCACCATAGAATTCCATTGTGTATAAAAATCACAACTTCTTGATCTAATCATCTAATGAGGGGCATCTGGGTTGGTTCCATATCTTCACTATGGTAAATAGTAAAAGCCATACACTCTTGTTGACATCAAGTTCACATTTATGAACTCGCAGTGGCACAGTCCAAACCATTATGACCACAGCTTAAAGGGCTCAGAATTTCTCCATCTTGATGACCAGGGAGAAAAATGGCATATGCTGGGAAAAGAAAATATCTGCACCACATTATTGAGGATCATCACCAAATTGTCCTACACAGTTGTGAACAGATCAAATGAATTTCAGCATTTTCACAAATGTGCCATTTGGAGGATAGATGAATGAAGAGAGCAAGGGTGGTCAGATGACATCATGACAGTCAATGTATACGTGAGAGTGGAACTGGATGTTTTATGGAGAAGGACATGTTGAAATGACATCTCTTTGTACAATGATTTAAGGATAATAGAAATAAATGTTACAAATTGAGTCACCTTGTTTGCGTATTGCAAAGAATCAGTTCCTAATCTTGCATTTGCAGGTCTTTATTACCAATCCAGTCACTATTCTCCAAAATAAAGGATTTGAATGTAATTATATCTTACTTGAGTTACTCCTTTCTTTCTCCATCTCAGATTTCTAAATGCTACAATACTGGTTGTGGTGAGTTACCCTATATTTCAAATCTGCCCACTGAAATTTTTCTTGTTAATATCATGAATAACATTCTGTCAAATAATGAGTGAGAGAAGTTACCCATAAGAGGAACTAATAAATTCCTATGTATTTAAAACATAATTTTTAATTAATTTATTTGTATTTTTAAATTTTCCCACCCCCAATTTTAGAGCAATGGCACTCTTTGGTCAAGTTTGCATTCATGAAAATCCCATCACATCAGTCATTAATAATGACTGAAGAATCTCAGGAAATAATATTCTTCCATCTATTTGTAGCATATAATGTATCGGTTTATGAATCAGTATACAGAATAATGTTAAACTTTCCTGATTCGCAAATCCTGAATAGGATTAGAGATCCTAATATGTGCTCATTCCTTTCAATGTAGACACTCCATGTGGTAATTGGGCAAATATATTCCCACTTAGTTCCTAGAATGTACAACAAATTGTTATAAATGTAAATTTTTAATGTAAAATTTTGACGTACATGATAAATAAAATTTGGCCATACTATGGTTTCCAAGTGGTGGATTTGGCAGGCTACATACTTCCCTCTGAACTTGAATCCTTTTTTGCCATGATACATAAAAATAGATTGGCTACTGAATTACTCTGTAGAAATCCATTTCTTGCTCCTCTTCTTCAAACTCAGGTACGTATTTTGTAATTATTTAGTTTAATTTTGCCAATAATTTTAATTTTGTAAATAATTACCTCTGAAAACTCAATACACAATAGGATAAAATTTAAGATATTATTTCTGCTTGTCTTTCAAACACTTAAATTTTTTTCTTGCATCCCATAGGTCTACAACTTTAAAAAAAATATGAGGCCAGGGAAGGTGGCTCACACCTGTAATTCTAGCTACTCAGGAGCCTGAGATCTGAGGATCATGGTTCAAAGCCAGCCCAGGCACTAAAGACCTTGAGATAATTATCTCCAATTAATCACTAGAAAACCATTGGCTCAAGGGTAGGGTGGTAGCCTTCAGCTGAAGAGCTCAGGGACAATGCCTAGACCCAGAGTTCAAGCCTCATGGCCCCCACCCACCCTAAAAAAGGTGAGGATTACAAAAACCATGGTATAACATACCATACAACATTTTTATAATTATTTACAAAAATGGAGTACACATCTGTTTCATCTACCCAATGGTATTAGGTAAGTGCTTCAAAGATGATTGGCTTGGCTGTTTTGTTCAAAATCAGAACTGAATTGATAAGAACACTTAATCTCTACTGACTTGGACATGAGAGATCAATTATGGTACGTTGAAAATGCTATAAGCTTTATAAATATCTGCTTATAAAAGAGAGGAAATTTTCTTGTATACCTCATCAGTAAAACCTGAAGGCATTTCTGTGTGTTTACACAGGAATGGTAAAATATTTTATATACTCCATTAATTTACAAGTATTTCAAGAAGGTAGATTAAGCTTTTTTTAAAATCCTAATTTCAACACAAAGACATGATTAGAAGTAGAAGCAATGAGAACTTTGTATCACAAAGTATTCTTTTGTGTCTCCAGGAATTTTGTTAGATAAGCAGGGTTTCTAATGTTAGAGTTCAGTTTTGTTGCAGTGTTTGTTTATAAATGACATCATCTTTTTTTTCCCCTAGCAGATGATAGAACCTTGAAAAGAATCCTATGGACCATTATCTGGGAATGAAATCATTATAAAGCAACTACCTCAAAATACAAACTGGCTAACTTTGAACCAGGTAAGTCTATATGAAATTACTGAGCTAATCTGGTCCATCTATTTGGAGAGAGTAGGGTTTTCCTGCTTTGAGTTTTCCTATCCCATGAATAAAGGAAATGAAATTCCAGAACAAACTAGAATAATAAGTTTAAATAGGTGAGTAAGAATGCACTAGGATGACAAAATATGCTGTAGTTGAAGGCTACAAAATTCACTGAGATACCATGTATCTATGCATCTAATACTTGTCCATAATTAAGATAAAGAATGGCAATGCCAATGAAAACTTCTTGAAACTCTGCTAAATGATAATCACAGTGTGATGGCTCAGTTGTGTATTTCCAGCTGTTCTTTGACTTTGTACCGATTTTTATAACATGTGTTTCAGATAATGTGTTTAGAGGCTTTATAAAAATCATTTATAATGCTCAATTTAAATTTTTCATTATTTTGTAATTTTGTAAAAATCTTTCAGTATCTACACAAGATCTTGACAATTAAGCTTTTTGGTAAAAATTTTCACTAAATTTTACTGGTATTTCTCATGAGAAATTCTTCAGAAAAAAAACAAATCTTAGTAAGCTTAACCTGGTGTATTAGCTCAGACACATCACTGATAAACAAAGCTGCTACTCATGCGTGGATGTAGATTCTCAGTTCTAACGGTAGTGTTTCAAATTTGTTACTTTTCATTCCCTGGATGTACAGAAATCTAAAGTTTTCTAATTTCCTCTATTAGCTCTTAACTAGAGAAGGCTCTACTTAGGAAAGAAAAATAGATATCAGTAGCTACTATTCAAGCATCTTTATAGTTCTCTAGATACCAGTCCAAGTAGAAGATCATCTAAAGGCAGACTTGCTCTCCCTTCAACCAGATCCAACAATGGACTACTTAATCACAGAGACCCTTTATGTGTAAAGATTCTGTATTGGAAGCATACCACCTTTCAGGACTACTGGCATCTTCTTCCTGATGTAAAGACAGAGAGGACACTTTTTTTGAGTTTTGAAATATTCTCCTCTATATAACCATATGGACAAAAAACCTCACTTAATTCTATTCATCTCATTTCCACTAGAGGTAGAGGAGGACCAATTTTGCAGAAGACAACCCATTTGTTACCTAGTATATTATATATATGTTTATTTGAAATAGGGAAAGGAAGGAAACAAGGTGATTGAGAAGGGGTTGGGACGGAAAGGGGGACAAAAACATGAGAAGGGGTATCAAGGTTTGAGGAGTAGTATAGCCATTACCTGACCAATGTAACTATAACCCTCCTAACAATAAAATACAATTTAAAAAAAGAAAATTAAGTGAGTCACAGTAAGTCCCCTGTTCCACATAGGTAACCAACTGTCCTGGTATGCCTCAACCAAGGTAGCTGTCAAGGATGTATGGTAGATGTAAAATCCAAGTATAGCCTTATCTGGATGTATTCCCTCTTAACTTGTGGACAGCTTGTGCTGTGCAAATCAAATCAAATCAATTCTCTTTCTGCTATTTCATCTCACAAAACACCAAATTCAAGTCCACCTTTCTTTCTACTCAAATGTCTCTATACCCTGTCCCTCATACACTCTTGTCATGGTTGCTTTCGTTGTTGTCCTTATAAACTTTCTCCTCATTGTGAGTAAAATATTTCTTACCTTCTGTAATTCAACCTCAAAAGAGTAAAAAGAGGGTTGTTATAATTCCACTGCCATTTTATTATCTAATCTCAATTTAGTATCCCATGAAATGCAGTCATTCATTTTGTATTCATTATGAATATTGTATAGCATTCCAGTATTTGTTTCATATACTTTAATTTGACTACAGACTGTGAAATCTTATACATTTCAGAAATCAATGCATGCCACTCCACAGCATGATTTTCAATAGGAAAGAAATACATTTAAAGGAATGATTTAACCTAGCTATAGATGAATTATTTAATGTTTATGCATATATAATAGTTATGCTTATATATGTCGAGCCACAAGTTCATTTATTTCTAATAAGTTGTATGAAGTGAAGGATGCCTCTGACCCCAACTTTGCTCCACGGTCTACGTTATTCTGTCCCTCACTTGTTCCAATTTATGCCCTTCACAATATCAATGATAATAAACTCACATTTGATAAACTCTCATGACTGAATTATACTCACAATTTTTATATGAACTTCCAGACGATTTCTGTGTGTGTTGTATTCACTACATACTCTAACTTTCAATTGTAACACTAGTGTACTATGTTATCGCTCATCTCTTTTGCTGTCCCTTGGTTATCTCATATTGTTACAGTATCTCACTTTGTTATCTGATATATTGGATTTATTTGTATTTGGTTATTTGAAATTGGATAGGGAAGGGAGGAAAACCAAGATGGGGGGGTTGGAGGGGAGGGTAATGGGGACCAAGACATATGAAAGGGTATCAATATATGTGAATTAATGCACCTTCTATCTGGCAAATATCATGTAACCCTTTTATTAATTACAATAAAAAAGAAAAGAAAAAAAGAAAGATATATGAAAAATGGAAGTTAAAAGTTTATCTGTGACAATGAGCATGATGAATTTCCTTACATGAAGAAAAGAGAAATGTATTTGATATGGTTTCCAACCAACTCTGGCTCTATCACATTCACTAAGTGTAAACAACACTAGGCAAAAGAGTATATTGGAATTAAAAAAAATAAAGAGGTTGTTATAGGATACACAGTATTTCTACTACACAGTATATCGCACATTTCAAGGAGTGATAATGTATTATAGGTAGACTATCAAGTATTGATCAAAATTGCTTTAAAATAATGGAGTTGGAGAACCTAGCTTATCTTCTGGAGTGGTAACAGTGAGGAAAGTGGACCAGAAAATAAAGGTTGGCAAAGAGTAAGTTAAGAGGACACTGAGAATTTAAGCATGTTACCCCAAATATTTCCAAGTATTACTTGTGAGCACCTGTTGCCATGTATGCTTTGTTATTTGTGACAACTTGAAATGGAGAGCCTTTGGTGTTATTAGGAAACAAAATTTGTCATTTAATTTTGGGTAAGGAGTTTGGCCAGGAGGATAGATGGAATTCTTTCGAACATATTTATGCCTGCAGCGTGTGACTTAGATCACTAGTACCAGAAGGTAGAAAAGGAAAATTTGCTTCTAATGTGAAATCAATTCAAACTACAGCATGGATAGAGATAAATTTCTTTCTACTGCATTTTTTTTAAAAAAGATGTCTTCTTTCGATTCCTTTGTTTATTTGTGGTGACTGTGTTCATATTTCTTTCAGGGAATATAAAGAAATAATTTCAATGGAGAAATGGAATCAAACTACAAGTGACTTCATTCTGTTGGGGTTGTTACCTCCAAACCAAGCGGGACTCCTGCTCTTGCTCTTCATCATCCTTCTCTTCTCTATTACTTTGTTTGGTAACTCTGGAATGATCTACCTCATATGTATGGATCCCCGACTCCACACCCCCATGTACTTTCTCCTCAGCCAGCTTTCTCTCATGGACTTAATATCTATCATAACCATTGTCCCCAAAATGGCATTCAACTTCCTGTCTGGACAAAAGAGCATCTCCTTCCTTGGATGTGGGGTGCAAAGTTTCCTGTTTGTGACTATGGCAAGTGCTGAAGGTTTACTGCTATCCTCCATGGCCTATGACCGTTTTGTGGCCATCTGCCACCCCCTCCACTACCCAATCCGCATGAGTAAAAGGATGTGTGTGAAGATGATCACAGGGTCTTGGATACTGGGCTCAATCCACTCTTTGGCACACACAGTTTATGCCCTTCATATTCCTTACTGCAGATCTAGGGCCATCAACCATTTCCTGTGTGACATTCCAGCGATGGTACCTCTGGCCTGTATGGATACTTGGGTGTATGAGTACATGATTTTTGTGAGTACTTGCTTATTTCTTCTCTTTCCTTTCCTTGGTATCTCTGCTTCCTATGGACGTGTCCTTTATACAGTCTTTCATATGCGCTCCAAAGAGGGAAGGAAAAAGGCCTATACCACATGTTCAACACATTTAACCGTGGTGACCCTTTACTATGCACCTTTTTTCTACACTTATTTTCAGCCCGCAAATCTCCGCTCTGCTACAGGGGATAAGATTCTGGCTGTTTTCTATACCATTCTCACCCCTATGCTCAACCCCATTATCTACAGCCTGAGGAATAAAGAAGTCCTGAAGGCTATATCAAGAGTTCTTGACATGTTCTCTTCTATGGGAAAACAATAGTTCAATATATCCTATTTTATTTCATTCTTTCTTTTCTCTTTTTTTATTCAGAAACACTCAGAATTTGAAGTCAGTGCCTTGAACTGACTAGTTTAATACAATACAGCTGAGCCACAACTACAGTATGCTTTTCACTCCCTGACCTGTCTGTCTTCCTGTGTAACAATGTACCTGAACCACGGGATGACTACTTTAGATATCTTACTGTCATTGTCACTCAAATCTCAGGCACACTGTACCATATCCAGGTTTTCATGCATTGGTAGGGTGTGTTAAAGGACTTTTCTGCTGGAGCTAACCTGAATTTATGGACCTCTTTTTATCAACATCTTATGAAGCTTGGGGGGAGAAACACACACCATCATACTAAACTGGCTTAACATATGGTCTTAGAAGATTTATTTCCTCTTAAGTTCCTAGACAGAGCCACTCACCAATAAACATGAGCCACCAGTACCAACTTTCTACTGCTGTTTCTTTATGGACCACTTGTATGTTGACTAGAGCATTTTATAATAGTACTAGTAGAAACATACTCTGAGCAACATATAAAACTTTAAAATTTTCTACTAACATTTTAAAAATAGGTTTTTGCCAATCCTGGGGCTTGAACTCAACGACTGAGTACTATCCTTAGGCTTTCTTAGGACTAGAGCTCTACCACTTCAGCCACAGCACCACTTCTGGTTTTTTCTATGTATGTGGTTCCAAGGAATTGAAACCAAGCCTTTGTGCTGCCAGGTGAGCATTCTACCACTAGGTCAAACTCCCACCCCTAAAATATTTGTTATTGTTCTTGTAAAGGAGAAATATAGGGGGGTTACAATTATATACTCAGGTAATGTATATATTTCTTTTTCTCCTTCCCATTGTCCCCTCCCCCAACAGGACATATAGTTCATTTTCAACATAGTTTCTAGCAAATATCACTGTCTCATTTGTTCACACTTTATCCAACAGAACACAAACAAAGCCACACTAAAGCTACTAGACCACCCATGTTTTTATTGCAGCATTGTTTACCATAGCCATGTTATAGAATAAACCCATCTGAATGTGGATGAATTGATCAAGAAAATGTAGTATATATGCATACTGGAATTCTAGTAACATATTTTAAATGTAAGTACTTAGTATAATGCTATATACTTTATTTTCTGTATATACCAGTGATATTAATACATCTATTTAATTCAATCATTCTAATTAATATAACATGAATTATACTTATTATTGTTAATATATCATACACAGATTGGGTAATCACTTCAGCAAATGGTACAAGCAAAACTGGATATCTATGTAAAGAAAACTGAAATTAGAAATTCCATGTCAAGTAAAAAATTGAAAATGGATCCAATATCTTAATGGAGCAGTGGAAAATTTGAAATTGCTAAAAGAATCTATGGAAAAAAACTCACAGTGTAGTAAGATGTACATGGTGTAAAAATCGAACTTAGTTTTAAATTTTGATCCTAATTTGCACAAAGTATATCCAAGAACACAATCTACTGCACGGTTGAATAGAAGCAAATAGTCCTACCATATAATTGGTGTTAAATTATAGGGAAAAAACATATAACTTCCAGTGCATTGAAATTCTGAGATTTGTATTTTGTACTGTGTAAGATATTAAATTCATTTTTAAATATTTTCTATTTGGGTGCTTTTTTGGGTCATAGGTATAAGTCAAAGAATCATCTATCTATACATACAAAATAAAATTGAAAATACAGATTTATAAAATATATGAAACATATGCATGACAGTAACCAAATCTCTAATAATATAGGTATTTATAAACAATTATGTGTACATAGATTATAAGAAAATAAACAGACATATATCAAGTTACATGTATGAACACTCATATTTTTCTACAGTCAAAATAGAAAATATCTATCAGCTTTAGAATAGATAAATGAAAACATTAATATAAAAAAGAATATAAAACAAGAATTAAAATGGCAAATCTATAGTAATACTATGACACAACTCAAATACCTGTACCAGAACAGATAAATTTCAAATAAATAAATCAATTAAAGAAATAATGGGGCTGGGAGTTTGGCTTAGTGGTTAAAGTGCTTGCCTAGTGTGCACAAAGACCCGGGTTCGATTCCTTGGTACCACATACATAGAAAAAAGCCGGAAGTGGTGCTGAGGTTCAAGTGGTAGAGCTCTAGCCTTGAGAAAGTCCAAGGACAGTGCTCAGGCCCTGAGCCAAAGCCCAGGACTGGCAAAAAAAAGAAATAATATATGTGAGAAAAATTAGTTTAATCTTTATGACTTCAAATTATATTTTTATATAAATATTTGCTATCATTTGGAACATTTTGAGGAATTTATAAATTTGGAGTTGTATTTTTAAGCTGCCCAGAAGTTCCTTGTTTTACAATCAACTAAAATTCTTTTCTTTTTTAATTAGTATTATGTTTTATTGTCAGGGTAACAGGTGAGGGGCTACAGTTACGCTTGTCAAATGGTGGGTACATCACTTCTTGACCACTGATACCCCTTCTCATATTTTTCTCCCATTTTCATTTTCCCTACCCCTCCCAATCATCTTGTTTTCCCCATTCCCTTCCTTATTTCAAATAAACAAGTAAACGTATATATAACGTATGAGATAACAAAGTCAGATACAGTAACAACATGAGATAACCCATAAGTGGAAAAAAAGAGAGAAAAGAAATAACTTCATATAGTACTTTAAGAACAACAATCACAAAGATAAACCTCTTTTTTTTCCATATCCTGGTGTTCATTTTGCTTAGCCACTTATGCTATAAGGCCATATCCTTACGTGGGAAGTGAGGTAAAATTCTTTGTTTTTATTGCTTTTAGTGAAATAGTTGAAAATGTTCATTAAATGCTTGAAATGCATAAACACATTGTGACAAAATCATACAATGAAATACAATATGAAAAGAAAAGAAATACAATATGAAAGGTGATGCAAATATATATTGAAAGCACAAAACCTAAAAGAACGCAGGCACTGTTCACTGAGCTATCAACACTAAGCAATGAGAAATTATAGATAAATAAAAATATTAAGGCATCTATTTAGTTCCCTTGCCCATTTAGTGAATGATTTGTTGGGTTTGGGGGGATTAGTTTCTTGAGTTACCTGTAGATACTGGATATTAAGCATTTGTCAGATGTATTATTGGTAAATATCTTTTCCTAATAGGTTGGATGTCTTTCTTCTTTTGTGGCTATGCTTTTATCTGTGCAGAAACTTTTTATTTTTAGGTAGTCCCATTTATCGAGTCTCTCTTCAATCTGTTGTGACCCTGGGATTATGTTCAGGAATCTTTTGCCTGTGCCTATGAATTCCAGTGTCTCTCCTACTCTATCATGTAGCAGTTTCATGGATTCTGGTCTGACATTGAGGTCTTTGATCCACTTTGCGTTAATGCTTGTGCATGGCGAAAGGCTAGGGTCAATTTTTAGTTTTCTGCATGTGGCTGCCCAGTTTTGCCAGCACCAATAATTGAATAGACTGTGTTTGTTCCACTGTATATCTTTGGCTCCTTTGTCAAATACAAGTTGACTATAGGTATGTGGTTCTAATTCTGGATCTGCTATTCTGTTCCATTGATTTTTCTGGTCTATTTTTGTGCCAATACCATGCTGTTTTTGATATTATGGCTCTATAGTAGAGTTTGAAGTCTGGTATTGTAATACCACCTGCATTGCACTTTTTGCCTAGAAGTGTTTTGGCTATTCTAGGTCTTTTCTTGTTCCATATGAACCTTTGGATTGTATCTTCTATTTCAGTAAAGAATGTTTTTGGGATTTTGATGGGGATTGCATTGAATTTGTATTAAAATGGCAGAAAAGCATATGAGAAAATGTTCACCACGCATGGTCATAAAGGAAATGCAGATAAAAACAACCCTAAGGTACCACCTTACCTCAACAAAAATGGCCAAGATTTTGAACTCAGACAATGACAGATGCTGATGGGGTTGTGGAGAAAAACGAACCTTACTGCACTGCTGGTGGGATTGTAAACTACTTCAGCCAAATTGGAAAGCAGTATGGAGGTTTCTTAAAGAACTGAAAATTGACCTTCCCTACAATCCCACCATACTACTTCTGGGCATCTACCCTGAAAATCATAACCCAAGATATGATAAGGACATCTGCTCAGCTATGTTTATCTCGGCACTATTCACAATAGCCAGGCAATGGAAACAATCCAGATGCCCTTCTGCAGATGAATGGATACAGAAAATGTGAGATATATATATATATATACACACACACACACACACACACACACACACACACACACACACAATGGAATTCTACATAGCTAACAGACAAGATAAAATAATGGCATTTTCAAGGAAGTGGATGAATCTAGAGCGAATCATGTTGAGTGAGACAAGTCAAGACCAAGAGAACAAAAGGAGCATGGTATCCTTAATATGTTGCTATTAGATCCAAACAGTACAAGAGAGAGGACTCAGTATTTGCATACCCAATGGTATGGACATGGTATGGGAAATATAAACACAACTACATAGACATAAAAACCTATGACTCCATAGACATAATATTTTATTACATAGATTGATATCTTTCTTTGGTATACAAACCCTTAGCCTAATTTTGATTATGTTCTAAAAAGTAGGTGCCAGTGATTGTATATAGAGATCCTCCTCTTGAATACTTGTTTCTTAAACATGTCATTTGAAATATGATGTAAAAATCAATGTTAATAAATTATTTAATAAAAAATTAAAGCATCATATGTATTTATACTTAGCTGTCTCTAATTTTAAAGCAATCCTCCTTAGCCAAGTTTTGTTTCATGAATATTTTTTGCACATCATATCAGTCATTATGTCAATTGAGCACAATCACATTAAACAATATCTCAGCTTTTCCTATTGAAACAGAGCCAGGTACGAAATAATTACACAAAATAAAATTAAATACTCATTCTCTGGTTTACAAATGCATGAGTAAAATAGGGTAATAAGAGGTCTTAAGTCCACTCAATCCTGATTCCATATACGTACTGTGTGGTAATAGGGCATACACATGCTCCTATTTAGTTCCTGGAATATGCTCCAACAAATTAGTCCAGAAATAAGCCTTGGAATAAAAAAAGCATGCCTCATGAATTTTGCCAACTGGATTCCTAAGTTGTGAATCTCTGAATCTGTCAGACTACCTTCTATTCTAAAATAGCATAGAAATATTCTTTTCTTTCTTTCTTTCTTTCTTTCATCCTTTCTTTCTTCTTTCTTTAATTTTCTTTTTTTGTGGGTCATGGGGCTTGAAATATGGGCCTGGGTGTTGTCCATGAGTTCCTCAGCTCAAGGCTACCACCTTAATCCTTGAGCCACAGAACCACTTCCGGTATTCTAGTGATTAATTAGACATAGTGTCTTATGGATTTTAGTATCAGGGCTGGCTTTGAACCAAGATTCTCAGATCTCAGACTTCTGTGTAGCTAGGATTACAAACGTGAAGCACTGTGCCCAGCCAGAAATATTATATCTTATCACAAAATAGTTTTTTAGTCAGTTGTGGGGCTTGAACTCTGGGCCTGAGCACTGTCCAGCTGCTCTACCTCTTTGAGCCACAGCATCACTTCCCACATTCTATTTTTTTGACAGAAAATACAACCGGTACCTGGATTAATATATCCGTAGACCAATTATATACCCCCACCATAGAGTGAGACTTTTGCCATAGGAATATTATAATTATGATAACCAATACTTGAGTATAAATGGTTCCTGATACTAATTTTGCCATAAGTTATCAAGCATGAAGAAGTGTTTCCTGCATTACTTGCAATGTTGTATCTATAATACAGAAATGAGGGGGTGGTAACAAATATGGCTTAAAAATGACACATTGATAATATTGTATATATGAGTATTTGGTTATCTGAAGTTGGATTGGGAAGAGAGGAAAACAAGATGAGGGGCGGGGGTGGGTGGAGGGAAATGGGGACCAAGACATATGAAAGGGTATCAATGTATGTGAAGTAATGCACCTTCTATCTGGTGAATATAATGTAACCCTTCTATTAATCACAATAAAATATATGGGAAAAAAAGAAAAAAATGACACATTGATCATGTTCTGGAATCATGAATTCCTGCTTAGAATAACTCTGACTAGCAGTAAAGCTGAAACTGATTTGGTTAATTTTCTCAATACCCACTACTGAGTTGCTATTCGGATCAAACTTAAATGAAATGTTGGAGATTTTTGTCTCTGTGGTCATGGGCACTGGGGATCAATTAGAGAAAGGTGAGGAACATTTAAGGCTCTACCACAGAATGCTTTGCAAATAAAATTGAGGAACTTGTTTTGTGTCTTTCATCAGTAGATCCCTAGCCATGAAATAAGAAACATTGTTCTGCAGTTATTCTTAGTTTTTGTTAAATGAAATAATGATAAAAGAAGGATGTTTTAAAAAAGAAATGCTGAAAATATTTAAAGTTATTTTCTGAATTCAACATGACAACATGATATTGACTGATGGTGTCAGTAGTGAGTAGTGCCTGTCACATTCTAATCCTGTGAATTTCTTTTTTAAAATAATTTTATTGTGATGAATAGAAGGGTTACATTATATTCACCATATAGAAGGTGCATAACTTCACAAACATTGATTCCCTTTCTTATGACATGGTCCCCATTTCTCTCCCACCCTGCCCCCCGTTTATCTTGATTTACCCCCTTCCCTATCCAGTTTCAAATAACCAATTAAACACATATAAAATATATCAGATAACAAGGTGAAAAATTGTAACAATATGAGATAACCAAGGGATGGCAAAAGAGATGAGCGATAACAGTACATTAAGGACATCCTGTGAATTTCTTCTTTCAGGGAATTCGTCACATAAGAACAGATAAAAAAAATGTTTGATTGTGTTGTAAATTTAATTGCCATGACCTTGCTGTACCTCTGGAAGATGATGTGAGCACAGCATCGTGTTGAAACATTTTTTAAAGAAATTAAACGGATTGTCAGAGGGACATGATGTCATCATCAAGCTACTTCCTCACTTAAATTTCAAACTCAAGAACTTTGGAACAGGTGAGTCCATGTGAAATCATTGAACTGATTTAGTTGTGTTAGGTTTAAGTAACAATTCTAAAGGTTTTTTTTCTGATGAATCCAAGTCTGAAGGAGAAGGAATATTCAATTTCCCATCAAATTGGAAAAGCTAAAAATGAGCTCATAATGTGATTTATATATAGATAACTTATTAGAATTCTATAAGAATTCCTCTTGATATTTGACTGTAATTAACTCATCAAATGCCTCTCTGTATGAGACTTCTCAATGTCTACGTTATAGAAAGAAAACGTATACTTAAAATTCTTAAGGATCTACTATGTATGGATGACAGACAATTCAGTATATTCTTTGTTTCCAGAATATTTATGAAATTGTAGTGGTAGAGTAAGATGAAAATCTGACAAATATTTTGTTTACTTATTTTGTGTTGATTGCATTATTTAGCAAAATAAATTGAAAATTAACTGTTGCCACCCTTATATATGCTAAATATAGCCAAATGAGCCCTTTTATAAATGATCCATGAGTTTAGAAGTGTGTTTCCTAGAAAGTTCAGGGGAAAGATTGCTTTTAGATGTAATTAAATTACAGTAAGTACATACTTATTATAAAGATGTAAAAGAGTATAGTTTTTATTTAAACTGTGCTCACACATAATAAAATTGTTGCTGTGCATAAATGAAAATACACCTAAAATAAAAACATAAGTGTTCTGGATTTATAAATGTCCATTTCCCTGGAGTATAAAAACATGAAATTATTTGCTATTTGTTCTTGAAAATTTTCTTTTTAGGAAACAAATTAGATATCTAAGTAACTATTACCAACACATCTTTATGATTGCTCTAGGTTTTCATCTGAGCAACAGTGAATCTAAATGCATATATGGTCTCCTTTCAACATCATTGAGCTATGGAATATGTAAGTATGTCAACATTGAACAGACTCTGTGTCTGGGGATTCCCACTGGAAAGACCTCTTTTTGGAAAGTCTACTTGTAAGTCTCTTTTTTTACATTTAATTGTAGGTTAAACAAATAAATGAAGTAAGCAATCTAAAATAGTAATGCTTGTTTTCAGAGTAGGTATGCCAAAAAAATATTTTTATAGCCACCTCAGCAGTTTACTCATTTGAAAAAATTCATTTATTTTTAACGATAATATTTGGGTCATTTTTCTGGGTAGATATGCTGAGGGCTGTCTATGCAATTGGAAGGATGCCACACGATAGTTACCAAAAGAATCATTAGATACTCTCCTTTTACCAAGTAGGTAACCAGATGCCCTGTCGTGTCAAGACAAGGAGCTCCCCAGTGTCCATAATTTTAAGCTCAATGAGGCACACAGATACAACTTTCAAAATTCTATTATCTGATGTCATATAGAACCAAATCTCATTTCTCATTTCTTCCTAAACAAATACACCTACATCTTGTCATTGCTGTTGTTCTCACAAATTGCTAGCAGTGTATTTTCCCCTTTCTTCTCACTGAAGGTAGAATATTCACCAAGACTATTTGCTCCAGTATAACCTTGGTATATTAGGTACTAAGAGATTCTAATCTACCTGCGTACTCATCCATTGATATTTTTCCACATAGCATCATATTATGTGTTTACTTTTGTTGTTCTTTTTTTCTGCCGGTGGTTAGTGGTAGTGGTGGTGGTGGTGGTGGTGTGTGTGTGCTAGCACAGATGGGGCCAAATAGAAACCCTACTACACTGTTGGTGGGAATGTAAACTTTTGTAATCTCTAGGAATGAGTATGGAAGTTCCACAAGATCTTTAAATGCACAACTGCCCTATGATCCAGCAACTCCACTGCTAGCATTTAGCGAAAAAGATTACTAGCCAGGATATAGCAAAGCCTCCAGCACAACCATGTTTGTTGTAGCACTATTCACTATAGGCAACAAATTGAATTAACTCAAGATTCCCCACAAAGGGGGAATGGATGGAGAAAATGTGATAAGTACATATAATTGAATGTTACTGGTACATTAGAAAAACATGATTTTACCAATTGTCAGATATGCCTTCAGTGGAAGAGCTCATGCATATAAATTGAAATAAGTGAATTGACCATTATTAATTCAAAACACGAAAGCTCATAATCTCTCAGGTTTAGAGGAGTAAGTGAAGAAAGAGATATATAGAGTAGTGATAAAGTGAAATAACAGATGTAACATTCCCAATCTAAAGCATGAGCACAGAAAAACAAAACAACCAGAAGGAAAATTTGTTCCTTTCTTTACCTTTACTCTAAATGATCAGATTTTTTTTCTCATTTCACTTAAGTGACAGCTAGAGAGCAAAAGTGAAAATATTAATGGACTGGAAATGTACCAATACCTTACTTTTCTTCTTGAACAGCTTTAAAAATATTTCATGTTTCAATGACAAACTTCAGGGGAAAAATGAAGCAGTGTCCTACTGCATTTATGTGCTCTGCCCAGAATCATGATGTGGAACCAGGCACAATTGTGTGTTAAAAATGGCATATAAGAATATTGAATCAAACTAGGTCCAGATTTATATGACACATTATCAAGGTATTTTTATTTAGCAGCCACAGTCTGCACTTCTGTTTTCAAATATGTAAACTGCACATCATTGGAGTGCTTAGTGTTAGGAAAATGAAGACAACTAATGCCTAAATTTTCATCATTCGTATTTTGCAGAATTGTAATAAGTGAGGTAATAGGAAGAAAAGTCCACATCAGTTATATGATGTGCTTTCTTGCTTTCTACAGCAAGAATATAGGAGTGCCTATATATTTGCATATAGTATAGTCACTATTCATATTAAATTTCCACAGTAATATATTCATTATAAGCTTTTGGACAACACCTTAATAATAACCAAGTTATACTTTCCAAAAAGAATTTCCTAATTTGAATAAAAGAAAGAAGGTATCTTATATCCAGCTTTTCAGACTTTTGTATGATATCAAACAACACATTTTTTAAGAAGAAAAAAAGGCTGAGCAAGAATGTAAAGTCCTGAGTGCAAGCCACAGTTCTGTAACAATATGTAGATAGATAAATAGGTAGGTAGTTAGGTAGATAGATAGATAGATAGATAGATAGATAGATAGATAGATAGACAGACAGAAATTTAGTAAATATGGCCTTTAGTTTACAAGATTTGTTTTGATACTTCAGATGTCAGGTTCTCTTAATTGTTTATGAAGTAAATTCTTATCTAATAGTCATATTTTTTGCCAGTGATTTCCACTTTAAAACAATAAACCTGTCTCTGACTTAGTGCCAGACAAAAGTTTGTCAAAATGAAGACAAAATATACAATCCATTCCAATCAACATATGAAAGCTATCATGTACTCCAAAAGGAAAACCCACTTCATCCTGATGAAGCCTTAACAAAAACAATTCCTGCATTGTTTTTTTTGTTGTTGTTTTTATTTTCTTTTTTTCAGACTCAGTGATGATTTGTGAAGTTTGTTTTTATGTTTCTTTTTGAGAAAATAATGGATCATACCTTCATGGAGAAATGGAATCGAACTTCAAGTGACTTCATTCTATTGGGGTTGTTGTCACCGAATCAAACTGGTCTGATTCTCATGCTACTCATCATCTTTGTGTACTTTGTTGCTTTATTTGGTAACTCAGCCATGATCCACCTGATACGAGTGGACCCCCGGCTCCACACCCCCATGTACTTGCTCCTCAGCCAACTTTCTCTCATGGACCTCATATCCATTTCAACCACTGTTCCCAAAATGGCTGTCGACTTCCTCTCTGGGCAGAAGACTATCTCGTTCCTCGGATGTGGGGTGCAAATCTTCTTCTTTGCGACCATGGCATGTTCTGAAGGATTGCTGCTGGCCTCCATGGCCTATGACCGCTTTGTGGCCATCTGTCACCCCCTCCACTACCCCATTCGCATGAGTAAACTTATGTGCGTGAAGATGATCATTGGTTCTTGGATACTAGGCTCTATCAACTCAGTGACACACACAGTCTATGCTCTTCACATTCCTTACTGCAGGTCTAGGGCCATTAACCATTTCCTGTGTGATATCCCAGCCATGTTACCACTGGCCTGTATGGACACCTGGGTCTATGAGTATGTAATTTTTGTGAGCACCTGCCTGTTCCTCCTCTTTCCTTTCCTTGGAATCACTGCTTCCTATGGTCGCGTCCTTTTTGCTGTCTTCCACATGAGCTCAGTAGAGGGAAGAAAGAAAGCCTATACCACATGTTCCACACATCTTACTGTGGTGACATTTTACTATGCACCTTTTTTCTACACTTATTTTCAGCCCTCTAATGTCCGCTCCCCAACAGGAGATAAGATTCTAGCTGTCTTTTACACCATCCTCACCCCCATGCTCAACCCAATTATCTATAGCTTGAGGAACAAGGAGGTTCTCGGAGCCATAGAAAGAGTGCTTGGAATGGTCTCCACCAAGAAACAATAATTTTTCTATTCCATCTCCTCCATATTGCCCTTCTTCATGCTCAACTAAGCACTAACAA
The DNA here is from genome assembly GCF_031878675.1 of Megascapheus bottae. NCBI lineage: Eukaryota > Metazoa > Chordata > Mammalia > Rodentia > Geomyidae > Megascapheus > Megascapheus bottae. The sequence goes on from NC_143518.1 coordinate 9,829,816, forward strand.
AACTACTTCTTAGTGAAAATATTCTATGAGCGATATATGTATCAAGGTTTTTCAGTCATACATATGAAAGTAACAGTAAATACTATCTGGATATTATATAAATTAGCATAATATATTACCTATATATTTAATGTTAGTATATTTAATTAAATCATTACAAGCGGGGCTGGGAGTGTGTTCCAGTGATAGAGTGCTCACCTAGCATGCACAAAGCCCTGGGTTCAATTCCTGGTTACCACATACACAGAAAAAGCCAGAGGTGGCACTGTGGCTCAAGGGGCAGAGTGCTAGCCTTGAGCAAAATGTGTCCAAGGACATTTCCCAGGCCCTGAGTTCAAGCCCCACCCAGGACTAGCAAAACCAAAAATATTTAAAAGCAATATTAGAATTAACATTAGCTACATGTTGACAATATGTTATCATAAATATGTAGAATATATTATTAGTGTAAACATTGATGTTACTGTGGCAATATTTTGCTGATATTCAAACAATTTCTTATTAAATGATATCAAATTCATATTTATATATTCTTCATTATTTCAGAATAGCTTGTGTACATTGCTTTCTATCGGAAAATCACAGATTGGACTGTATATTCTTCATTTCTAATATCTGCAGAGAACCAGTATATCTTATGTAGGTAAACACAGAAATAGAGAAATCAAGAGATACAAACAGTACAAAAGTGAATACTCAATAGTTGCATACCCAATGCTATGGGCATGGTACTGGAAATGTAAACACAACTACATAGACATAAAAACTTATGACTGTAACTTATAGACATTATGTTTCATTACATAGATTAATATGTATCTATGACATAAAAACCCTCAGCCTAATTTTGATTATGTTCTAAAATCTAAGTGCCAGTGATTGTATATAGAGAGTCCCTTCTTGAATACTTGTTTGTTAAACACATCATTTGAAATATGATGTAAAAATCAATGTTAATAAATCCTTTAATAAAAAAACAAAAATATATACCTATGTGGCACATGAAAGACACATTAACATTAAGCTTACAATAGTTGGAATGACTATAAATAATAATATATACCAAAGTATACTTTGGCTAAAAAAAAACAAACACATACTGTTGGAAGAAGTAAGAATTAGTAAAATCCTTAACAAAAAATAAATGCGAAAACAGACAAAGAAACAAACAAAAAACAGAAAGCAGCGATACCATGTTTTAGGTATTTCTTCCAAGGGATGTAGCTCAAAGTGAAAAGTGGAATCTGCACTGCACTTTTCATTAGATCAGTACTCACAGTAGCCAATGAAATATCTTTCCAAAAAATGGATAAAATATAAAATAGACAAAATGTCCACATGCAATGCTATTGAACCAAAAGAATGTACTTTGTTCATTAGTGTATTCATACAATAACCAAAAAGGCAATTTGTTAAATGAAGCAACCAAGACACAGACAAATATCACAAATGGGGAATCTAAGAGTAACGTCTTAAAAGTTGATAGACTATTGGCACTGGAATTTCATGGAAATGGATGAAAGGAGTGGTTGTCAAACTATCGTGTTCATTTAGATAAAAGGAAAAAAATCTTCTGTGCTAGGATACAGTGGAGTAAACATAAATGATTGTTTACTGTGTATCTCAGCATATCTAGAAGTAAATTTCAAATGTATTCATCTAAAAACATAAATATTTTATCAAAAACAATACTGTCTAATGACATAAAGTTATCACCATTCATTTTTACACTCAAAATAGTAAACTTATTCTATGATCTTTAAGAAACCATTTGTATTTAAATGAGCTATTAATATAAACATCACTGAATAGTTACTGCATCTAAATTTCTTTTTTATATTTTTATTGTAATTAATAAAAGGGTTACATGATATTTGCCAGATGGAAGGTGCATTAATTCACATACATTGATACCCTTTCACTTGTCTTGGTACACATTAACCTTCCCCCCACCCACCACCCACCCCCATCTTGGTTTTTCCCCATTCCCTATCAAATTTCAAATGAACAAACACAAATAACTTCAATATATCAGATAACAAAATGAGATACTGTAACAATATGAGATATCCAGGGACAGCAAAGGAGATGAGGGATAACATAGTACATTAAGGACAACAATCATTTGTTATATGGCTTGTGTTTCAATATCCTGGAGGTCCTTTCAATTAGCTTCATACTATATGACCCTAAGTATCAATGTTTTGCTCTATTGCAGATCTCTGCTACTAGAGCCCAAGGTTTCTACTGATTATGACGAATGAGGGAAACCATTGAGCCTAAGTTCCTTTGAGTCTGGCTTACTTCACTTAATATGATTTTTTTCGAAGTCTTTCCACTTCCTGACAAATGTGTCGATGTTTTTTTCTGACAGCAGCATAGAATTCCATTGTGTACAAATACCACAACTTGTTGATCCACTCATCAACTGAGGGACATCTAGGTTGGTTCCATACCTTTGCTATGGTGAATAATGCTGCAATGAACATTGTTGTGCTAGTGGATTTAGTATGCCCTAGATTGTGGAGGCTTGAGTAAATGCCAAGTAGTGGAATTGCTGGGTCATAGGGGAGTTCTATGTTTAGCCTTTTGAGGCACTGCCATACTGCTTTCCATAGTGGTTGAACGAGTTTGCACTCCCACCAACAGTGTAGTAGTGATCCCTCCTGGCCACATCCCCTCCAGCATCTGTTATTATTTGTTTTCCTGATCCTGGCCATTCTAACTGGAGTGAGGTGGAATCTTAGAGTTGTTTTGATTTGCATTTCTTTTATGACCAGAGATATTGAGCATTTCTTCATGTGTCTATAGGCCATTTTTGTTTCTTCTTCAGAGAAGACTCTCTTTAAGTCTTTGGCCCATCTTTTAATGGGATGGTTGTTACTTTGAAGATTAGTTTTTGAGTGATTCAATTTTTTGAGCTGTTGATATATTTTAGATATGAGGCCTTTGTCTGTTGTTTGGTTGGTGAAGTTCTTCTCCCATTCTGTAGGCTTCCTAATTAATTTACTAGCTATGTCTTTGCCATACAAAAGCTCTGCAGTTTAATGTAGTCCCACTTATCCAGCCTTTCTCTGATTTGTTGTGATTCTTGGTCCTTATTAAGAAAGTTTCGACCTGTGCCAAGGAGGCCTAGTGTATCTCCTATTCCTTCTTGTAAAGTTTTCAGTGTGTCGGCTTTTTGTTTGAGGTCTTTGATCCATTCGGGGTTAATTCTAGTGCAGGGTGACAAAGAAGGATCCAGCTTTAGTTTTCTGCAGATGCTTAACCAATTCTGCCAGCACAACTTGTTGAAGAGGCTGTCTTACTTCCATTCTGTTTTTTTTTTGGCTCCCTTTCAAAGATTACGTGGCCATAGGTCTGTGGTTTAATATCTGGGTCCTCAGTTCTATTCCATTGGTCTTCAGGCATGGTCTTGTGCCAGTACCAAGCTGTTTTGAGAATCATAGCTCTGTAATAGAGTCTAAAGTTTGGAACTGAAATTCCTCCAGCGTTGTTCTTTCTGCTAAGAAGTGTTTTTGCTATACGGGGTCTTTTATTATTCCATATGAAATTTTGAATTGCCTCTTCTATTTCTTTAAAGAATGCCATTGGGATATTGATGGGTATTGTGTTGAATTTGTAGACAGCCCTTGGCAAGATTGTCATTTTCACAATGTTGATTCTTTCAATCCAGGAGCATGTGAGGTTTTTCCATTTCCTTAGTTCTGCTTTAATTTCCTTTTTCAGGGTTTTAAAGTTTTCATCAAAAAGGTCCTTTACATTCTTCATTAAGCTAATTCCTAGGTACTTTATTTTCTTTGAGGCTATTGTGAAAGGAGTTGCTTTCCTGATTATTGCCTCGTTCCTTTCACTGTTGGCGTAAAGGAAGGCAGTTAATTTTTGAGGGTTAATTTTATAGCCTGCTACTCTTCCAAAGTTTTGAATCAGCTCAAGGAGCTTGGGAGTCGAGTCTATAGGATTCTTTAAATACAGAATCATGTCATCTGCGAAGAGGGATAGTTTTATTTCCTCTTTCCCTAATTGGATCCCCTTTATGCTTTACTTGGATCCCCTTTATGCTTGCTTCTTGCCTTATTGCACTGGCTAGGAATTCTAGTACTATGTTAAAGAGCAGTGGAGAGAGTGGGCATCCTTGTCTCAGTCCTGATTTTAGAGGGAATGGCTTTAGATTTTTGATGTTAAGTATAATACTAGCAGTGGGTTTGTCACACATAGCCTTTATTACATTGAGGAATGTTCCATGGATTCCTAGTTTCTCCAGAGTTTTTAACATAAAGGGGTGTTGGTTCTTGTCAAATGCATTTTCCGCATCTATTGAGACAATCATGATTGTTGTCCTTGCTCCTGTTGATGTGTTGAATTATATTAATTGATTTCCGTATGTTGAACCAGCTTTGCCTCCCTGTGATGAATCCAGTTTGATCATAGTGTATAATTTTTTTTGATGAGTTGTTGTAGACGGTTGGCCAGTATTTTGTTGAGAAGTTTTGCATCGATGTTCATCAAAGAAATAGGTCTATAGTTCTCTTTCTTTGATGAATCTCTGTCTGGTTTGGGGATGAGGGTTATACTGGCTTCATAGAATGAGTTTGGTAAAGAACCTTCATTTTCAATTTCGTTGAAGAGCTTGAGGAGTATTGGTGTGAGCTCTGCTTTGAAGACCTCATAGAATTCAGCTGTGAATCCATCTGGCCCTGGGCTTTTCTTAGGTGGAAGTTCTCTAATTGCCATTTCTATTTCAGAGCTTGAAATAGGCCTTTTGAGTTGGCTTAGTTCTTCTTGGTTCAGTGTGGTTATGTTAATATTGGCTAGGAATTCATCCATTTCTTCTAGATTCTCAAATTTGTTGGCGTAAAGGTTTGAGAAGTATTCCCTCATGATATTCTGGATCTTGGTAATTTCTGTCGTGATATTACCATTTTTGTCTGTGATTTTGTTTATTTTGATATGCTCTCTTCTTTTTTTGGTAAGATTTGCTAAGGGTTTGTCAATTTTGTTAATTCTTTCAAAGAACCAACTCCTTGTTTTGTTGATTCTTTCTATAGTTTTTTTTGGATTCCAAATCATTTAATTCTGCTTTGATTTTAATAATTTGCTCTCTTCTACTGGGATTAGGTTTGGTTTGTTGCTCATTTTCCAGGAGCTGAAGGTGAGACATTAACTTGTTGGTTTGTGATTTTTCCAACTTTTTGTTGTAGGCATTCAGTGCTATAAGTTTTCCTCTGAGTACTGCCTTTGCTGTGTCCCAAAGGAGTTGGTATTTTGTGTGCTTTCCCTATGTGTTTGGGGACATCTGTATTACTCATGCCTCTGCGTTCCATGTGCGGGTGATCCATGGTGGTGTGGAGTCTTTCACTCCCCTCGGGTCTCCGCCACCGCCTCTGTTCCGCGTCTGGGTTCCGCTGCTTGCTGTTCTGGTTCCGCGTCTGGGTTCCGCTGCTTATGCTGCTCGCTGGCCCAGTTCTATGCTGGTTTCTGCAGCAGTTGGGCCGCCCTGTTGGGTGCCCGCCGCCGCTTTTCGGGCTTTTGCGGCTTGGAGCCGCCGGAGAGAGGTGGGGGAGGAGGCCTCGCGTTCTGAATTCTTTGAGAAAGTTGGATGTGAGCTTTATCTGGATTTCTTTTCCAGTTTGAGTCCTTCTCCATTGCTTTTTGAGTTTGTTGTTGTGGATTTCTTAAGATAATTGGCTTGTGGGACTCCTTGGTTCTCTCTTTTTGTGAGAGAGAGCTAGGCAGCATCCCTATTGTCTCGGTGCCATCTTCCTTCCCTGCATCTGAATATGAAATAAAAGAATATCACCCTAAACTACAAATAGTACCTCATACTGGGTGAAGTTCTTTCACTTATATTTCTAATGTAAGTTAACAGAAGTTTTACTATCACAGGGATTTGGTTGTGCCATTCTATGAACTGTAATTTCCTGGTAGATTCACAATGTTTAACCTATTAATCCACAGTAAACTTTCTGAAAACTTCAGCATACCCTCAAACTTACAAACTTAATGACTATATGTTTTAGGACTTGTATACACTTAATTCACGTACACATATGAAGTATATCTGGAAAGTGTTGTAATAGATGTCTTTTAAATTCTCATTGGCACCCAAATATCTACTGAAATATCCTTCATTTTCCCTGTTCTACCTGTTTTCAGATCCTCTCATCATCACCTTTTCTTACACCAGGATACATAGGACACAAAGTTACGTATGTTACTGAAATAAAGCAATGTCTATTTCTATATCTGAATTTAAACTGAGGATAGTAAATATGATAATGAGGTAATATGGACCTAAGTAAAAAATTAGTAAGCCTGAGATTTTTCAATTTTGTTAATGCATTGCATACACTATAGCAGTATCATTCCAATATTTCTTACCAATTGAAGGGGTGTATTCAAACTTTCTGAGTCTAAACAATAGAGACAGAGATAGGACAGATAGACAGGAGGGAAGGGAAGCACAGAGAGAGGGATGGAGAAAAAGAGAGGGAAGGAGGAAAAAGAAAAGAGGAGAGAGGGAAGGAAGGAAGGAAGGAAGAATAAAATGGTGAAACTTACATTTGGTCATTCAGTTGGGATGAGAATAGGAACCCAGTTAGCTTTAAATTACTGTTATGGTTTCTAGCCTCATTTCTTTCCAGTTCCTTTCGACAGGGAGTTCACCCAGAAAAAGGCTTGTTAAGTTGTGCCGGTCTATGAGGCAGTGATTTGTAGTATGTTATGTGTAATGACTGATGTGTAATACAATTTCAGAAAAAATTATGAAAATAAGTTCAGACAGATAATTTCTGTACACAAAATTATTCATTACTTATATGTCACATTTACTTTGTCCTATAAGAGATAGATCCAGCTTATTCACTTTATCCTTATAACATTCAATTGACCAGTGTCAGGATTTTTGTATATACCTATATATTCACAAATATTTAATTTTTAACTTTTTGTCATCTCTTATAAGATTTACCTGTGATTGGATACCACACTGAAAAGAATAATACATCCTAGTATTTCACAGACAAGTTAAACGAGCTAATCTTTACATAAAATCACAAAACTTTTATTTTTAATTATTTTTTTTGCCAGTCCTGGGACTTGAAATCTGGGCCTGGAAAATCTCCTTTAGCTTTTTCTGCTCAAGGCTAATTCCCTACCACTTGAATGAGCCACAGCACCAATTTTGGCCTTTTCTGTATATATAGTATCAAGGAATTGGACCCAGGGCTTCATGCATGCTAGGCAAGAACTCTACCACTAGGCCATGCTCCTAGCTCCTGAAATCACCAAACTTTTAAAAGCAATCTTTTGCATTTTCAGCCTTCGGGTCATGTTGTCAGTTTACTGTGCAAGTTACTACTCTCTGTTGACTTCCATTAATCTGCATCTAGTACTGATGTACTATGCGTAATTCTTGCCATTCTTGTTAAATTTATGAGGAAGGAGAATCAATTTTTCGCTTGTGTGTCCTTTGACCTTATATAAACAGTAGACACATAAAGTGCATGCTGTACAGACTTGGCATTGCTGATGTTGGGAAAGGATAACAGCAGATTTATTATATAGATCCGTCAGACATGAAAACAGACTAGCCAATTAGCCCAAATTGACAACTACTCCAAATGTTAGCCAAAAGAGGCATAAAACGGGAAGAGGCAGTAACAAAAATAAAGTAGAACTCTTACATAAGAAAGGAATCAAGGTTTGTTTTTAAAGCAATGATTTTCATACTTACATTGCCAGTCCTCTGGAGTAGAGCTTGCCTAAAATATCTGATAGTGAATCAAAACGAAATCCCCATCATAGTCACACTTCCAAATAATTACACTCATTGATTTCACATAACTTATGGTTTTAATTCTGAGATTATTAACCCAATAAGTAGTTCCTAAAATGACTGATTAAGACTTTAGTTAGTTTCCTGGCATATCATACACAGAGTTTTTTCTCTGAGATGATGTGAGATGCTACAATTTTCTGTCATTTTTCTTAATCTCCTTTACAATTCTAAAAATATTTAAGTAAAAATATTTAAGAAAGAAGGATTGGTGCACTTTCATCCATACATATAGTAGAATAAAAAGTTAATTTTTAAATATCCTAGTATTTCTTCTACCCAGGGAATGGGCTCTGTAGGTAATCACACTTGTATAATTGTAGACTATCTTCAAATTTTTTCAAAATCTTTTTCTGCTTGTATTATTGTATAGATTTGTGTACTTTTCTTAAACTAATCCACCAAACATTAGCATTTTTCCAGACAGTAATCTACAACTTTGTGGAAAAATAGAAATAAATATTATTTACCATTATTTTGGTTTATTTTGTCCCTAATTCTTTCTTCTTTTTTGCTGTATATGTATTTTCAGGGCAAATAATTTCTGCTTGAACTAAGAAAAAATCTTATCTTTTTGAGAGACTGTGAAGTGGTATTCTAAGATGTTTGTTTGATGGCTTTATTTTTTTCATATATTTTTATTGTAATTAATAGAAGGGTTACATGATATTTGCCAGATAGATGGTGCATTAATTCCCATACATTGATACCTTTTCACATGTCTTGGTCCCCATTTCCCTCCCCCCATCCCCACCCCTCATCTTGTTTTCTCCCACTCCCTATCCAATTTCAAATAACCAAATACAAATATATCTGATATATCAGGTAACAAAGTGAGATACTGTAACAATATGAGATAACCAAGGGACAGCAAAAGAGATGAGAGATAACATAGTTCCTTAAGAACAACAATCATTCATTATATGGCCTATGTTTCTATATCCTAGGCCATATAGTGTTTGATGGTAAGGTAAGGTCATCCACAGAATTGTTTTCCAAATCAACATAATTTTTAGTAAACTGATTCATACATTTTTAGATAATCTACAGTAATTTTTTTACAACGCTAAATTTTCCACTCAAAAGCATTATCATGTACAATTTTTGGTAAAGTTAATATATGGAAAATTATGAGCTTGAACTGAGAATTCCCAGAGATATTCTGTACTGTACTTTAATGAGTGTTCCCTGTGTGAATTGTGAACATGTAGATTTATCCAGTAAAACAAATTTATTCTTTGTGTTTGGGGAGATACTATTTGAGAATCATATCCATGATTTTCTTTACTTTGCCTGTGTTTGTGGATTTTATATTCGCCATGGATAAAAGCATTGTGTTCTTTTCTTGCTTTAGGATCTATGTTTTCTGTTTATAATATATAAGTAATTGCAGTACCTTTGAGTTATTTCCTTTTTTGTCAGTCCTGGAGCTTGAACTCAGGGACTGAGCACTGCCCTTGGACTTTTCACAAGGATAGCACTGTACCACTTGAGTCACAGCCCCACTTCTGGCTTTTTCTGTGTATGTGATACCAAGGAGTTGAACCCAGAGCTTCATGCATGATACACAAGAACCCTAACACTAGGCCATGCTCCTGGCTCCTCTGAGTTATTTCTATCGTTGATTTTAATTATTTAAAACATTATCCATTGAGCAATTGCAGTTTTAGTTAGAACCTATTAAATAAAGATTTGTGATATTTTTCTACAATTATACTATGTGTCTCCTGTTAAAAAAGTGAAACTATTGAAAATGTTTTGTATTAAATTCTGTATATATCAACAAGCACTAGCACCTTATGTAATGTTCAAAACACTGAAAAATATGAAATCTCAATTGTTACAGATGCTAATGCTAAAATTGCTTGTTTTCTCTAGGGGCTCAAAATGATATGAATACAAAATTCTTCGTTTCATTCATGATCCTTATATCAAAGCTACATCCATATGCACTGTTTCTGAGACTCCTTGGGGTAAGCTGGAGGGAAACAGGCCTTAGTTATCCTCAGGAGAAATACTGTGAAAGAAAATATTACACTTTTAAGTGCCGTATAAGGAGTGATTGTTGTCCTTAATGTACTATGTTATCTCTCATCTCTTTTGATGTCCCTTAGTTATTTCATATTGTTACAGTATTTCACTTTGTTATCTGATGTATTGGATAAATGCATATTTGGTTATTTTTGAAATTGGATAGGGAAGGGAGGAAAACGAGATGAGGGGTGGTGGTGGTGGGGGGAGGGAAATGGGGACCAAGATATGAGAAAGGGTATCAATGTATATGAAGTAATGCACCTTCTGTCTGGTGGGTATAATGTAACCCTTCTATTAATTATAATAAAAACTATATGAAAAAATGCCAGAGGTAGTACTATGAGCCAAGTGGTAAAGAGCTCATATTGAGCAAATGAAGCTCAAACAGCGCTCAAGTCCAGAATTCAAGCCTCAGGACCAGAAAAAAGTTATTCAGAAAGACTTCAGTGTGATTAAACAGGAAGCCTGTAACAAGAGGGCCCCCGGAAAGCTTTAAAATCCTTAAGAATGGGTCAAAGTAATCCCAAGGGAATTCACATAATATTTTCAACCAATTAACATTTTAGTCTAATTACCATACTATATAATATAAAATTAAATTCCATTACCAGCAATAATAATATATATAATATATATAATATATATTATATATATAATATAGCTTTGGTAAAATGTTAAATAGTGGTAATATCAAATAAAATTTTCATAGATTTTATTTACGTAGCTAAATAGACCAGATCATTTCACCATTGATTTTATGTTCTTTTAAAGTCTGAAAGAATTTGGAATATGCAAAATTCTTCAAGAAGGAATAAAGCCAAAGTATTATTTCTAGATAATCCAAATTATGTATTTCTTATTGCATCAACTTATTTCTTTTATTTACCTTTATTAAACAAAGAAAATTGAATCTTTTGAATTATATTTGTAGCATCATTTTCCCCCAGAGTGACAGAAATCCAGTTTATTCATGACAAATTATATTCACTGCCAGGACAAATACAGTGAACCTTTTCAATTTACAAGAGACAGAAAATGATTAGAGGTAGACCAACCAGTTAGATACTGTTCTAGGATCTGAGTGAATTGACTATGTATTTTCTTCAATGAAAACTGGTATGTTAGCTCACTGAATCAAAATAACAACACTATGAAAAGCATAATCTATACACATTTTATGAAATAATAGGTACAGCCATTTCTTTAGGTGTCATTTGACAAGAAAAACAAGAATGAAAGTATTTTGCAGAGGGCTTTTACAACTAGTACTACAAAAAAGTCTTTCCCCTGAATTTCTATTCTTGCACAAAAACAGGTATTCATAATTGATGGAGAATATAAGATGACAAATGGATCTCTTGATCAATCTTTTTGTCTAATGGATATGGTCCACATATTGTAGTTTTTAATGGATTCAGTAATGTACATTCATCTAAGAATGTTAAATTTGCAGAGAGGTTTTGAAGATTAATCCAGGAAGGTGATTACATAGGCTATCAAATTTAAAGATTAAAAGAATTATCTCTCAACTCTTTTGCTGTTCCTTTCTTATCTCATATTGTCACAATATCTCACTTTGTTATCTGATATATTGGATACATTTGTATTTGGTTACTTGAAATTGGACAGGGAAGGGGAGAAAACCAAGAGGGGGGTGGGGAGGAGGGTAATGGGGACTAAGACATGTGGAAGGGTATCAATGTATGTGAATTAATGCACCTTCTATCTGGCAAATATCATGTAACCCTTCTATTAATTATAATAAAAAATATGTGAGAAAAAAAGATTAAAAGAATTGTCTATCTCTTTATGAATAAGTTGATAGGAAATATAGGAAACTTAGGCATTTACCAAATTAGTTCATTAGAATAATCTATTTAAAATGGAATTAAGATTTAAACAGAAACTTTTCCTGAGGGTATATTCATTGATGTTCAGCAGGAAGAAGAAAGTTAATGATCATTTTTTTTTTATTTCACAGGAGAGTTCATATGAAAATCATACTGAGATAGTATCCCACACCACATAGCATGGCACTGTATTGCAATGTGAAAAAATGGTAGTTGTTAGAAGTGGTGTTGTGGCTCAAATTGTTAAATCACTAGTCTTGCACAAAATAATTCAATGACAGCACAAAGGCACAGTTCAAGTCCCAAAATTGATAAGAAATAAGCATGGCAGTTAGTGGCTAGGATGAAGAGATAAAGGAATTCTTAAACGTTGCTAGTCATATGCAAGTTAGTGCATGTATTATTCAAAATAGACTGCAGCTTCTCAGAGAAAATTAAATGTAGAACTTCAGTATAATCCAATTCTTCAATTCACCACTGAATATAAACTCAAAAATGAAAATGTTGTATGAAAGAAATGACTGAGGTAGGCATAATGTCTCACAACTGTACTCCTGGCTACACAGGAGGCTGAGATCTGAGGATCAAGGTTCATAGCCAGCCTGGGCACAAAAGGACCTGAGACTCTTATCTCCAACTAACCTCTAGAAAATGGGAAGTGGGGCTTGGCTCAAAGGTAAGGTGATAGCCTCAAGTTGAAGAGCTCTGGGACAGTGCCAAGGCCAGGTTCAAGCCCCATCACATACACATGCACACACACACACACACACACACACACACACACACTCACACACACACACATACACACACAAAATCAATGACTGTACACAAATGTATATTCCATCAATATTTACAATTGCCAATCATGATTGTCATACCAAATTTCCTTTTCTATAAAAGTTTACTCAGAAGAACATTTTTACCGAAAGTGAAACAAAAAAATAGTTGTTCCCTAAGAAACTATAAAATACTTTCTCAACTTACTCTTTCTGAATACCGGATTTTCAAAAGACCTCTAACTTGGGTTTTCACGAAAGTAGAATTGCTTAGTTGGTTGGCATGGCCATGGATAAAGTGTCTAAACTTTCATAAATATAATTTATGTAGCCACAATTGTCAATGATTTGCTCTAGTAACCAATAGAAAGAAAATTCTTCCCGGTACTACTTTGTTATGATTGATAGGACCATACAGAAATGTTTTCTGCAACTCATTAACCCTTTGGTCTCCAAAATTAAAATAGTTCGTGATCAACATTGCCTAACATCTCTTATAGCTCTCATATCATAACCTGGGATAATCCTCGCTTATTATAATTCTGGATTCCAGGGGTTGATAGAGCTGACTGGCTTATTTAATTTTATTCAAGTTTAGAAAGGAGTTTATCACTAAATAAGTAAAGGCAATTGAAATCACAGAAGTTTTAACCTCTGTGGACCTGGACATGAGGGAACAATTAGAGAAAAAGAAGAATACCTAAAATGTTGCCATGGAAGATTCCATATATAAAAGAGGAATTATCCTTTCTTCTATAAGTAACACATGTGAACACTAAATATGAATTTGCATTTCTATATTCATTTGTACAAAAGAAAGGTAAGGAAAAATTTTGAACTAAATAGTTATTTCAGGGGAGAAGTTGAAGTTATTTTCTCGTTTATATAAAAAGAATGGTTAGTAATTGAGCAGTGATTGGAAAATGACCCAAACTTTCAGGAGAATTTAATTCTATGTATTTTTGCCGATAAAGAAGAGCTTATTCAGTTTTAGGAATATATTTTTGATGTTGCTGTTTTGTTTTGTTTTAATGGGATTGGGAGTTGAATTCAATTTCTTGCACTTGCACTGCAACTTGAGCCTTGATATCCACTTATTTTATTTTTGCAGTGTCTTGCTGTCAATAGTGGCCTCCATCTTTAGAATTTATCTATAAGCCCTCATACCTCCAACTGTCTAATAACTAGTTATATAAATAGGCTACCAATAAATATATAAGGCCATATAGGATGAGGCTAAATGAAAGGACCTCCAGAATATAGAAACAAGAGCCATATAATCTGTGATTGTTCTTCTTAATGTACTAGGCTATTTCTCATCTCTTTTGTTGCCTCTTGGTTATCTCATATTGTTACAGTATCTTACCTTGTTACCTGGTGCATTGTATATATCTTTCTTTGTTTATTTGAAATAGGATAGGGAAGGGGGAAAAACAAGATGAGGGGAGGAAGTGAAGGGAGGGAATTGGGAGCAAAAACATGAGAAAGGGTAGCAATGTTTGTGAAGTAATCCACCTTCTATATGGCAAATATAATGTAACCCTTCTATTAATCACAATAAAAATATATTTAAAAATAAATATGCTACCAATATGTAACTTGCTTGTTGAAATAAAGTTTTAATAACTTGGTGTCATGTTTGTCCTCTGAGCAAAATCCATCGCCAACCATGTCTCCAGCTCCCAAGTAGATGACATTAGATATTTGCTACCAAGTACAGGCTCAGAAGATACATTTAGGTACAGGCTCAGAAGATATATTTATTTTGATGCAATGTTGTGTTGGGATACAATTTTGTGTTGATCAGTGACATGATTTCATTGAGTCCCTTCAGATGATGTGAAAACATCTTGATGGTGTTTAAACCTGTTTAAGAAATTCAGCTGAATTTTCAACAGGGAATGGTATCATTATAAAGCTACATCCTCATTTAAAACACAAATTGAAGAACTTCAAACAAGGTGAGTCCACATGAATGAATAACTGGCTGAGACTCTCTGAGCTTACTTAAGTAAGCTTTGCTTAAATTAAGAATACTCTGGAGGTGTGGTTTCTTGTCAGGAAGAAACCCAGAATTTCATAATAAATTGAAATAGCTCAAGTGGACAAAAAAGATATGTTGTGGAACCAGTAGAGTTCTACAATATGCTGTTATTGAAGAATGTGGCCTTAATTAAGAATTTCCTGGCAACTAAGATTATTCTGTTGTTAAGAGCAGAACTGGACAAAGGTGACTGATGCTTCTTACAGTTTTGTTATTCATTAGCTTCCAACAAGAGATCTCACTAAATTATAAATTTCTAACTTTCTATGAGTTTGTTAATATTGTTAACATTGATACTCCAAAAATCTGCTTTTGGATTTTATATTATCTATTATACTATATAAAAATTCACATTAGGACTGGGAATGTGGCTCAGTGTTAGAGTGCTTGCCTAGCATTCATGAAACTTTGGGTTTGATTCCTCAGTACCATATCCACAGAAAAATTCAGAAGTGGCACTGTGGCACATGTGGTAGAGTGCTACCCTTAAGCAAAAGAAGTCCAGAGATAATAACCAGTATCTGAGTTCAGGCCTCATCTCTACCAAAAAAAAAGTTTACATTACTTGTTATTACTTTTGCAAAATAAACATCTACATAATGTCCAGTAATTGAAACATATGCCTTTTAGAAAGAACAAGTTAGAGACCACTCTTAGATGTACTCTGAAATTATAGTAATAAAGTCCCTTAAAAATAATGATGTACCAGGCTATGAGTGTGATCCAGCAGTAGAGTACTTCCATAGCAAGTATGAAACCTGGTTCTATTCCTCAGTAATACATAGAAACAGCTGGAAGTAGGGCTGTAGCTCAAGTGGTAGAGCACTAGGCTTGAGAAAGCACAAAAGCAGTGTCCATTCTGTGAGTTCAAGACTGAGGACTAGCAAATAATAATTATTATTGTACTTTATCATATATTGTGCATATATATATGCTATATAGTATGTGGGAGTGCTTTATGATAAATAATATATAATGTAGCATAGAATATATATTATCTTTTTACAATATATTCTGTAAAATAGCATGTACTATTTATTATATTATGTATAGTATATTACCTATATTATATATACATGCTATATAGTATATTAAATAAATCACTGCCATGTAATGTTAGTTTATAAGACAGAAGTTGTTGTTTTTGTACTTGTATCACATTACAAGTTACAAATTTCAAGTTACAAATGCCAGAATCTTGTATTTTTCTGTAAACTTTCAAATTTGTGTTCACTCTTCAAATTATAGAAAATAAGGGAATTTTGCTAGCTACATATGATAAATGGCAATTAACTCCTGTTCTTTGGCATGAAAAAATATTGATCAATGAGACTAGCCCAAGTAGGGTCCCCCTTTGAAAAATAGTCCTCATGCTTCTCTCATTTAAAAGACAACACACATGCAAGGTGGGAAACACCATCCTGTGGTAAGACAAGAGCACTCAGCAAACACATGCTGAAAAGATAACAATCAAAGTCACAATAATACAGATTTGAAGGAAAGATGCAAAAACAAATAACAGGTTAGAAATGATACAAAGCAAAAGTGTACTTATTAATTATCATATGACAAAGAAAATGCACAATGAAGGATTGGTTATAGAAAAGAATGAAATGTTCAAGAAAAGAGATTTTCAATTTTCTTCTCATTACCTTGAATCTTCACTACTTATTTTATCTTACTTTAATTGATTAAACATGAAGAGGATGAGGAAAACCATAAATGACCTATTGATCAAGAATGTTTGAAATGGTGGTATGGCACAACTGAAATAGCATTTGCCCAGCAATCTTGAGCAAGGCCTGAGTTCAAAGTGCAGAACTGCTAAATGTGTTGACAGTGTGAAGGTCTTCTTTCTTCCTTTGTTGGAAGGTATATGGAAGACAAGAAAGAGGAGCCATTCATAGGAAGCAGAGCAGGAAGAAAAGCCATATTCTCTTTTTTGTCCACAAGCTCTAACCTTCTCCATAGAGTGGAATCAGGCTTGAGTCTCTGGAGAAGGTGGATAGTTATTTCCACTGAATTAAACATGGTACTGCAATACATGATTCATTGCAAAAATCAAATTGAGAGATCACAAAATGACTACATATTTATATCATCTTTACACTCTCAAAATGTGATCTCTCTCCAAAACTCTGTAGGAAAGTTATTATTCAGATCAATTGTCAATATTTAAAACATTGATACAGAGGTCCCAAGGTACAGTGTTTTGCTCTGAAAAATAGAAAGAAATAAAGTAATGTGAAAAATAGTTATATTAAGTATGGAAACTCAACGTCTTCCATGCACATGTGAAAAGTATATGTTTGTTCCAATATCCAATGCATATTTTCCATATCATTTTATTTTCCGTGGTTGCAAGTTAATTTCTTATTTTGCAACTATGAAAAATAAAATGAGAACCTTGCATATTATGCAACATTTAACAGAAATTTGTATAATCTACTTAAAAGGAAAAACATTCCCGTACTTGATACTCGCTGCATGTGATTTTTGAGTTTTTAGTATTTTAGAAAAATAGAAATATCATTAAGGAAGAGAGAGTATTCAAATCTTATTATAATTTGGATAGATATTATGAGACAAAACTTGAACAGTTCTATGGCTATTTTTGAATGGTGCACACATTTTCAGGAAAGGCATAGACATGACATAAAAGAACATGGGAGGTAGAAAACTAAGGTGAGGTTTGTCACTTAACTATCTGGAGTAATGACAATTGAAGACAAGGTATGAGAAAACATAGACATAGACAAGGCTGAGAGATAAGTGTAATGTTCACAATTAAACACAAAATGCTTCTAAGTCAAAGTCTGAGCTCCTATTGCAAAGGGATTCTATTAGATGGATGTTGTTTCAGGCATCCTGCATTTCCTCAGGTAATAAGATATATAAATGTGAGTAATGGGCAAGACCAGGTGTTATTCAGGGTGGTATGTTTCAGCCATCAGTGATGTTATACTTAAAATCCACATGCACATTTCTAACCTGGCTGGCTGGTGCCAGTCAAATGGATAGGGTTCTTGGATTCCACAAAAATCAAAAGTGCTGGAAGCAAAAGGGAAATATTCAAATAAAGCTACAATGAATTCTTCCCTTCATTTTGTGTTTCAAGTTTAATTTTTTTATTTTTATGTGTCATTAAAGAAGATACAAGGATTATACTTCCATGGAGAAATGGAATCACACTTCACGTGATTTTATTCTGTTGGGATTGCTGCCTCCAAATCAAACTGGACTACTTCTCTTGCTCCTGACCATTGTTGTGTTCTGTCTGGCCTTCTTTGGAAACTCAACAATGATCTACCTCATCTGTGTGGATGTTCGTCTCCACACCCCCATGTACTTTCTCCTCAGCCAGCTCTCTCTCACAGACCTAATATACATCTCTACAACTATCCCCAAGATGGTGTTCAACTTCCTCTCAGGTGAGAAAACCATTTCATTCCTCGCATGCGGAGTCCAAATGCTGTTCTTCTCAACCATGGCATGTTCTGAAGGCTTACTTCTGGCTTCTATGGCCTATGACCGTTTTGTAGCCATCTGCCACCCCCTCCACTACCCAATCCGCATGAGCAAAAGGATGTGTGTGAAGATGATCACGGGATCTTGGTTATTGGGATCCGTCAACTCTTTTGCACACACTGTCTACACTCTTCATATGCCTTACTGCAGATCTAGGGCCATCAAGCATTTTTTCTGTGACATCTCAGCAGTTTTGCCTCTGTCCTGTATGGACACTTGGGTCTATGAATATATTGTTTTTGTAAGCACAATCCTGTTTCTGCTTTTTCCTTTCCTTGGTATTACTGCTTCCTATGGCCGGGTCCTTTTTACTGTCTTCCATATGCATTCCAAAGAAGGAAGAAAAAAGGCCTTCACCACATGTTCCACACATTTAACTGTGGTGACTTTTTACTATGTGCCTTTTATCTACACATATCTTCGGCCCAGGAATTTCCGATCACCCACAGGAGATAAGATTTTGGCTGTTTTCTACACCATCCTCACCCCAGCGCTCAACCCCATTATCTATAGCCTGAGAAATAAGGAAGTCCTGGGGGCCATGAAAAGAGTACTTGGGAAGCTGCATGTGTTAGCATAGACCAAGACTCAGGAATACACAGAAATAAGATTCAGATTTTGCTGTGGCATTCATTTCTCAAGTAAAAAACAAAACAAAACAAAGAAGTGCTTTGAACAGTCCCTCTTTAACAAATTATAATTCCTTCCCAACTCTATTTATTTTTCTTCTTCATGGCAAGTAGGACATCACATATCAATGCTGTCGAAGAGAAATGGGTTGTAAGTTACGTATTTAAGAAAAAAGCTTTAGTGATATACTTAAAAGAAAATTATAACAATAAGTGAATTATTATATATTAACTGACTCATATATTTAATTCTAAGTGAGTTAAAATGAATATTAGCAATACTCATGAGTTGTACATGTCTATTTTATTATATTGTATCATCTCCTACGTGTGATACATATACCTATTATTTAAATTATTTTTCTGATTATATTAACATATTATAACTTCATTGACACTCTATTATTAGCATTCTCCTGGATTTCACATTTTTTTCTTTTCTGCTATTGTTTTTCTTTTTTTAATTGTATTTTATTGTCTACATAATGTTTGGAGGGGTTACAGTTACTTTTGTCAGGTAATGGGTACATTACTTTTAGAACCTTGATATCCCTTTTCATGTTTTTGTCCCACTTTCCCTCCCCTACCACCTCCCAATCATCTCCTTTTACCCCTTCTCTTCTCTATTTCATGTAAACAAGTAAGTGTATATATAGTATACTAGATTTCACTTTTTTCTAAGCCATTAAAACCTTGTACGTATTGCATACTTAGAGGAAAGAAATAAATAAACATGAAATGTTGTATATATTATCAAACCAAAATAAACAGATGTAACTTTAACTAGCTAGAAGAACTATTCCTTGGGGATTTGGCTCAGTGGGAAGCACACTTGCCTGACAAGTGCAGGGCCCTGAGTTCTGTCCTCAGTTTTGGACAGAAGAAGGAGGGGGAAGCAGAGGAGGAGGAGGAGGAGGAGGAGGAGGAGGAGGAGGAGGAGGAGGAGGAGGAGGAAGAAGAAGAAGAAGAAGAAGAAGAAGAAGAAGAAGAAGAAGAAGAAGAAGAAGAAGTCCATAAACAAGGGAATAAAATCATAATGCTGAAAGACAGGAGTCAGGAGATGGGGTCAACCTGACTATCCATGGAGGGGAAGATTAATAAAGAAAATGTGATACTTATGAACAGTCATAACATAGAATGAATTTCTATCATTTCTTATATCATGAATGCACCCATAGGGAATTTCTTAATTGAAATCAGTCAGAACTAGACTCAGTGGAAGGTTAAAATCAAATGGCCTTCACTTAGAAGTGGAGCGTCTAGTAAGAGGAAGGTAAAGGTGATCAAAGTGGTTGTCAATATCACATTGTGAGAGAAGGAATGGGTTCTAGTGATAAATGACATAGTTAGGTAAATAGAGTCTAAAATAATGGCTAGTACATGTCAAGGTAACTGGAATTGAAAACCTTGGACATATTCAATCTAAGAAGTGAACACACTATTTGATAACTCCATATGCAATATAGAGACAAAGGATAAAGGCACAATTCACAGCCTGGAGGAAGAGTAAGATCATACCTAGAGTAAGATCATACCTGACTGTTTAGAATGGTACTGAAGGGAGTTCATAAGAGCTTAAAAAAAAAAAAGCTCCCCCATTCTGAAGCAGCAACTGTCTTGTTTATGTAAACTGTGAGTGACCCAAAAGTGCACCTAAATTAAAGAAACAGAATTGTGGTGCCATTAAGTCCCAGGAACTGACCTGTCTATGTTGAAATTAACCAGAACTCACATAAATTCAAGGGATGGCATTTGTTTTCCAAAGCAGAACTCACGTAAATCCAAAGCCATAAAACTACCCTTAGACAGCTAATTAGGACTCTACTGGTATAGCAATCCCCTTTAGCTCCAACTGTCCTGAACTGCCCCTAACCCCTACCTTATCTCATTCCAATAGCTGATTGCTTTGTTAATGTAAATCTGTAATCTTTGCCTTTAAAAACCCTGTAGAAAAGCTGGTCAGGGCTTCCTCCTGGGTTCCTGCTGTATGGGAGTGTAGGACAGAGGCCTAGAGCTAGCCCGCCTGAATAAAGCCTTGCTTTTGCATTTCGGAACGTCTGACTCTCTGTGGTCTCTTGGTGGTCTTCCTGAGACTTGGGCATAACAAGTTCCACTCTAAACTATGGCACCTTGCTTTACAAATCATGTTAAATTACAGCAGGTTAGAGAGCAGTGAATTCTGGAAGAGGCTTTACTAGGATGGATTTCTTATTGTCTATTTAAAGCCTGGATCTTCTGAGGAAGAAAACTTAACTCTGATCTATCCTTGTATTTTGCTATCTACTTTAGATCTCTTCCATATGCCTAGAACAATAATTTATAATCCATTGCCTGTTCTGTGAGTAAATGGATTTGAACTTTTTCCAATGCTCATTTAAGTATCTTAAAATGATTTATTATTTCTATAATGCCTGCACATCCACTTCCCTTTTCCCTAGCTCACTTCACTTTTTTTATAGTTAATTGTAGATAAGATTCGCAGGGACTTTTTCTTTGTAGCCTAGGTTGGCTTTGAACTGAAGTCCTCAAATCTAACCCTCAGGATTACAGAGTAAATAATCACAAAAGGCTCACAGAGTAAGCCAGCATTGACTAGCTCTAAAAGCATATTTCACAAGACTTGTCTGACTTCCATTCTGAGGTGAGATAATCTGCCTCAGAGTCCAGGAAAGTCATCCATATGTATTTTATACTCATCTGAATTAACTTAATCAATAATTTACATATATATTTGTATTTAAAAGTGGTACTTAAAGGAAGGGAGGAGTGTCACCACGTAGCTGAACAACACAGATTATAAAAGATATAAGAAGTGTTTCACCTGCAACCTACAATAAAAATATGGCTGTACCTGAGTTGGTTAATTCTATGATCAAGAATGTAAGGAACCTAATAAAACTTTATACTGCTGAAGAGATATGTCAGATAAAGATGTACATTTCTTTTTGAACAATGTCACCCCTTTACATGCTCTCTCTCTCTGTTTACTACATCCATCCTTACCCATAAATTTGGTAGTTCGTGTTGGACATAGTGTCTAGTGAGTATCACTGCTGTATTTGTTCACTCTGGGTCTCATTATTTCTGAGCTCCTCCTCTCATCCTCCCAATGACAGATAAACTACCAAACAATGCAAAATGAAGAGAAAACAAAAAGAGCTTTTACCTCCAGGTCTTTGATCCATTTGGAGTTAATCCTGGTGCAGGGTGACAAAGAAGGATCCAACTTTAGTTTTCTGCAGGTGCTTAACCAGTTCTGCCAGCACAACTTGTTGAAGAGGCTGTCTTTCTTCCATTCTATTTTTTTTTGGCTCCCTTGTCAAAGATTAGGTGGCCCTAGGTCTGTGGTTTAATATCTGGGTCTTTAGTTCTATTCCATTGGTCTTCAGGCCTGATCTTGTGCCAGTACCAGGCTGTTTTGATAATTATAGATCTGTAATAGAGTCTAAAGTTTGGCATTGAAATTCCTCCCTCCCTGTTCTTTCTGCTGAGCAGTGTTTTTGCTCTACGGGGTCTTTTATTATTCCATATGAAATTTTGGATTGCCTCTTCTATTTCTTTAAAGAATGACTTTGGGATAATGAGAGCAAAGCTGAGTTCCGGTCAGCCCTGCAGCACGAGAAAGAAGGCTACACCATTTACAAGACCCAGCTGGGTGAGGACCATGAAAAGACCAAGGAGAGCTCTGAGTACCTCAAGTGCCTGACCCAGCAGGCTGTGGCCTTGCAGCTCACCATGAATGAGATCTACCGCAATGGCTCCAGTGCCAACAACCCACCCCTCAAGTTCACAGCCCCTAGCATGACCAGTGTCCTGGAGCAGCTCAACGTCATCAACGGCATCCTCTTCATTCCTCTCAGCCAAAAAGACTTGGAGAATCTGAAGGCTGAGGTGGCACAGCGACACCAGCTCCAGGAGGCCAGCAAGAATAGGGATAAGACCGAGGAGCCCATGGCCACTGAGCCTGAACCAGTGGGGGTCCCAGAGGACATGGGCGCGCAGCCCCAGCTTGCCAAGGACCCTTCTTCCCTGAGCTTGCAAGGACAGAAAGGGAGACAGACAGTCAGCGGGCCCGGCCCCGTTGCCCAGCCATCCAGACAGACTCCAGGAAAAGGGGGCATGCCCCGCAGATCGGAAAGGAAGCCAGCCCCTCTTCTTTTACGTTCCACCCCACACACCCCAGCGTTCTCCTGGGACCCCAGCCTGGCCTGCCTGTCCCCACTCCCCCAAAGATGTTTTTTGCACTGGTTCAATGAATACACGATACAGAGACCTAAAAAAAAATTCAGTAACTGCAACAAACATGCAGAAAAAAATTCACTAACTGCAATAAACACACATGCCCTTGAGAGTAAATAGTCAGCTTCTTTCACATTCATGGTTTGTTCTGGCCGTGTTGAAAGTATAGAAGAGGGAGATGAAGGTATGGATGGTGAATTATTTATTCAGAACTGAAATTATCTATCTAGTAATATCTCTTAAAGATTTAGAAT
This sequence comes from Megascapheus bottae, assembly GCF_031878675.1. Lineage (NCBI taxonomy): Eukaryota > Metazoa > Chordata > Mammalia > Rodentia > Geomyidae > Megascapheus > Megascapheus bottae. The sequence goes on from NC_143518.1 coordinate 9,853,007, forward strand.
ATTGTCTTTAAACTTTTTTCCTTTTCTGTATCCCATTTAAAATAAGTTCCTGAAGCCATTTACAAATGATTCAAAAAGATATCAACTGTCTTGATTTCTCTAAAAATACATGTTAGTGTATCAACATTAATGATTGCCCATACAGGAAAAAAGAATTGAAAGAAAATGACAAAAGATTCATGGTGAGTTAAAATTATAGGCCATGAACTTTTATACAGCTGTGCTTGATAAGTAAACATACCCTGATTACTCCAGCTATGAAGAATCTGATCGTGCCTAAACCACTACCAAGACTGCATAGCCTTTAATTTTGATCAATAACCATAAAAATAACAGAACCATTAACATTTTACAGATGATAAAATAAATTCCTTTTGGTGCCTGGCAAGTAATTTAGACTTGGGATGATGAATTTGACCCAAATCTACCTAATATTCATTGCTGACAAGGCCAACACATCAGCATTATATTTTGAAATACCCAGTGAAATAAAACATATAAACCAAACTTGATATAACAGGAGTTCATCATGGGTATTAGAGAGAGGAAAATTCATAATAATGCTTATAAATGAGCTTGTTCAATGCTTAAGTTTTATTCCCTTCTGGGTGTTGTTCTCCGCACATGCTGTCGCTGTCATATCCTCATCATTGCCTATAAAAACAAAATGTCAATGATAATTGAAGAGGATGCACAAATCATTTACATTTTCCCCTGAAGGTTTATCTCATATTGTTATCGTATCTAATTTTGGTAGTTGATATCTTCTATGTATGTTTATTTTTGTATTTGAAAATTGGAAGGTATAGGAAAACAAGATAAGTGGGAGCGTGTAGGAGGAGGGAAAGTGGGAGGAAAACATGGGAAGGGGTAACAATATTCAAGAAGTAATGTACCCACTACCTGAAGAATATAACTGTAAACTCTCTGTACATCACCCCAACAATAAAATACAATTAAAAAATAAATATACCATGGTACATAGATTACTGAGCCACTTTCCTGAAATAATCAACTTAATAAAGGACCATTTCATATTGAATGCAGACAGGAATCTACATTGCCCAAAGAGTTAATACAAGGAAATTAAATCTATGTATTCACTTTACTCTATGTTTAGAGACAATCATTTATGGCAACTAGTCTTTATTAAGTCCATTTCAGCTTGACTTCAATCATTCTCAATCCCCAAGGCTTCACTGTGATTATGACATTATCTGTCTTTAAACAGTGGCTTTATTTCTGCAAATATGTTTTTTTTTCTCTATCTTGGTTCATTTGTGACTAAATATTTTCTTATGTTTTTAAGTGTTCTTTCAATTCATACAAATATTAAATGTATATTTTGTCAAAAAGGTTATTAATTTAAAAGTGAGAATAATTTTGAGAACAGGTACTATTTTGTTTGATCTTTAAAGTTATCATAAATTTAGAAAATGCATTTATTCATAATTCCAGCAGTTGACTTTAAGGTCAGTTTAAGTATCAACCACATTCAGTGCTTAGTAATTTCACTAAGCACTATCCTGAATTATACAGTAATTTGTATTACATATATATATATATATATATATACATGAACAGTGTTTTCAGAGTCTGCAAATATTCAATGCTTTGGCTTAAACCATACTGTTATTGATTTTTTCCTTTTACTGTGCAAGTCTCTGTAGACATTTCCAATGAATGCTCACATACACTCCTCCCTTCCCACAAACATACACATACTCACAACAGATGTTAAATCAGTCTACAAATAGTATTGGCCTGGAATCACATTGTCCTCATGGAGGAAACACAGATAACAAATCTAAAAATGGAAAATGAGAATGTATGTAGCCTTTACCAATATTCATAGAAATTTTTGCTGTAATATGACTTTATTTGTTGATTACTGTGGGACTATATTGTCAACTCTTCAATCCAGTGAGCCAGTACAAAGTAAGCAGAGAAAAAATATTGCATATCCTAGGTGTGTTTTATTTATCAAAATGAAGTTGACAGTTTTGGAAAGGTGCTTAAGAGAATGTTTATTCGAACTTGTTTAAAACTGCCACCTATTGGAGCTGTGAGTTTAGCCAAGTGGTAGAGAGCTCGCCTAGCATGCACAAAGACCAAGTTCAATTCCTCAGTACCACATACATAGAAAAAAAAGCTGGAAGTAGTGCTGTGGCTCAAGTTGTAGAGCACTAGCCTTGAGAAAAATCCATGGACAGTGCTCAGGCCCTGAGTTCAAGCCCCACAACTGGCAAAAACAACAACAACAAACAAACAAAAACCCTGTCACTATTCCACTTGAGCCAGAACCCCACTTGCAGCTTTTTCTGTGTATGTGATACCCAGGACTCAAACCCAGGGCTTTGTGCATGCTAACCAGGTGCTCTACCACTAGGCCATGCTCCTGGTCCCTTTAATTTCTAAATATACTAAATTTAATTTCTAATACACTAATACTTTAATTTATAATACACTAAAGCCAAACAAACTTTTCTTTTTGAAATTAAGGGATTTAACTTCATAAATAAAATTGTCAGTCTCTTGTTTCATCAGTTTTGTGTGAAAATGAGAATGCACTTCTTTTTTAAGTTATTTGCCATTTAGCAAACCAGTTTATGAATGCAATGCTTCTTGATTAATGTCAGCCATTTCAACAGTTTCACTCCCTTTTGACCCACCCCTTTCCTTCCTTTGCTTAATTTTGTGGCACATACAAACATGATTGCCTGTGTCCTGCTCCTTAACTCTTCTTCATTTGTCTACTTCTCCCCTCCTGGCCCCACACCTCCTCTTGTATGTACTCATTTCCTAGTGCTGAGTTGGACTCTGACCCAGTCTCTCTAAAAGAAAATACTATTTGAGCTGTCCATAGAATCATATACTTCACTTGACAAACAATAATTTTCTCTTTTCCTGTTTCATTTTGTTTCATTTCCCCTAATTTGTGGGTTACAGATCTTTGACATGATATATGCTAGGCAGACACTACATAATTAATCCAACAAATTTTTTTTGTAGTAGGTGCTCTAACACTTAGCTGTTTTGCTTTTTTAAAATTTTCAATAAATAGTTAAAATTGTTTCTAGGTGCCCTTGACTATGAGCCTCTTTATGCTTTCTGCATAGCATGACAAGCACAGACTACTATGTCCAAATTTCTATTGGTAGAGATGATCATCTCAAGAATTTTTTATACAAAACTGACCTCAAGTCGTCTTTCTCTCTATCCATACCTTTCATTGGATAGGGAACGGGGGAAAACAAGATGAGGGGTGGGGGAAGGGGGGAGGGAAATGGGGACCAAGACATGCGAAACGGTATCAATGTATGGGAATTAATGCACCATCTATCTGGCAAATATCGTGTAACCCTTCTATTAATTACAATAAAAAATATATGAAAAAAGTAGAATTGAGGACTAATAATTTTTATTAACTGGAATACAAATTCTACTGATGAGCTAATAACTAGTATCGCACATCTGAAATCACAGAAACTTGAGATGCTGAGACCAGAGAAGGTTGAGTCCAAGCCTGCCTGGTCAGAAACAAATTCAAGACTCAAATATCTTCAATTTATCACCCCCCTCCCTGAAAAAAGAAAAACAACGAACATGGTATTCTTGAATCATTTTGAAAACTGAACAAATTTATGCTGAAAGAGAAAGATTCAGTATTTGATATGAAAATGGGTCATGAAGAGTTCTACAAAACAGAAAGCCCTCTGTGTCATGTTTTGTATGTACTAATTGAGACCAGGTATGAAATGTGAGAGTCAGAGACAGTAACTCACATGGCATTCCAGATGGCAGTCTAGAAATGTGCACTCTGAATTCTGAATCATACAGCCTCTTTATTTAATATACATATTTACTTAATTTTTAAAAAGACCCACATTATACTTTGTTTCTAGTCAACAAAAATTACACTGACAAAAGTATTTTATTCCTTTGTAACTGCATTTTTCAATTGTTGGACTTTCATGACATGTATTTATTTATTCATTTACTTATGCATTTATTTATATTTGGTGCCAGTCCTGTGGTTTGACCTGAGGGTCTGAGCACTGTCTCTGAGCTGTCTTGCTCTAGACTAGACCTCTACTTGAGCCATACCTCCTGCATGGACTGGCTTGCAACTGCAATCCTCATATCTCAGAGTCCCCTATGGCTATGATTATTTGCTGGAATGACCCACTGACACACAGATTCATTTTTTTCTTTTAATTATTACCATATGCTTATAAAATGGGCTATTAAACAATGGCCACGAGCTCATTTTGCGAGATTCAGTATCTTTTTGTGTTCAGATTATGAACTAGGTATTTAAAATTGTGCATTTGGAAAATGCCTATTATCAAAGTATGTCTTTATGCCCCATCTTGGAATGCATTTTTACAAAATAGATCTATTCAAAGAAAGATTTATTCTTCACAGAACTTATTCTTCATGGAAGAAAATGTTGATGAATGAAATTTCTAAACCAGTGGGGTAATGTGAGAGGCAATATCCAGACTTCTTTGTGTATTATAGAGATAAGTTGGATGACTTTGATCATATACACTGTGATCTCCTTAGTATGCCTTGAAAACAAAATCCTAAGTACAAAATTCTAGTACATGTGAGATAGTTAGAATCTCACACATAGCTGGGCACTGGTGCTAGTGTCTATAATCTTAACTATTCAGGAGACTGAGATCTGTGAACTGCCATTTGAAGCCAGCCCGGGCAAAAAAGTCCATGATATACTTATCTCCTACAAACTATTCAGAAAGAAGGGAAATGACCCTGTGCTCAAATGATTAGAGCACTGTTGTTGATTAAGAAGATATCTTTGAAAATGTGTTCTGAGTTTTTGTTTGTTTGGTTTGATTTTGTTGTTTAGTTTGCCATGGACTCGGGGCTCAGAGGCTGTCCCCAAGTTCTTCTGCTCAAGGTTAGTGCTAACCACTTTGAGCCATAGCAGCATTGCATTGCCAGTTTACTGATGGTTAATTGGAGATAAATGTTTCACTGCCAATCCTGGCCAAGCTGACTTTGACCAGGATCCTCAGATCTCAGCCCTCTGAGTAGTTAGGTTTACAGAGATGAGCTACTGGCATCTGGCTGAGGTCTTTAAGATTAGGAATGATATCTTCTAAGAATGATAAAGAGGGCTTGGGAAAGAAGTTTTTCTTTCTTTCAATAAGTGTCTTTTCCTTATTTTAGTCAATCAAAGCTTAAACAGACTGCATCTACCAGCAATGAACAAACACTTCTGTGACCCCCCCCAGAGAATGTCAGTAAACACACCTAGCCTTGACACATCATGAGCCCCAATTTCCTTCTCTGGGGATCCCTTGGGGACTAAATTCCTAGAGCAATCTTATCAAAACAGGGATGTTCTCTTTCCCAGAGGCCACATGCCACAGGATTCCAAGGTAAATGAGTGACTTCTTCTTTTCTCTATGCTTCTTCCAAATGACAGCTTCCTTATCCTTCCACAATGGTGTAAGAGAGGCACCATCCAACACCTCTGGTATATTCGCATAGAAAACTCTGGTGCAGACAACAGAACAGAATAAACAAAGGCTCAGCAACTAGGGAGGTAAGCACCTTTCATGCTCTGGTGTGGTGCACGTGTAAGAAAACTTGCATTTTGTGTCATGTGAGGTAAAAGAACTAAGTAAGATCAAATGTGAAGGATAATGACATGAGCAGAGGCTTTATGGTCCTCTTTAGGGTACTTTAACCTGAATCAGCTCATGACTGAGGCAGAAAAGTGCCCATAGGCAAAAGTATCTCACCTGTTTAATGGACCAGATGTCCTGATTTCATTCTAACTCAGAGGAAAGAGTCACCTGTATTAAACAAACATAAAATTACTGTGAAGAAAAGGTTTTACACTGTAAGGTAGAGAATAAACAATTTTAAAGATGTTAGAAATATTGGGGTAGGTGGTTTACATAGAGGAAAGAAGCAAATTATGTGAATAGTTAGGAGGAATTGTTTGTCTAAATAGTTTATTAGATATAATTGTAGGATAACATGCTTTTTAAAAATTCAATAAACATAGCCAGGCTCACGTTTTTAATCCTAGCTATTCAGGAGGCTGAGATCTGAGGACCAAGGTTCAAAGCCAGCCCAGGCACAAAAGGATGTGAGACTCTTATCTCCAATTAACTTCTAGAAAAACGGGAAGTGGGACTTGGCTCAAGGGTAGGGCAATAGCCTTGAGCTGAAGAGCTCAGGGACAGCGCCCAGACCGAGTTCAAGCCCTATGAACCTCCGCCCTCAAAAATTCAATAAATTTGTATAGCAGACTATTTCCATACTGACAATTGTATTCCAGAATAAAGTAACTAGTAATTTAGTATCAATAAAGTGTTATTTTAGTGCTACTATTATAATTGAAGTTATATTATATGTGGAAAGCTAAAAGTGAGTGTTAATTTGTCATTATAAAGTATTATTTTTTTCTTTTATTTATACTTTCTTTTAAAAATTTTGTATTTTTATTGTCCAGATAGTGTATAAAGGGATTACAGTTACATTTGTCATATACTGGGTGCATTACATCTCACACATTGATACCCCTTTTTATGCTTTTGTCCCTCTTTCCCTCAACACACCCTACAGCAGCATTTTTATTTGTCTTATTAACATGAGTGCTAAGAATTTGAGTAAAATGTGCTGAAACTATCTTATATCCAGGGAAGGAATTATGAAGAGCAAAGCATGTCATAGGCTAATAGTTATCTTCCTTTTAGAACTTATTAGCTAGTTCAACGCATATTTACTCAGTATTTTCCCACCACTAATGCATATTATAAAATACATAACATCATATGGTAATTACAAAATAACATACTATATTGATTCTAAAATTAAAATATGATCAGATCCAAAGTCTGGGTTATCAGAATTAAACTTAAGGCAAAAATACAATAATACAATTTTTATAAATATATGCAACACCATTAAAATAATTTGAAGTAGTCAAAGAAATATATTACCTTATCGAATGTAACAATTTCATCTTTGCCTTGTGGAATTCTTGAGAACCTAATGATAAGTAATACAGTAACATTAATTAAAATATTGTGTGTAAAAATGTAGTGTTTAAATCAATATCCAAAGAACTTTTCTTAATTGCAAGTTCTCATCTGTGGAAAATTACTTGTTCAGTGTGATCTTGCCGAGTTCATGTTGCCCTCAATGTTGACATTTCTATTTCAAAGATTATTCCTCATGGCCCATGTGTCCTGAAGGAAAAATAGGAAATTGTTCATTGATTCATAAACTGCGTAGCAGGAATTGTGCTATTGTAATTTTGGGGATCTGGGAGTTATTTACGTCTCCAGACCTCACAAATTCTCAGGTATAAATCAGTTTGGGGTTTCCTTTGTGTCCATTCGTTCCAGCTTGGGACTTGAAAAAATATTTTGCAAGATTTCACAATGGTACATTAAACATCTATATAATAGAACCTACATGAAGAAAACAAATAAGCCCATTTGCCTAGACTTCTATGTTTTAACACTTCATAATTCAGTCAGTTGGCCACATTGTACTGGTTTCAACCAGAAACAATATGTAGTATATGACTGTACATTGTGCTGAGCCTCTACAGCTTTTGTTTCCTTGAAAGAAAAGTGTTGATGATATGCCCTTGAGCATGCTTTGGACACCATGGCAGTAGGTATATCACAGTAGCTGCCAGGACATTTTTCATGAGAGCCATTTACATCGCAGAATATACAAGAAATGCTGATTTTTGCATAGAGACAAAGCAAAGTTAGGTTGACTTTATGATTCGTGGCATCACCAGTTGTGCAAGATGGAACTGTTTTCTGCTTTAAGTAATGTACATAAACAGATTAGTAACAGGTGTGATAATTATTTTTTGTCTCTGAGATTTATAATGCCCTTAAAACAGGTGGCAGAAGCAAGATACCTGGAGGCTGAAGAGTTAGAAAGGGAAAATTGTGGTCTATTAATATACCTCTTAAAGGAAAATAGATTTGTAAGTGGCTCGGTTTTCAGGACACTGCTCTCATCTTTGAAACATTCATACTTTTAAACATTCAGGTGATGAAGCCACTCAGTCATTTCCTTCAAAATGCTGAGTCGTTTCATCTCAGAAAATGCACAGCCCAGTTTAATTGGGAAAGAAGTGAACTGTAATAGAGTGGCACTCATGGAACTGAATTCTACTTTGCTATGCTGTTATAATCTCTCAGACTCTCTCTCAGATTCTCTCTCTCAGATTCTCTCAGATTCTGTCTCTCTCTCAGATTCTGTCTCTCTCTCAGATTCTGTCTCTCTCTCTCTCTCTCTCTCTCTCTCTCTCTCTCTCTCTCTCTCTCTCTCTCTCTCTTTCTCTCTCTCTCTCTCTCTTCCCTCCCTGACTCCTTGAACTCATCTCTTTCTTTCTCCCTGTGTCCTTATATCTAATATATAGTACCTTAATGAGACTAAGTGAACAAAAATATTAGAACACAGTAACTATTGAATAACTAATATTATATTTATATTAGTCATAATATCAACACAATACCAAACATTGTTTCTGAATGTTTACTAAGTAAGAACTTTACATTTAGCTTCTCTGAGTACTACTAAAATGTTAGTTTCCCCCTCTCTGGGGAAAACTAATAGAGTTAATCTATTCTGGAAACAAATCTATTAATCATTTTCTGATAGAAATTTAATTTAGTTACAGTAGACAAATTTAATTTAGTTAGAGTAGAAGACAAATTCTTTTTATATATAACTATGAATGCAGTGATAGTTTTGTGTATACATGAAAAATAAAGATCTAATTTTTATTGATTTTATTTACCTTAATAACAACCATTCAGGAATACATTGCCTTGCTAGTTTAAAATATATTTTGTAAGCAGCAGCATACATCAGTTCATTGGATAGAAATGTATTAAAATTTAACACCCATTTTCCACATCAGTTATTTTATGATTTTATTCTATCTGTAATATATTAATCCAGGATTTGTCTGCTTCCTTTCTAATTTAATGCCAGAATATAGGTGTTTTGAAACTGCATGCTTTGTCTTCTCTTTTTGATGATGGAAATCTAACATAAGTTCTGGTGCCTGGTAGGTGAGCACTTTACCAGTGAGCTATATCCATGCCCAAGAAAGTTTTTTGTTTGTTTTTGCTTTTGCTTTTTTTAATCACTAAATCACCATTAGCCATATAAGTCATATACTTGAATTTGTAGAATAGCATTTATATCTATTAATAATTTTTATTTAGTTAGTTAATAACTGGGATTATGTCTAGTATACTCATTCAGATTACAGATTATATGAGGATTAAAAAATGAAAGGCTTTCTCATATGAGTAATCAAAGTAAAATACTACAGACTATTCATATTATGTAATAACTACTATCATTCATATCAAACTCATTTCTTATGCATTGTTATTTTTACATTTTCTAAAGAAAAATATAATGTAAGTATTAATGGAGGAACAACTAAGTTAACATATATTGTATAGTTACACAAATATTAGTTGAAAAACAAAACAAAAATAGCAAAAACCTGAGTACTTTGATGAACTCAGAAAATAAGAAATGAAGAAAATGAAGTTAGGAGGATGCATTCTATGTAGTATCATTAACCCAAAATGAAGAAATTAGAACACTTGTGCAAACTACTTATATAGAATAAGTTAGAGAGCTTAACTATTTCAGACCTTGAATTACTTTTCAGGACAAAGACTTATTTGACTATGGTGGGATTCTTAACTTTTTGAATCACCCAGATATATGCCCACAGATGTTTAATAATATACAATCTTTAAAAAAGAAGTGGTAAGTTTTGAAAATGAATATTACTGGGATCGCTTTCCTTGATTACTTATAGTGTGAAATTATGGTAATGACATGACAATCTTAATCTTTTGAATAAGTACCACCTGTACTCCCTTAAAATAGTTAAAGTTCAAATCAACACTAAGGTGGATAATAATACAAAGGGGCTAAATAGTATGGAACTCACTGCTTCTTTCAGCTGACAAAACTCAGTAGATGGTCATGACATGAAAAAATTACAATTTTTACTGCGTGTATACAGTGTCCAAAAAAGTTAATTCTTAAAATTGTGTGAAATGCATAGTCTCCAAATATGGTCAAAATTCTTGTGGAAGTCAAGCCTGTGATCCTAGCTGCTCAATAGTCTAAGAGCAGAGCATCTCAGTTACAAGTCAGTCTGAGCAGAATAGTTTGTGAGACTCTTGTACCCTTTGAACACACAGAAAACCGGAAGTGGCACTATAGCTCAAAGTGATAGAGAGCTAGCATTCAAGGAAAAAGCTAAAGAACAGTGCCCAGGGCCTGAGTTCAAGCTCCACAATCAATTCAAAAAAATTTATATTTTCAGAAGGGAATAACAAAAATGATATATTTGTGCTTATTTGAGGAGTTATTGATGCCTACTTATTATTTATAGTACAAAATGAAAAAGGACAGAATAAAAAGGAAATGTGGAGCTCAAAAACCAGAAAAAGTAATCGTAGGATTATTATTTGTTGTTTTCTTGTAGTTTCATAGAAGAAACCCAGTACTTTACAAAGTTATAGCACTGAAAATCCCACCACACATAAATTAAAAATTTAAATACCCAGATGGTAAAATTTGTATGAACAAGACCAGATAGAAAAATTAGAAATTGATTAAACTATTTTAGAGTAAAAGTGTCAATAAATAAAGTTTGTTGCTGCTTGGCACATGATGCATCATAAATCTCATTTTAGGTATATATGTGTGCATGTATATGTGTATAAGAATGGAATATAACTATAATATTCTTTGTTTTTTTTAGAAACAAAATAGAATACTTTATTGCACAAATCATTATTCTGCATACATTAATGTTTTAGATGGCCAGTCTGAGTTCTTCCCTGTAATTTGACTTTAAACTATGGAATATCTGTGTGCACATGTGCATGTGTGGGCTGAGATTTTATTTTTTTCATATATTCTTATTGTAATGAACCTCCTATATTCTACTTTTCCAATGACTTTCTTTCAGACACAATATAAGAATTCATGATGGGACAAGAGAATTATACTTTCAGCAATGACTTCATTCTTTTGGGACTGTTCACTTCTTCCCAAGCCAGTCTGGTCTTCTTCTCTTGTTTATTTGCCATTTTCATCATGAGTATAACAGAAAATGCACTCATGATCCTCCTTATCCGAGGAGACTCACGACTCCATACCCCTATGTACTTCCTGCTCAGCCATCTCTCCTTCATGGATATCTTGCACATCTCTAATATTGTCCCCAAGATGATCGCCAACTTTCTCACAGGCAGCAGAACTATTTCCTTTGTGGGATGTGGATTTCAAATATTTCTATCCCTAACTCTGCTGGGCGGCGAGTGCCTCCTCCTGGCTGCCATGTCCTATGACCGTTATGCAGCCATCTGCCACCCATTGCGGTACCCAGTGCTCATGAAGGATGCTGTCAGCAGGCTCATGGCGGCAGGGTCCTGGCTGGTTGGGACCCTTAACTCCATAGTTCATACAGCCTATGTACTTCACTTTCCCTTCTGCCACTCTAAGGCCATTGATCACTTTTTCTGTGAAGTTCCTGCCATGTTGAAGCTGTCCTGTGTGGATACTGCGCGCTATGAACATGGAGTTGATGTCAGTGGCATCATTTTCCTGCTGATCCCTTTCTCCATGATCTCTGTGTCTTACATACAAATTTTACACACTGTGTTCCAAATGAAATCCTCGGAGGCACAGAAGAAGTCCCTTTCCACATGTTCCTTCCACATGGTTGTGGTCATAATGTACTATGGACCATTTATTTTCACCTATATGAGACCTAAGTCGTATCACACTCCTGGCCAGGATAAGTTTCTGGCTGTCTTCTACACCATCCTCACACCTATGCTGAACCCCATCATCTACAGCTTCAGGAATAAAGATGTCCTGGCTGCTGCCAAAAGTATACTCCAATGTAAATTTCTGATCCAAAAGTGAAAGAATTTGCCTGCATTACATCCCTTTCTCCATAGATAGTAATTAGGACTGTGCATTATATTTCTCTGAAAAGACAATATTTCTTTGTTTTGAAACAAGTATTTTGAAGAATTTGTGTGTGTGATGTATTTAAAACTAATTGATATGATAATATGTAATAAACTTTCAAAATACTTCTTACTAATATTGCAAGTATGTAAAACATATATATGGAAAACATGAGTTCATGCAAAGTTTTTATTTTCATGAAACTTTTCAGAATGTATTCCAGTTAGTATAGTAGTATATTGTTTCTCAAAATACCCTAAAATGAATACAATTTTTTTTGCCAGACTTTGTATTTCCTAGGGGAAATACAAAATTAACTGGAAACAATGATGCTAAATATGAGTTTCCACATGTAGTATATATCTTAATGTCTGTCTTTATAGCATATAATTTCACAGAATGAAAATGAAAACAGCTGAAATTAGAATACTAAGAAATTATTGTGGTTCCAAATGAAAATTATTGCCTAGCTAAGGACAAGAAAGAATCCACATCTCAAGATTTATACATTTATGCAACTTTGATACCCATCTGAAACTTTAAAAGCTCCTGTAAGGCTTAAAATTAATTATTCCTACCAGAATTACAGAAACACGAAAATAACTGTACAGTGGTGAGAATAAAAGATGTAAAATATGCATGGTTACCATGGTAAAAACTAAAAAGCCTGGGTCAGTGGATGTGAAATTGCTAAAGAAAAAAAATGCAACTGGGCATGGTGGCTCACATCTGTAATTCTACCTACTCAGGAGGGTCAGATCTGAGGATGACAGTTCAAAGCTAGCCCAGGCACTACAGACGGAAAGAGTTATCTCCAATTTTCCACTAGAAAACCGAAAGTGGGGCTATGGCTGAAGGGTAGGGCAGTATCCTTGAACTGAAGAGCTCAGGAACAGTGCCCAGGCCCAGAGGCAGGATGGTTGTCTTGAACTGAAGAACTCAGGGACAATGGCCAGGCCTAGAGTTCAAGCACTATGACCCATTAAAAATGCATGTATAAAACTGGTGAACAAAACCGGAATATTTTTTTCATATATTTTTTATTGTAATTAATCGAAGGGTTACATTATATTCGCCATATAGAAGGTGAATTACTTCACATACATTGATACCCTTTCTCATGTCTTGGTCCCCATTTCCCTCCCCCGCACTCCCATCCATCATCTTGTTTTCCCCCTTCCCTATCAAATTTCAAAAATAACCAAATACGTATTTATCCAATATATCAGATAACAAAGTGAAATACTGTAACAATATGAGATAACCAAGGGACAGCAAAAGAGATGAGAGATAACATAGTATATTAAGGACAACAATCACTCAGACTAAACATAGAGCTCCCCTATGACCCAGCAATTCCACTACTTGGCATTTACCCAATTGTCCAGAAACAAGGACATACTAAATCCACTAGCACAACGATTTTAATTGCAGCACTATTTACCATAGCAAATATATGGAACCAACCCAGATGTCCCTCAGTTGATGAGTGGATCAACAAGATGTGGTATTTGTACACAATGGAATTCTATGCTGCTGTCAGAAAGAATGACATCGCCCCATTTGTTAGGAAATGGAAAGACTTAGAAAAAATCATATTAAGTGAAGTAAGCCAGACTCAAATGAACATAGGCTCAATGGTTTCCCTCATTGGGCATAATCAGTAGAAACCTTGGGCTCTCCAAGCAGAGATTTGCAATAGAGCAAAACCTAGATACATAAGGCCATACAGTATGACGGTAAATGAAAGGACCTCTAAGATATAGAAACAAAAACCAGAATATTTAAATGTAAATCACAAAGCAAAATATACAGTTTATCATCTATGTAAATTCAAACTATAGTACTCCTCACAAAATTATGAAAATATTGTTGAAACTGGAAAGCATTATTGAAATAAAGATGACAACATGTAGAATTATCAGCAGAGAAGATGAAAAATTAATATCAGTAATAGAGCATAAAATTAAGTTATTATGTCACTTGGATAATAATAAAAAAAGATAAATGCAATTAAATCTTCAAGAATCTGTGGCAAAACCTAAGATTCTAAGATGAGGCAATACATTCCATGAGGCAGATAATGGAGCTTTCTATAAATTAAAGGGATAGAAAACTTATTAAAATTTGGGCAAACAAATTCCAGATATTGATACTGATTTTAACAGTTATGTGTGCTGGGAACCAAACAGCTGTTGCTATGACATCCAGAAACTGTAAGTTTCTGTAAGCTGAAAGTACTTAGTAATAAGCTAAAAGAACTTAGTAACTGTAAGACTTTGTAAATTGAAAGAATCGCTATTGTTTCTACTACCCCTTCCATGACGACCCAACTGCATTATTCTGTTAAGCAAAAAGACCTTGATTTATGTATCCTGTTTGGCTGAACAGTTTGACCACCTCCTGACCCCCTCCCCAGGTTTGTTTCAGATACATATTGTATAGAGATGGTTACTAAGCAATATCACTAGGCAACCTGCTTGCTTCAATCACCTTTTTGCTAAACGTATATATTTTGCTGTGCAAAAATAAAGATTGGGACCTTGATCACAATACTGTCTTGGTCTCCTTTCTCATGTCTGGTTTGTCTCCCATTCAGGTCTACTCCTCCTCGAGCTCTAGTTGACTACCCTGCAGGCCGGGGCATACATGAAACAGAAATTTTGATAATTTAAACTGACATGACCAGAAAAGAATATTTTCATATCCCATCATAATTTAAATGCCAAGATCTTCAATGCACTAATGGCTCACACATGTATTCCTTGCTACTTAGGAGGCTAAGGTCTGAGGATCTTGGTAACAAAATCAGCCTAATTAGGAAAGTCTGCTTCCACAGCCGTTGCAGAGGTGCAACTGCTCCCTATCAGAGCAGTCCCCTGATCAGACTGGCTGTGTCAGGTGAACCCATTCCCAGCGCCAGCACCAGCACCAGTTGAAACCCTCCAGGGGCAGCTTCCACTTCATGGCCTCCAGGTTCCTCTTCCAGAGTGGGTTTGGTCTCTGATGGAAATAGACCTTTGGGTAATGAGCCCCTTCCAAGGTAGGTGAGGCGAAGAAGGCGGTCAGGTGCCAGGACTATTGCAACTGAGTTGGCAGAAGACAAGAGGTTGGCACAAGAACGGCCAAAGCTAGAAGAAGAAAAACTGGATAGGTCGATGGCTATTGGTGAAGAGGCGAATACCAAGCAAGATACTGCTAATGAGCTGCTCAGGGGCACAGTCCCATGGTTGTCAAGAGCAGTGGAAGAAGCTACTTGTGCTTTCAGCTAGGACTCGAAAACTTGCTTCAGAAGTTGAAGCAATTTTCAGATTGCCAAAAGATGGGAAGTGATTGTGAAAGAGTATATTTCATAAACTGAGAGAAGTCTCCCCACACCTGTCTTCTGGTACCACAGCACATTTTTTCTGTCCTCATAAAGGTGCAGTGAAATGTTGATTTACAAAGGAAATAGCAGTATATTTATGAGTTCTATTTAGTAAGATTCTCCACTAAGTGAAAGAGCATATAGAAAAGACAGAATCCAGTCCAAGAGAGCTAGTTTGTCCTGGCCTTTTTTATTTTTAATTTTTTTTCTTTGTGATTGGGAGCAATTTTCTTTACCTCCATACAATAGCTTCCTCATCTGTGAAATTAAAGATAGCTAATAACTCCTGCCTTGCCTACCTCTCAAGGCTGTTGGGAGGATCAGATGGCTAATACATGTGAAAAGTTAAAAATTGAAATGCACATACATTTACATATGTATGCTATTAATGTGTATGGCCTTGGCTGGAACAAAGCTCCAAAATACAAAATACAAAGTGTGGTGTATACCTTGACCTATTGCTTAAATCTACTAGTTTAATTTGACTGCTTCATGGAGTTTGAGGTCTTTAGATTTTTTAAATCCCTTTATGGCTCATTAGACTAATGTAAGTATAGTGTGTATTTTTCCCTTTGTTTCATTCTTCTTTGCTATATCTCTTACCTATCTATTAGTCACCATACTTGGCAATAGTCCAACTTGTTAAACCTTCATTTTACTACTGCTTCCCCTCCTATAAAGTTAAGTACATAGCAAAGAACCAATTGGAATCACAGTAGTATGTTAATGTTTCTTATTAAAAATCTTTCATATGATGAATATTGACTGTTTTATAAAAAAACACTGGCTGCTTTTTAAAACAATAAATAATTTTTATACTTCATATTATTTGGGTCTCTTTCTATGCATAAGTTAAATCTTTAAATTTTAATTTCCCTTTGAACCTTATAGAAACCATTTGGGTTGTATCAGTTTGCAATCTGCTTTTAGCTAATTTCATTTTTTCTATTAACTTGTTGAGGTTTATTATTTGTTTATTTGATTTGGTTTTTCCTGCATCTTATAGAGGCCCTAGAAAGCATTCCCTCCATGGAATTTACCAAGGTTAACTTTTGTCAGATGACCCAGATAAAAGTTGATCTTAGAACGCTTTTGCATCAGATACTGTTTGTTAGCTAGAAACAGCAACTTGAGCAGTGGCTGAAATATTAGCAAAATCTGCACTCAGGCTACTGTAAGTGCAGATGCCCATGTTGCTGTTTTGCCCAGAAATTTAGTATTGTGTGAGTCAACAATGCTCAAAATATTGCTAATTCCAGAATTTAAAAAAGAATCATCTCTTTCCTGTGGAGTGGTTCAGTTGTCTATTTATTTATTTATTCATTATTTTTTTGCCAGTGCTGGGAGTTGAGCTCAGGGCCTAAGCACCGTCCTTTGGCTTTCTCAAGGCTAGAGCTCTAGTACTTGAGCCACAGCACCACTTCTGGCTTTTTCTATATATGTGGTAACAAAGAATCAAACCCTAGTCTTTGCACATGCTAGTCAAGCACTCTAAAACTAGGCCAAATTCCTGGCCTGGTTCAGTTATTTGTAAGGAGATATGGTGTGAGATAAAACAAATCGGAAAAATAAGGTGAACAACAAAAGTGGAATTCAGCAGGGGAAACAAATAGTAACCAAGGTGGTGAATAATAACCAAAATGTATCAAATACACTTTAAATATCAACACTCAGTTAAAATTTCTACTACATATTACATTTTTTTTAAATGTGGCTAGAGACGCAATAGTACCTTATGAAAACAATCTCACTACACACAAATATACACATTAAAATTTATGCAGGACTATAGCCACATAGCACAAATCAAGAGGAATCTTTGATAATTTTACTTCTAGTAAAGCATGGTAACTTTAAGTAAATATTGTGGATTTTTAGAGTCACAGCATGATAAAAGGCTTTATTGACCTATAATAGTAAAAGAAAGGAATTAATTATTAGGACACAGCAAAAATGTAGGCAATGATCTTAGAATAGAGCTCTGATAGAGCTGAGATAGAGTAGATCTTATACCTTGAATTACATTACTTTGATTGGTTACCTGCCATTTTTGTGGATTTTACTGATTGGTTGTAACACCCTTGGTTTAATTTCACAAGCAGGACCATCTTTGATCTTAGTGGTTATATCCCATTCCATCTGTTAAGTTTCAGGCATTTGAATAATTTCTGTGTTCCATTTGGCCTATTTAATGGTCTGAACTCATTTGGAGATTTTATTTGGTACAGTTTATATATATGGCTTACCTTAACATTCCACCTGGCCCTTTGATTCTTTGTCCACCTTGTCTTCTTTAATGGAGAAAGGAGTAGTGAGAGAGGTAGCCTTGCCTAGCTAGCCCCTCTGCTGACAATAAACCTCTTTCTATGGGGAAAAAAAGAAGAGAGGAGGTGTGCTCCAGTACATAATGCCAGCCTCAAAATGCATGAAGCAAAAAAATCACTGATCAGAAAACAGGAAAAGAATACTCTATCAATATATTTAGAGATCTTAGCACCATTCAATAGGCAGAAAACCAGTAAGTTGTAATAGAAATAAATAAGTTAGTTGGGCACCAGTGGCTGACACCTGTAATCCTAGAAATTCAAGAGGTTGAGAATTGAGTATTGTGATTCAAAACCAGCCCGGACATGAAAGTCCATAAAATGCTTATCTCCAGTTACAACCAGAAAATGAGAAGTCGCCCTATGGCTCAAGGGGTAGAGCACTAGTTCGGAGTTGAAGAGCTCAGGGACAATTCCCACGCTCAGAGTTCAAGTCCAATGACCAAAAAAATAAACAACATTATTCAACTGGATCCAAACAAGATCTAAAGACTATTGTTTTCAATACAGAGGCGTAAATGTTCCCAAGTTTAAAAAGAACATACATGAATTCAAGACCATATTATGGGTATAAAAACAAATATCTACATATTTATAACAAATGAAGTTAAGCCACATATTAATTAAACAAGTTAAGCCACAAGGTAATTAAACAAGAGACATAATTGGAAGATGCCTGACAAGCATTCAGATAGTTAGAAATAAAATATTGGCTATGGAAATTTCTAATTACAAGCTATTTCCACCTCATAAAGAAATATTCCATTTGGTCACACTATCACAGAATACATAAAATTAATTTGAACCACTTATATTTATAATCTGAATAGAGAAAAAAAGAACCTAAATAAAACTGATACAAATTCTACTCCTATAGTTAAATAGAAACATGACTTTAGTGATACTGACATTATTTTCTCACTATATAGTCCACAAATTTTCTTTACCAATTTCCATAATTTTGCATAGATAATTTTTCTTTATTAGTGAGTAAACTACATTTCAGTTTGGTTAGAACTGATGTGTTTCCCTTATTGGATTTGCATGGATAATTCACTTTCTATGCTCATTGGCCAAAGGAATATTTAATCTTACAGATTCTAAGTCTAGCAACCCACTTGGCTTGTATACTTTTGAATAATTAAATTACAAATAAAATTGCCTGTTTCATCATCTTTTATCATGAAACTAAGAGGAACAAAATGATTGGACATAGACCAATCAATTTGATCCAGATCTGGGGTCCGTTTGATTTGAGTATATTTCTCTTTTGAACTTCAGCATTCATCATGTTACTGACCCAAATCAGTAATACAGCATAGAACAAAACCTATTAAATGTTCATTGTTTGAAACAGTGACTGCAACCCCTTTTAAGAATACCCTGAACAAAGCTAGAAAGAACATTTCCACATATTGTCATGAATTTAATTCATATACTGCACTCTAGAATAATATGTTACATAATGCTTCCCAAGCTTGTGCCATGCAATATCTTTTACAAGGTTTCTTCACTGCTGTATCAAGACAGATACACTAGTGGGAGGCACCATTTTCATTTTCATAAATTTAGTATTCTAGTAAGAGATCATATACTATATGACACTATAAATAAGGCCTATTATCCTAATTTGTATCTGCTTCTATATGTATTTCAGTGCACCATGCAGATGAGATAGGTGTAGTAAGAGACTTGGAAAGTTTTGTAAGTGTGATGATTCTCACTTTTCACAAGAGCAGATATAAAAATTTCCATAAACTAAAAAGGTGAAAAATAAAGAATCTGTATAATTCTCTAACACTAACTTGACAATAGAACTCATTGATCAAAGTTTCTGCTTTATTTGATTTCCATGACTGTAGTCATATCTTATTTCCATAAGAGACTACTAAGTCACTAATATTTATTCAGTACTATTTCAGTTACCAATTATCTCTCATTTCCTTCCATGATAAAACAGTTGAGGACATAGAAAACAATTTAAAAAAATAGTGTTGAATATCTATCTTTATGCCTTAGAACTATTAAATTAAAAAATGTGCACTTCTTTTGTTCAGAGCCAACTTGATAGCCAACTCAGCAACATTAATTGAATTGACTGAGGGAGTGACTCCTCTCTCTGGATTGTCCATGGGGATCAATTAGAGGAGAAACAGAAACATCCGTATATCCTGGATTGATGATATAAGATTTTGCCAGCACAATTCAATAACTTGTTTTTTGGTCTTCTGGTAATATATGTTTTCAGTTTGTCATTCAAAAAATGGTAAGGAAGAAAGACATTTTAACAAAAATTAATATTCACATATTTCAGAAGATTAGTAAAATTTTTTCTCATTTCAGCATAAGGAGAATGAGTAATGATGGTAGCAGGAAGTCAATTCCTTGCACCTTGTTCTTTTTTTATATGTTTATTGTAATTAATAAAAAGGTTACATGATATTTGCCATATAGAAGGTTGCACCTTGTTCTTAAGACCAACTTTATTGAAATTTTGGTAGAGTTCCAGCAGAGAATTTTTTTTCAGTGCAGTTTGTGTTTCCCAGTTACATAATCTTGCTACTTCCTTGGCAGAAGTTGTGAGCCGAAGCATGTGTGGAAACCTTGTGAAAAATGTGATGAATCTTCAGGAAGGAATGGTGTCATTATAAAGCTACTTCCTTACAATTTTGGAAGTTCAGGCGAAGGGAATCTAAAGGAAATTATTAAGATACACTGGTTTGTGTTTTCTTTACCAAAGGCATATTTTCATAAATTGTGATTTTATTGTAATGTTTTATGGTTTCCACTGATGAGAGAAGGTACAGTTCGACAGGGAATTTAAAAAGCTAAAAAGTGATTTTGACAACCAAACGAGACAACCTATTAAAATTTTACTATGCGCCACTCTTAAAGGATGTGATTTTTTTTGACCAGTCATGAGGCTTAAACTCTGGGTGTAGGTATTGTCCCTGAGAACTTCAAATCAAGGCTATTACCCTACCTCTTGTCCTGGACATTGTCCCTGAGCTCTTCAGCTCAAGGCTACCACCCTACACCTGGAGCCACAGTACCATTTCCTGTTTTGTAGTAGTTAATTGGAGATAAGCACCTGACAGTCTAGTGCCAGGGCTGGCTTTGAACCACAATCCCCAGATCTCAGCCTCCTGAGTAGCTAGGATTTCAGGCCTGAGCCACAAGCTCTGGCTGTGACCTTAATCAAGGTACTGAATTGCTTGATGCCTGAGAATTGTCCATAGTTAAGTGATGGAGTGGCTAAAGAGACTCAACATTCTGGAGGATTTACTGAATACTACCTATGAAGAGCTCACTGAATTCTATTTTCCAGATGTTTTAAGACATTGAGTGTCCGCTAAATTAAATCCAACAAACTAAAATTTTTCTTAGTATACTTATCTTTAGTACTTTGTCTAAATATGAATTGCTTGCTATTTAAGCAAAATAAATTCAGGACCATACACTTGTAAAGCTTAAATATATTAGATCTTTCCAAATAAGAGGTTCCTTTCACCCCCCATACTACAAATGTAAGCAGTAAGTCTATGCGAAAAAAAAGATATCATCCTTGATCCCATGTTGAAGTTATAGGTATTGGCACTTGTGATTGTTGAAGGTCTGATGAGTTCTCCCTAATATCGGGAGCATTTCATTCAGATTTATACATGTGTTTGTTTTGCAAACTAAAAAAAAAATTCTATGCAAGTCACAGAGTTAAGGAAACAAGATGTCAAAAGCTTCTTCTGGTAAGTAGATTCTGGGGGTCTTCATGGAGATATACAACCAGCATGATTAACAGCAGGGGTTTTTATCATGAAAATCGACAGCAGCTGTTCACTTTTTTGATACAAGGCTTTTAGTTAAAACATTAGCCTCACTTCAAACACTTGTGCTGTTTACTGACTCTACTTGTCAGTTTGGCTTAGAAATATGAGCACAGATGGCTGTTCTCCTTCAGAATTCTTTTAAACACGGATGATGTAAAGGAAATATTTCCTTCTAAACGGTTCTTTCCTTTATATAAACTTATTATTTTTCTAGTACGTCTCTGATAAAATGTGTAATTTTATTTTTTTCCAGTTAAAGGTTTGTTTTTTTTTGTATAGTCTTGTTCATTTTTCAAGTAAAATAATAATATGGGCAACACCAGAGAGAGGAATATTGATTTCGACTCCACTTTTGATCTCAGTGAGGAAGTGTGAAGTTTAAAAACTAGAACAAAGGAATAAATTTACATGTCTAATATTCCTAGGTCTATGAGACTTATATCTCCAATTAAAAAGCAAAAAGATGGAATGAAGCTGTGGCTCAAATGATAGAGGTTTAGCCTTGAGATAAAAAGCACATGTACACAACCCAGGCACTCACTGTCCCCATTCCAAAAAAGAAAAGAAAAGGAAAAAATAGTGCCTATATCCTTTTAATCAAGCTATGCACTAACACAGTATTTATCTCGGGATTCTCAGCTCCTACTCCCTATAATTGACTTTCACTGAATATTTTTAGAATTGTATTCTCAAAACAATATGCACTTAAAGATGATGCTTCATGTATAACTGGTATGTTAAGTCAGAACCATTACATTTTTAGAAGCAGCTAGACTATGAATGAAAATAAACTCTCAGCTTTTACTTCAATATCTTTGTTACTAAAATTCTCAAGCCTGAGATGTGTGAGATATTGAAAGTCTCTTCCACACCTGTCCAACATAAGATTCCTCAATTTAGGAATCAAAATAGACAAGTGTTCTGTGCTCTTTCCTCTTTTTATATTTTTTATTGTAATTAATAGAAGGGTTACATTATATTTGCCAGATAGAAGGTACATTAATTCATGTATATTGATAACCTTTCTCATGTCTTGGTCCCCAGTTCCTTCCCCCCCCACCCTCACCCCTCATCTTGTTTTCCCACATTCCCTATCCAATTTCAAATAACTAAATACAAAGTAATATACTATGACAATATGAGATAATCAAGGGATAGCAAAAGACATGAGAGATAACATAGTACATTAAGGACAACAATCACTCATTTTATGGCTTTTGTTTCTATATCCTAGAGGTCCTTTCATTTAGTGTCATTCTATATGGCCTTATGTATCTAGGTTTTCCTCTATTGCAAATCTCTGCTAGGAGAGAGCAAGGTTTCTACTGATTATGACAATTGAGGGAAACCATTGAGCCTATCTTCCTTTGAGTCTGGCTTACTTCACTTAATATGATTTTTTCTAAGTCTTTCCATTTCCTAATAAATGGGGAGATGTCATTCTTTCTGACAGCAGCATAGAATTCCATTGTGTACAAATATCACATCTTGTTGATCAATTCATCAACTGAGGGACATCTGGGTTGGTTCCATATATTTGCTATGGTAAACAGTGCTGCAATGAACATCGTTGTGCTAATGGATTTAGTCTGACCTTGTTTCTGGACAATTGGGTAAATGCCTAGCAGTGGAATTGCTGGGTCATAGGGGAGTCCATCTGTATGAATTCTGAGATCCAGTCTTGCTTCCTTGTGACTCATTTATCATGGAAAAATTATACATCCTTATTTGGTCCTATGAAAATATTTCCAGCACCTGAGCCTTCAAAAACTTCACATTGTCACTGTCTTCATGAACTGAAAAGGCTTTCTAGGCAGGGATATTCCCCTCATTCTTCGTTGATTTGAAATGTAATCAAAATTTCCATATAGTGCTTACTGGAAGACTCTGATCCAACTGTGTCCATGTCCTCTAATCCTCTCTCAACTCATTTTTCCTCATATTAGAGGTCATGAAAATCAGATGATGTGTTTAACTTTTGTTCTAACATCTGTGCTGTGCATATAACTTATACTTCTTCAAGATGTAGATTCTTTTCTTTTTACTTGACCAGAGGCCATAAGTATATAGTAGTACTTTTGTAGAACAAAAATTAGGGAAATATTTTGAGGAATTAATATATTCTAAAAATCGTAGGCATTGATTCATGCTTGTTTTAAGTATTTATTTTTGTGAAGAGTTTACTTCTTAAAGGTTATAATTAGGGGCCGGGGAATTTGGCCTAGTGTTAGAATGTTTGCCTAGCATGCAGAAAGATCCAGGTTTGATTCCTTGGTACCACATACATAGAGAAATTTGGAAGTGGTGCTGCAGCTCAAGTAGTGGAGCTCCAGCCTTGAGAAAGCCCAAGGACAGTGCTCTGGCCCTGAGCTCATGTCTGGGACTGGCAAAAAATATAATAATTAGCACAGGATGCCTGTGACTTACGTATTTCTCTGAAACATTGGAAAAAGTGGCATGTCTTTCCATATATTATATTAGTTGTTACAAATGCTAATGAGTGTGCCTGGCCAGGAATTATGTCTGAATTGCAATGCCTGAATTCCTTATCTAAAGTATATTTGATTGCTACCCATGTCATAAATAAGGAGAACACATCTCCTGCTTACTGAGATGGTGCCACGAAAAAGTAGAAAGGGAATATTGAATTCAGAAAATATAACCAAATCAACAACAAGCTACAATTTAGGAGGACAAGCAGTATATTCTAACCAAACATTAATGTTAGTTTTGTGTTCCCTAACTTGTGTTTATGCCTTTTTTTATGCTTCTTTCAAAGGAGAACATTTTCATGGATAAATGGAATCAAACTTCCAATGGCTTCATTCTGTTGGGCTTGTTGCCTCCTAATCAAACTGGTCTACTTCTCCTGCTTCTTTTCGTCTTCATGTTGTCTCTTACCTTAATTGGAAATTCAACAATGATCTCTCTCATCTATGTAGATCCTCATCTCCACACCCCCATGTACTATCTCCTCAGCCAGCTCTCCCTCACAGACCTGATGTATATCTGCACCACTGTCCCCAAGATGGCATTTAACTTCCTCTCAGGACAGAAAGGCATCTCCTTCCTGGGATGTGGAACACAAATGTTCTTTTTTTCCATGTTGGCAGGTTCTGAAGGCCTGTTCCTATCCTCCATGGCCTATGACCGTTTTGTGGCCATCTGTCACCCCCTCCACTACCCCATCCGCATGAGTAAAGGGATATGTGTGAAGATGATCACAGGCTCTTGGCTGCTGGGTTTCCTTAATTCCTTGGCACACATAATCTATGTCCTTCACATTCCTTACTGCAGATCTAGAGTTATTAATCATTTCCTGTGTGATATCTCAGCTATTTTGCCACTTTCTTGTGTGGACACTTCAATCTATGAGTTCATGTTTTTTGTGAGCACAATCCTGTTTCTCCTTTTTCCTTTCCTTGGTATCTCTGCTTCCTATGGACGGGTTATTTTTGCGGTTTTCTTCATGAGGTCAAAAGAGGGAAGGAGAAAGGCCTTCACTACATGTTCAACACATTTAACTGTGGTGACATTTTTCTATGTGCCTTTTGTCTACACATACCTTCGCCCCAAGAATCTTCGCTCTCCTGAAGGAGATAAGATTCTAGCTGTATTCTATACCATCCTCACTCCAATGCTCAACCCCATAATCTATAGCCTAAGGAATAAGGAAGTTCTGGGAGCCATGTCAAGAGTACTAGGAAGATTGTACAGGGTATTAAATCTCTGTAAATCCAGGACTAGAGAAATGGATGTCAGAAGATAGGAGACCATGCCTCGCCTGAGTTAATTAGCAAGGCCTTGTCATAAAATAAAATAATGTGAGTTTGGGTGATCCTGTCTTCATAGCAAAAAAGATTATTATGTCTCCACTCCTTTTTTATTTCCTTTTTATTATGTTGACTAAAAACCATAAAATAGATGTGGTTGAGGTATGTTCTACACCATACAGTAACATGTATTTTTCATTAAATAATATATCAATTATCATGCACTGGTGTAAGAACTATTTATTCAATTTTAAATCACATTATAATAAATAATTTTAATAACATCAGTATGAATTATTTGTTACTGTTATTGAAATATAGGACATGCATACACATCTTACCATCAACTACAGATATTTATGTTGAAATAGATATTTTGTTTTTATAATTTACATGAAATTATTCCAGAGCATAATTATTATAATTCATTCTATGTTTTAAATGTTTGGTGTTCATTGGATATTTGCAGGATATCATAGTTTATACTGAACTATTTAAGTATCCAATATGTAAATATCTTCTATGTTGGAGACTGAAATGCTTTACCTATACATAGATCTTACATAAAATCATTTTTGTATGAATGAGGTGCATACATTGAACAGGTGATGAACCATAAATAGATGACAGATGACAGTTTGGTCATTAATAGAATACTTAATATAAAATATACATTAAGAAAACTCTTCAACCCATTTGGAAGGAGTACTATTATGAAACATTCTCAAAAGCTGATATGGATGTAAAAGACAAGGAAAGCCTTAGACAGAGTTGATATAAATGTGAATTAGTACTAACATTTTGGAAATCTGTTTGGGTTCTCAAAAATTAAAAAAATACACTTTGAGATATGTCCATTCTTCATTTTGCCCATATCCAAAGCAAAGAACACCAGAATGTTGATGAGATAGCCACATTCACACATTCACTGCAACCCTACCTATAGAGCCGTGATAAGCAGTTAATCTAAGTTGCATTGAATGAAAGTATGCATAAAACAAACGTGCTTTGTATTTAAAATAGAATCAATCCATAAAAAATGTCACATTATTTGTGACAACATGAATTGGTTAAATGGTCATTGGGTTAAATGACATCAGTATGACAAATTTATGACTAAAATTAATGTGAAATCAATAATCCCATAATACTGAGTTTATGGCATTGGTCTGCAGAGGTCCATTGAGATGGTGAATAAAAGAGTGCATCAGTGGATGCCAATAGAATAATTCCTTGTGTGCTGTGGTAGAGTAGATTCAGTAGACTTAATAATAGTACACAATGTATCCAAAAATAGTTAGAAGCAGATTTTCTATGTATTCATCATGAAGAAAGATCCATGTCGTGAGATGATGAATATGATAATTATCCTGATTCAATCATAATACTATGTGTACATGTAATGAAACATGAAGAAAGAAGATCAGTAAAAACCTCAGCCTACTCTGACCTGAACTGAATGTCATATTTAATGAGCAAAGTTAAAACAAGGAGATATATGAAAATATATCAACAAACACATACACACATGAACACATAGATGCAAACACACATGCAAATGTACTCAGGGTCCATCAAAAATAATGCATAGAATACCTCATCTAATACTACAAAGCCATTGTAACAAAAACCACTTGAAAAAAAGGATGTTAAAGAAAATGTGAGAGAACATATTGGAGAGAGGCATGATTGATGAGTACAGTAATAAAACTGAATGTGAGGTTAGTACTAGGAAAATTAATGCGATATTAGAATGTATTAGATTGGAGGGAAAGAAAGAGTGCTAGAGGGTTAACACTAAACAAAATGTATTACTCGTACATATTAATGGATATGATAATTTCAAAACTGTAAAATGATTTGAAGATAATAAAATAAATGAAAATAATAATTTGGAAAATGAAAATTATTTCATATATTTTAATTTTCAGAACTAGAGATTTAAGAACATATTATAATTTTTATTTTATTTTTGTTTTCATTTTGATTGTACAGAGATGTGATGTACAGATACTTACAGTGACATAAGTCAGGTATTGAGTACATTTCATACCCTCCTTACAGTTTGAAACATATTACAGGGATGTTTTTGGAATATTTTATTGTGGATATTATTTAAATGTTCTTAGATGCCTTTTTCAAAATGTCCGATAATTGACTTATTGTTGTGCTTCTCATGGAAAAGGATTCTAAGCATGTAGTTTAAGTGTAGTTTAAATTTCTTTCTTTATATTATTATAAAACATTCATTGAATAAAATGATATGTCTATCTACTTTGGTTATATTTTTCACTACTTGGAGTAGATGTTAGGTGTTATGTAACCATCAATATTGTCTTTCTCCAATATCTTTGCTTCATACTTTAAGCATAGATTCCTGCTCCCGCTCTTCCTTCCATATGATAAACATTCGTCTATCTTATAAATCACATCTTTTATTTCATTTATAATTTTGTTTTCACATCTACTGTTCACTTGCCATTTTACTTGGGGCTATTGAAAGGGACTGATGTGAGAGTAAGGATGTATTTTGCCACATAACTAACCTAAGGAGTTCTTTTTATTTACTTAATTATTTTTGATTGAGTATTGTCCCTGAACTTTTTTACTAACAGCAAGGTCTCTGCCACTTATGATTTTCTGGTAGTTAATTGGAGATAAGAGGAATACAATTGAAAGTCACACCCACCAAGGTAAGGAATTCATTCTTCATGGGAACCCATTCCTAACGAAACCACAATTAGTGATATTCCTTCCCAATATTTTAGACAAGGTGTATATGATTGGTAACATAAGTAACATTTCGTCTATCTTAAATAGTTCTCAAAGGGCCAACTATTTTTCAGACTTTTAAAAAATTTTCTTAATATATGTTTAAGCGAAACGAAATTTTCTCATTGAAGTTAACTAATTTAGAAGATGTAGAAATTGTTATCGTTATTAGTTTTCTTGATCCTGGCCATTCTAACTTGCTGGAGGGGATGTGGCCAGGAGGGATCACTACTACACTGTTGGTGGGAGTGCAAACTCATTCAACCACTATGGAAAGCAGTATGGCACTTCCTCAAAAGACTAAACATAGAGGTCCCCTATGACCCAGCAATTCCACTACTTGGCATTTAACCAATCATCCAGAAACAAAGACATACTAAATCCACCAGCACAACAATGTTCATTGCAGCACTATTTACCATAGCAAATATATGGAACCAATCTAGATGTCCCTCAGTTGATGAGTGGATCAACAAGTTGTGGTATTTGTACACAACGGAATTCTATGCTGCTGTCAGAAAGAATGACATTGCCCTATTTGTTAGGAAATGGAAAGACTTAGAAAAAATCATATTAAGTGAAGTAAGCCAGACTCAAAGGAAGACAGGCTCAATGGTTTCCCTCATTTGTCATAATCAGTAGAAACCTTGGTCTCTCCTAGCAGAGATTTGCAATAGAGCAAAACCTTGATACTTTTGTAGGACGCTAAATGAAAGGATCTCTAGGATATAGAAACATAAGCCATATAATGAATGATTGTTGTTCTTAAGGTACTATGTTATCTCTCATCTCTGTTGCTGTCCCTTGGTTATCTCATATTGTTACAGTATCTCACTTTGTTATCTGATATATTGGATATATTTGTATTTGGTTATTTGAAATTGGATAGAGAACGGGGGAAAACAAGATGAGGGGTGGGAGTGGGGGGAGGGAAATGGGGACCAAGACATGTGAAAGGGTATCAATGTATGGGAATTAATGCACCATCTATCTGGCAAATATCATGTAACCCTTCTATTAATTACAATAAAAATATATGAAAGAAAAAAAAGAAATTGTTATTGTAGCATACCATAATTTACTTGTAGACACCAATAATGTGCCATTAAAATGAAATGGACAGAGATGAAGAAATAGTGTTGGTATCTCAGAAGTATTACTGCCTGTCCTTAACACTTGACATTCACTGTTTACAATCATGGAGTATCAATACACATTACCTAACATTCTTAATAATTCTGAAAAATTATGTTCTGGAATATTGAGGGCATATCTAGGTAGTTAATTCGGGTAAAATAGAAGTGCAACAGATTATCTTGACTGGTTTTCTCCAAGCTCAAAATGAGTTCAGTGCAGATCAGCAATCATTTGAAATGACTAAGGTATTAATCTCAGTGGACTTGTACATGGGGGATAAATTAGTAGAAAATTGTAATATAAAAGGCTTGATGATATAAGATTTTTTCAGATAAATTATAGCAGCCTGTTCTGTCTTTTCTCTGCAAAACCTCAAACAATAAATGTGAAACGTGTTTCCTATTTTAACTTGACACAAAGAATGCAAGAAAAGGGTTTTGCTAAGCAATGCATATTTAGATATTTGAGAAGTGAAGGTAAAGGTCTTTTCTAATTCTAACAGAGTGACTAGTGATAAAGAAAGACAATTATTTTTGTAGGAAACGAAGCATTTATTAGTTCAAAACAGAGGTGATATTTAATTTAATTTTTAGTGATCAAAGATTTTATTACATCTCTAGCAAATGATATGAGCAAGTGTGGTGTCTAAATATTTTAATGGATTCAGTGGACTGTCGGCTGGGGATAGTTTCATTGTAAATTATTTTCTCTTTCAATGTACATATTCAAGAACTGAAAGCAGGGTAAGTTCCGAATGTTACTGCTTGATTTGACTTGTACTAGAATTAACTAATGACTCTATGACTGTCTTGAAGAACACATTTCTTCTTAGCAGGAAATATTTTGTGCCAAAATGAATTGGAAAATCTGAATAACCTTTGTTTAATATACTTGCTTAATTTTTAAAATATTTTGTGATAATTGGATACAGAGTTACTCCATATTTAAGTTTTCTTAATAGATATGGATTGGTGAAACAAGAAAAAACAGTACAGTTCCTGGACGTAGCATCCATGTTATTAGCTGTTCTGTCTTATTGGTGGAATAATGTCAGGAGGTTGTAGAATCACAAGGTGTTTTTACAAAGCTGCTTATCTAAATTATTTGCCAAATGTACGCATGACAAAATGTATGCACATGGACAAAACTATTCACATTTCAGTAGTTAGTACACTCATTTATTTATATTAGCTCTTGTCAAATGAAAAATTTGTTTAAAAAATCTCTAATTCACATTCTTAAAAATTCAAGGGAAACATTCCTTCTAGATATATTTTTAGTTTGTTTATTTTTTTCCAGTCCTGGCGCATGAGCCCAGGGCCTGAGCACTGTCCTTGGGTTTTCTCAGGCTGGAGCTGGCTCTACTACTTGAGCCATAGCACCACTTCTGGCTTTTTCTGTGTATGTGGTACTGAGGAATTCAACCTGGATCATTGTGTGTGCTCCGCAAGCACTCTACCACTAGGCCATGATCATGGCCCTTGACAAGCTTTTAAAGTAACTGTTTCCTTCAGATAAGAAAGATGATTTTAGTTAATGTATTTTAACTTAACAATTTATATATTTACAAATTCACGAGTGATACTCACTAGACACTATGTTGGAAATGAACTTTAGAACTTGGAGGGAGGAGAGAAGGAAGGGGAAAGAGGGGGAGAAAATGAGGGAGAGAGTAACACTGTTCAAAAGATGTATTCTCATTACCTGATTTATATAAGTGTAACATTGATAATTCATCACCTTCACAATAAAATTTAAACAAAAAAATTAAAGAAAAAGATTTTAAAGTACTTTGGCCTTGAGTTTAAGTCAGGAATTCCATAAATATGAAGTATAAAACCACACACAATAGGGCTGGGAGTTTGGCCTAGTGGTTAAAATGCTTGCCTAGCATGCACAAAGACCCGGGTTCGATTCCTTGGTACCACATACATACAAAGAAGCCGGAAGTGGTGCTGAGGCTCAAGTGGTAGAGCTCTAGCCTTGAGAAAGTCCAAGGACAGTGCTCAGGCCCTGAGCTCAAGCCCAGGACTGGCAAAAAAAAAAAACAAAAAAAACCACAGAATAGCATATTCATGTGGATAAGAATGAGAGGATACTTAAACCTCCTCATCTACATTAAAAATATCATTTTGGGGCCGGGAGTTTGCCCTACTAATAGAGTGCTTGTCTAGCATGCACTAAGATCCAGGATTGATTCATTGGTACCACATACATAGAAAAAAGCAGGAAGTGGTGCTATGGCTCAAATGGCAGAACTCTAGCCATGAGAAAAGTCCAAGGATAATGCTCAGACCCTGAGTTCAAGACCTACAACTGGCAAAATATTATCATTTAGCTGTAAAAAAACAAAAACAAAAAAACAAGGAAACAAAATGCAAAAATTCTCTTGGTTCTATTCTTTGGAGTTCATTTGGATACGTATTCTTTTATATCATCATATGTGCATAGACATTAGCCCTTGTGATCCTCTTATTTATATCCTCCTTTGGTCTCACTGTGGAAATATTCACTGTGCTGTTAATTAATCATGTCCAAGTGTAATTACTTGTCTTTTGCAAAGTATTTGATTTACTTGGAGATTTACAGACAAATTCCACTTATTACAAATGTTTGAAACCCTGCAGCCTATGTTTCTTTAGACTTGGCTTACTATTCTTAATATATTTTTCTCAAGACCTTCCATTTCCTTAGTAATTTGGCAATATCATTAATTCTGATTTCTATATAGCAAAAGACATATCTGGCAAGATAAATGTAAGGTCCAAAGAATGGGAGAGGAATTTTAGTAGCTATACATCAGACAAGGGCTTCCTAGCTAAAATATAATTACAGCTCAAAAGTTAACCACCCAAAATAAATCCCCAAAAAACAATCACCCTTATCCTGTACCCACTCTTGGTCTGTTTTCCTGAATTTTCATGCAGTTTTTTAAGGAATTACTCTGCTTGTGGTCTCCCTTGAATCTATCATATTTCAGCTAATACATTTTTAGGCACTTACTAGATGAGTAAAATTATGAAAAAAATGCAGAATCTCTTAGACATGTATGCAAGGGGCTGCTTAAAGTGTCATATTACAGTCATAATAACCAAGTCAAGGATTGATCAAGGAAAATAATAAGATATATCTTAGGAAAAAAATTTCTTTTTAACTTTTCATGCTAAATAAGCACTAGTTATTGTTAATATTCACTTGAAGAGGATGAACACAAACATAGATGAAATCTAATTCAAAACATATTTTTTTCCAGTTTTGGGGCTTGAGCGCAGGACTTAAACAATGTCCTTGGGCTTCCTCAAGGCTAGTGCTGTACTACCTGAGCCACAGCACCACTTCTGGCTTTTTCTATGTATGTGGTACTATAGAATCAAATCTGGGTCTCCTGTATGTTAGGCAAACACTCTTCCATTAGGCCAGGCTCCCAGCCAAAACACCGTTCTGGTTCTTCCTCTGCAGCTAATGTACTACAATTGGCTCATGCACAAGAATGGTACACAAATTCAGAATGAATTCTATATTTTTATGCATATATACATAAACTAATGAAAAAAGGTATAGTATATTCTGGGAAAGATTCCTTTTTTATGAATACCCTAAACAACTATTGCTATAGTCGTTTAACAAAATGAAAAATATGAAGCTGAAACATTCTTTGTCAGGGGAGAGCTCAATGGAGAGTTCAGAAAGTGGAGAAAGGAAGGGTGGGCAAAAACACTCATAATATTCAGTATAAGTAGTTAATAATGGAACCAGGTTGGCCTGGAGAAATGGATAGGGCTGGCCTGATGAGAATGTTAGAAATGGGGAATTGAGTAAGGTGTTTTATGTTAATAAATTGATGTGTTGAATTGAAATATCTTTGCCCAATGACTTGAAGAAAATGACTTAAAATATATAAGAACAATACCACCCCACACACATAGTTCTGGGTGTGTGATTAAAAGTGATTGATATAGGATCTGCCTCACAAGAGAAATACCATGTGCTCAAACCCAGTACTGCCTCAAAAAAATGATACTATTGACTATACTCTCCTCAGTTGAACATCTTTGCAATTGCTCTGCCTATAAAATAGAAAACATGAACTACTGAGCTGGGGGAAAAGCAGCATCCCTCTCCATTGCTGAATAAATCTGACCTACCCAAAATTTTGGAAATTAGAGTACTATAAAGCCAACATCTCATCCCCAACTGTAATTTAGTATGTCTACTATACATGAAACAGACTATATTTGAAACATGCAGATAAGAAAACCTAAGTTGTAATATTTCTACAGTGCAGTTATCATAAAAATGAAATGTTGTAAATAGTATACAATGTGTATGTCATTTCGAGTTCCCTTGGAACTATTAAAAATAAAAGAATCATACAAATTAAAAGAATCATACAAATTAAAAGAATCATACAAATGCCATTATATAATATTATGTTAGTTTTATCTTTAAAAACTGAATATAAAACTTACATTAATAATTAAAGATAACATGTGCTGCATGTGATTTATTTGCATGAGGGACAGAAACTTGAGTGTGATAATATATGCATTTGATTTTCAATCAGTTATGCTTCAAAAAATAGAAACCTCATTAGAAAACAGAATACTTGTGTAACATATTAAAATTATGGACTGTATATTATGAGATATATATCTCTGGAACTCAAGGTAGTGACTTTTGTTGGCTTGTGCATTTTCACAGTTAAGAGAAAATTTTAAATATTTATCTGCATAAGAGTTAGTTATTCAGAAAGGGAAGAGCAAATAGAAAAGAATAAACATAGAGAGTGTCAAAGGAAGAAGGAAGTGATTTACTGTTTAAGCCAAAAGAACAGTTCTGAGTCAACTAGTTACTTAGTATGCCTTGTTGAATTGACCCATTTAGGAATCAGGGATCCTGGTTTCTTCATTTCAAGACTTGATGCCATGTCAAAATGCTTTAGCCATGTTTTCTTTTGTTTTATTTTTGTTTGTTTGCTTTTTTGGTTCTTATTGCCAGTCCTGGTTTTAAGCACAGGTCCTGAGGACTGTCCTTGGATTTTTCTCAAGGCTAGAACTCTATCACTTGAGCCTCAGCACCACTTCTGGCTTTTTCTAAGCATGTGGTACCAAGGAATCGAACCTGGTCTTCGTGCATGCTAGGCAAGCACTCTACCACTAGGCCAAACTCCCGACCTTTAGCCATGTTTTTTTTTTAATTTCCTTTCCATATTATTATGTCAACTCTCTCACGATGATAACATTCATAGATAGGTAAGCAGACATTACGAAGTTCATGCTTGAGAAGTATTTTAAGGAATGTTCCAGTGTCAAAGATAAACATTACTAAGCAAATATCAACGTATTTCCTTTTGATTCTCTTTCACATTCATACTTTGCACTTAGTTTTCATTGTATTTTTTAAGGAAGCCGACGACATACATTTTCATGGAAAAATGGAATGAAACTTCTAGTAACTTCATTCTTTTGGGGTTGCTGCCTCCAACTCAGACTGGCCTACTTCTCTTGCTCCTGATCATCTTTATGTTCTCAGTCTCCTTGTTTGGGAACTCAGCAATGATCTTCCTTATCCGTGTGGATTCCCGTCTCCATATCCCCATGTACTTTCTCCTCAGCCAGCTCTCCCTCACAGACCTGTTGTACATCTGCACCACTGTCCCCAAGATGGTGTTCAACTTTCTCTCAGGACAGAAAAGCATCTCTTTCCTGGGTTGTGGGGTGCAAAGCTTCTTCTTCCTGACACTGGCAGGATCTGAAACCTTACTCCTGGTCTCCATGGCCTATGACCGCTTTGTGGCCATCTGTTACCCACTGCATTATACCATACGCATGAGCAAAAGAACTTGTTTGAAGATGATCGTAGGATCTTTAATACTGGGATCCATCAACTCCCTAGCACACACAGTCTATGCTCTTCACATTCCTTACTGCAGATCTAGAGTCATCAATCATTTCTTCTGTGATGTTCCAGCCATGTTACCTCTGGCCTGTATGGACACCTGGATCTATGAGTACATGGTGTTTGTCAGCACAATCCTCTTCCTCCTCTTTCCGTTTCTTGGCATTTCTGCTTCCTATGGCCGGGTTCTTTCTGCTGTTTTCCATATGCGCTCAAAAGAGGGAAGAAAGAAAGTCCTTACCACGTGTTCAACACATTTAACTGTGGTGACATTTTACTATGCACCCTTTCTCTATACCTATCTTCGACCCAGGAATCTTAGGTCACCTACAGAGGATAAGATTCTGGCTGTATTCTATACCATTCTAACACCCATGCTCAACCCCATCATCTACAGCCTGAGGAATAAGGATGTCTTGAGTGCAATGACAAGAGTGTTTGGGAAGATGGCCATGGTGATTCAGACCTGTAATTACAGGGTTTGAGAGGTGAATATAAGGGTATCAAAAGTCAGAGTGCAGCTTGGTCTACATAGCAAACTACTCAATGGACAAAATGCCCACAGAAGGATGCTTTCTCCCTGTGAAAATAAAAAGATCTTTCTGACCCCATTTCTCACTATTTCCCCTTTTCAAGACTGATTCACCATTTTTATTAATTAAACGAATGAAAGCAAAATGACTGATTCACAATATTTATTAATTGAATGAATGAATGCACAGTGACATTATCATGAAAATATTAACCTTCATGCAAGAAGTACTCATTAAAAATTAAAGAACCCAGGGCTGGGAGTTTGGCCTAGTGGTAAGAGTGCTTGCCTAGCATGCACGAAGACCTGGGTTCAAATCCTCAGCGCCCCACATATATAGAAAAAGCCAGAAGTGGTGCTGTGGCTCAAGTGGTAGAGAAAACCCAAGAACAATGCCCAGGCCCTGAGCTCAAGCCACAGGACTGGCAAAAAAAATCAAATAAAAATTAAAGAACCCAAATAAAAATTTAATGTTAATAAATGTGGTTTTAATAATTTAATGAATATGTAATAATATTAATGAACATTTTTCATCTTTGGAAGCATTTAGCTATTTTCTTATATTTACTTAATTGGAAATACAATTTATCCATAACTCAATTTCTTGATTATATAACCAGTTAAATTCTTCAATGGATGGATATGTACATATAATAACATTTCATTATAAATTTAGATACTATAGGTTGTAAATAGCAATCCTCCTATCTTTCATATGTGGAAGTGCATTGTGATACTTCTATACAATAAAATGCTACATGACAGTAATAATGAAAAATGAACTCTGATTAATTTTGCAAATTTGAAACGAATGTTCAAGATATACAATATGCAATTAACAGTAAACAGTAGTATTTACAGGTACTTTTTTTTTCCAATCCCAGGGCTTAAACTCAGGGCATGACTGCTATCCTTGGGCTTACTCAAGATTAGAGATCTACCACTACAGCAACAAAACCTTCCTGGATTTTTCTATGCATGTGGTACTCAGGAATCAAACCCAGGTCTTCTGGTGGTTAATTGGAGAAAAGAGTTTAGCGGACTTTAGTGTCCAGCCTGACTTTGAACCTTAATCCCCCTAACTGAGTGAAATATTTCCATGACTTACTTAAGAAGTGCTGACAAACTTGCTAAGACAATGTATAATCCTCATCATCCTTGTCCTCTCTTCCTGCTCTTCCTTCTTCTTCCTCTTCTTCTTTATTTGGGGGGGGTTGTAAAGGTGATGTAGAGTTTACAGTTAACTAAGTAATGACCATTAACCCCTCCCAACTTTACTCCCTTCTGAGTTCTCTCCCTTCTACTTCCAAAGTTCATTTCCAACATAGTGTCTAATGAGTATTGTTGTTACATTGATTCACCCTAAAATAATCACAAAAAAAGCCAAACTAAAGCTACAAGCTCGACTATGCTCCCCACAGCACTATTTACCACAGCTAAGATATGGAATCAACCCAGAGGACCGACCCTTGGTAGAATGGATCTGTATGCACAATGGGATTTTATGCTCCTATCAGAAAGATTGACATCACTTCATTCATAAAGAAATTGAAATACTTGGGGAAAGTAATAAGTGAAGTAAGCCAGACCCAAAGAAACATAGGCTACATGGGCTCACATTTTTACATTAAACAAGTTGTTTAACAGGAATAGGGGGTTATGTTTATGAAAATGTCCTAGTTAAAGAACAATTAATTGAGGTTGTTACATCACCAAGCAGGAATTTGTCTGATAAACAAGTCTTACTCAGCTGATTCTTTCTAGTAGGACTAATTCCCCAGCATCCAGAAATCCAAATCTTTTAACAAAATGTGACTTCATCAAAACAGCTTCCTCTAAGATGTTGAACTGTCCTCAAAATGGTGGTACTTTTAGCAAGCAACCTTTTCCATACAAAAGTTTCTAACTCAGAGACTACTTCTGGAAATACCCAGTGATGTACTTTTTGTATCTAATGCAACTCATATTTACAATGAAACAATTTTACAAATTTTTATGTTTTTACAAGACACACAATCCCACTCCCCTCAGTGTGATTATGCAGAGCATAGAGGCACCTAGCTAAAGTCATGGATAAAGCATGAATGATATGAAATTGCATCAAGTTAGAGCCATAAAACATTTCAAGGAAGGAGAAAAGAACAGGAAGTTAATTCTATATAATAATTTTATTATAATATTATATACAACAATACACTTTTATGTCTTTGTCATCAAGATAAAGGCATATGTTTTTGAAAATTATTAATAATCTGAATGTTCTTTGACTATATAAAGATCCAGAGTTTTTTGACATATGTTGCATCATTTCTTGTGTCAATCAGCATTATATCAAAATTCATCAAAACTTTCTAGCTATTTGACTGCTATCAATGTTCAGCACTAAAATGCAAATTAATTGCTTTTTACAAAACAGAACCACATAACAATATTCTGTTTGAAGGTATGTACTAGGTGACATTCATTCAACAAAAAACACACATATAATTAACTTGAACTTCTAGTAGAATAAAAGTTTATTTTGTTATTTTTTTTAAAGAAACTTAGTATGAGTTTAATTGAAATGAATGCCAGGATATGGAAACGAGAGGTTTACCTTTGTGATGGTTGTTCTAATGTTCTATGTGAAATCATTCTTTTCTCTGTCCCCCTTATGGCTTATCTCATGTTGTTGTTGTATCTGAATTTGGTACATGGAATATTTTATATACTTTAGTTTATTTGAAATAGAGAAGGGAAGGAGGAAAGCAAGATGATAAGGAGGGTCGAGGGAGGATGAGTGGGAGAAAAACATGGGAAGGGGTATCGATTTTCAAGAAAAAATGTACCCACTACCTGACTAATGTCACTTTATCCCCTACATAAATTACCACAACAATAAAACATAACTTTACAAAAGTGGTAGAAGGCCAGACTTCGTGAAAGAGCTCAGGGACAGCATCCAAGCACTGAGTTCAAGTCCTACAACAGACACTTTTTAAAAATTCTATCTTGTTATAAAAAAAAGTTTAACTAGCAACAGTGAACCAGGATCAGCAACCAAGAACAAGAAGAAAAACATGCCATGAAAAGACCTCGATGTACAGAAAACAAAACTAATGTATGTTTCCAAAGATAATTTAAGCAAAATTTGACAAGATACTTTTTCTCCATTGCAAAACATTTAGTAATGTTCTTAAAATATTGTACATATGAACTTCATGTAATTATGAAATAATGCATAATGATTTTATTACATTTTGAAAATAAATTTATTACATTTAATAATACATTTTGGAATATAAGAACTTTTTCATATATGTCTATACATGACTCATTAAAGTAAAAAATAGGTAAATCTGACCAAAAATATGGATTGAACTGACATTTGTGACTTTCTGATAAAAATTGTAAACTGCTTCACTTCGAATGTGTTATGGAAAGTTCATGAAAATATAAGTGTTGCAAGAATTCAAGTTTTGTATATAATAGTTATCTAACTGAAATTAATAAATGAGTTGCTAACCTTTTCCTAATCTTGGAAGGAGAGGGTTGAAGTCATGGCTCATCTTTAACTTTGAACAAGTGCAGCGGCTGATTTGAGGTAAAAGGAAAGAAGAATTTGCAGAGATATGTATTTACAAAACTAACTCAGAAAAAGTTATGATTGTTTTCAAATCCTTCTCTTTTTTTTTTTGCCAGTCTTGGGCTTGAGCTCAGGGCCTGAGCACTATCATTGGACTATCGCAAGGCTAGAGCTCTACCGCTTGAACCTCAATATGTCGTATTGTGGAATCGAACCCGGGACTTCGTGCATGCTAGGCAAGCACTCTAACACTGGGCCAAACTCCCGGTCCTCAAATCCTTCTTTACAAAGGAAAAGACATACATGCTTGTTGAAGGAAGTCAGTGAGTGGTATATAGGTTCATATAGATAAAGAGGAAGCACAAAATATATGCCTTATTTTGTTTACTTTCTGTTCAGAAAATTTGCAGCACATTTTTCACAGCAGCTAGAACATCTTTATTCCTGAAGCTGTAGATGATGGGGTTGAGTGTGGGTGTGAGGATTGTGTAGAAGACAGCCAGGAATTTATCTAGGCCTGGAGTGTGGTATGGCCTAGGTGTCATATAGGTGAAAATAAATGGTCCATAGTACATTAAGACCACAACCATGTGGAAGGAGCAGGTGGAAAGGGACTTTTTCTGTGCTTCTGAAGATTTCATTTGAAACACAGTGTGTAAAATTTGTACGTAAGAAACAGAGATCATGGAGAAGGGGATCAACAGGAAAATGATGGCACTAACATCCACTCCCCTTTCATAGCGAGAAGTGTCTACACAGGACAGCTTCAGCAAGGCTGGGAATTCACAGAAATAGTGATCAATAACACGGGAATCACAGAATGGAAGGTGCATTACAATAATGGTGTGAACTATGGAGTTAACGGTCCCAACCAGCCAGCACCCTGCAGCCATGAGCCTGCTGACAGCATCCTTCATGAGCACTGGGTACCGCAGTGGGTAGCAGATGGCTGCATATCGGTCATAGGACATGGCAGCGAGGAGGAGACACTCACTGCCCAGCAGAATGAGAGACAAAAATAGTTGGAAACTACACCCCATAAAGGAAATAGTTCTGCTGCCAGACAGAAAGTTAGCCATCATCTTGGGAACAATATTGGAGATGTGCAAGATATCCATGAAGGAGAGATGGCTGAGCAGGAAGTACATAGGGGTATGGAGTCGTGAGTCTCCTCGGATAAGGAGGATCATGAGTGCATTTTCTGTCACACTCATAATGAAGATGACAAATACACATGAGACTAAAACTAGACTTGCTTGGAAAGATGAGAAAAGTCCCACAAGAATGAAGTCACGATCAATGTTGAAGGTGTGATTCTTATTTTCCATCATTATATTATCCTCTGTTATCTAAAAACAATTAAGAATAAGCAAATACATCACTAATTAATGGAGTAGAGGAGAAGACACTGTATTTGGGGCTCATGTACATACCAGCATAGTAAAATAGAGTGAAAACAATGCATAGCATTCCATCAACATCTAAGACTTCTTTGTGACTTCGTGGAGGGAATGTTCGTTACAAATCTGGAGAATGATGTGCTCAAATCAAGTGGCCATATCATTTTCTGTACTGATTGGCTACTGTATTTTCCCACTGTCTTATTGCTTTAATTCATTTCATATACTGTAACAATCCAATCCTCTCTTGGCATCTTCTGAGGAAATATATATCTGCACAAGCTTGTGTGGTCTCAATTTCTGCCTAAATCTTTCAATATCTTGGGCATCCATGTACAAGTTACTTTTGGATTGCTCATGGTTGATTTTTTAGTAGATCAAATAGTAACTATATTGATTGTTGCACTTTCTAATAGAAGAATCCACCCTGATGCTTGGTGTTAGGGTTACTCACTTGTGTAGACCAAGGTTTCCACTGTCACCAGTGTGTAGCAAGGTGTTACTCACCTGAGTTTAAAGAATGAGCTGAGAAACTTGACAATTGTGGAGATAAACCTGAAGAGAATGACATACATTATTTCTAAAATCTTTCCGATGTAAATAAAGAAAAAAACAGTTACATCTGACTAAATCTACGTTTTTATTTGAAACGCCTTTTATCTTACCTTTAAGGTTGAAAGTTTGCTCATAATATATAACCAGCCCTTCCTAGAGAAGTTTTTACTTTTAATTACTTTACATTTCTTTGGATACATGATAGGAAAAGCATACAATATATATATATATATATCAAAACCTCCTATCCTAGTATGAATGATCTATCACTCAAATAATTAACAAAATAGACACATAGCAGCCTTTCTAATACTTTGAAAAGAAAATACTTTGTATTTTTTCAACACAATATCTTATAATATTTCTTTGGAAATTAAAGGACACTAAAAAACACAACACTAATACAATCAACATATACAGAGTGAATAAAATATTTCACATTGCACTCAGAGACAATGACCGTTATTATTATCCTTTTTCTAAATTAATAATTGTATCTTAAGTACAAAATACAGCAATTGCTCTTACTTCTATACTTTCAAAAATAAATTCTTAAATTATTAGATGTCAGAAAGGTTCGAGAGCTTTATACAGAATATAAGCAGGAAGTGCTTAGTACATAGTAAAGCACTATGTAAGTAAAAGTACTATGTAAAGTAAAATGTAACAAAATCTAAGGTGTCATAAATATTTTTTCTATTTACAGATTGATAAACTTATTCTGTGTTACTCTCTGAGGGAGAAAGTTTCTCTTACTGTGAATGAGAACTCTTTAACTTCACCAACAACAGGTACATGCAATTATTTGTCAGGGAGCGAAAAAAGGACGTTATATAAAATCTGACAACTGATCTCACACATTCATATTGCACTAGCTTTGCAGTGTCCTAATAAATTCACTTAACGTCTGCAGCTTGATACAGCACTATCCATAAAAATCATTCCATGAGTGGTGATGGGTTGTTCAATCATTGCTTTCTTTGCATTTCAGAAGTGTAGGGTCTCACAGTCAAATAATCTTCAGTATATTCTAAAAAGTCTTTCTCAATTGAATCTCCTAAAACAGTGATTATTACCATCATCTGAAATACCCCATATACCAGACATCTTTCTCATATTCTACCTACAAAACTGATCACCCTAGATTATGATCTGTTGTGCTACATAGGTGTTAATGATAGATTTGAAGTATCTATGCTGCACAGGGTTCTTAATTAACAGTATTTGTATAGACCCAGAAACATACCTAAAACTTTATCATGCTCAGCACCTTACAGCCCTTGGAATGTGGGAGTGTGGCAAATAGGCTAACTCATGAACAATTGTAACACAGGAGTTAAGGAACTAAAACAATGAACTGTCTTCCTTTTATTTCCCTTCTCAGCACAGGGTGTGACATAGGTTCCTGCCATGTGTCTGTAATGGTCTCACTGTGACCAAGCCTTAGGGATTCCAATAGAAAACTACAATTGGCAGCCCATTTCCCATGGATTATGAGCTACAGCAGAGTGTCAGTCTGATAAAATCAGCCTTAGAACTTATGAACAATTGAACACATTATTTCTGTTTGTTCAAAGTAAATTATATTGTACCTATTTGAGAGTCAAAACTATGAACAATTGAAAGTGTTATTTCTGTTTGTTAAAAGCAAACAATATTGTGTATAATTGAGATTCAACCATAGTTTATGAGATGCATATAGATATTTTAATGGTTCTCATAGCAAGACAAATTAAGGTGTCTCTACATGCTTTTGATAAAGTTTTGATGAGGAAAACAATTGTAGCCTGTTTAGAAGCAATGTATTATATAGTGCAGTTCCATGAATATTTTTCTATGCTACATCTTGAATATTTTAACTCCTGTGATATATATATGAACATATATAACACCTATATATTCCAGAATATACTTATACATATATTATATCCTCATGTATGCATGAAGATATGTATGCATTTTATACATTTGTTCCTACTTCTTTACATTTTTTATCAGTTTTTTCAACATTTTGTGAAAAACTGAATTCTCTGAATATGTATGTCCTTGTTATTACAAGTAATTGAGGTGAAAAATATTATTAGTTCTGGAGAAGCTGCTAATAACATTCTTCCAGTTTATCCAAACTCAATTGTTAGATGGGGTGGTAGTTTGTATTTACAACAAAATCAAGTTTGCAACAAGTTATTTACATATATATTTTCCCCAGTGGAATCCATAAAAGGGATAATTGTGTGAACCTCATTCTAAAAATAACTATTTTAATTATGTATGTATACAATTAATATTTGAAATTGCAATAAAATTATTATAGTTATTTTTCTGTTGTGTATTTATTTATGAAATACTTAGTGTAAAAAATTATCACAGCTCTCAAATATTTTAATTAATCAATAAAAAATTGTTGTTTTACATTTTATTAATATAAAGGCTTGCCTAGAAAGTTAGCTTATAATTCTCAGCTACTTGGTGGGCAGAGTTATGTAGTCATACATAATTTCCTTGTTCCTAGTTTGA
Source organism: Megascapheus bottae (assembly GCF_031878675.1). Classification (NCBI taxonomy): domain Eukaryota; kingdom Metazoa; phylum Chordata; class Mammalia; order Rodentia; family Geomyidae; genus Megascapheus; species Megascapheus bottae. The sequence goes on from NC_143518.1 coordinate 9,896,710, forward strand.
TGTGTCTACCTATGAAAACTACAAAATGATATGAATTTTGCAGAATGGAAAAATTGTTTATGATAGAAAAGGGTGGATTCAGAGACAAAATCTATTGTTGATAGTAAGAATGACTTTATTGAAACTATTTAATAGAACTACTCCTTGAACCTAGAAGACTTACTTGGAGTCCAAAGTCTGTCCTTTATTTACTGCAGCAAAGCTAACACACACCATAATGCCTTACTGCAGCTGGGAGTTAGAGGTAGAGGCTTCCACTGTCTTTCAGCTTACACAGATTTCAATTGAGGATTTTGCACAAGTTTCTTACCCTGAGAATATGACTCTCACTGCACTGATGATATGAAACATTTTATTTTTGAGTACATGAATGTGAGTAAAAGTAAAAAGTAAATAAATACTTTTTTAGCAATAGGCATAATCATAGGAAAAGTGAATATAGAAACAAGCACGGATAATTCCCAGGGGAATGATATACTCTATAAACAGATAAATCAAGCATATAGTTATTTCAAATGTAATTTAGTTCCAGTCAATATGATTTCCTTTAGGCAATGCAATATAGCAAAATCTAGAGGGAGAAAAAAATCCGAAGACTCCTGGTTTTATTTTACGGATAGTTAATGTGTTTCAACAGACAAACAAATGCTACATTTTGAAGAAATATTTTATTGTGTCTTAACATATGATATACTTTATTGAATGCTTTGCTCATTTAACCCTGTGGAACATGATGGGGATTTGGTTCTCATGGTAATCCTAACTACTGAGGAATCTCACATTTAAAAGAACTTCTTGAAAGTCAAGTCAGACAGAAATGTCCTAAAGACTGCATTTCCAACTCATGAGCAAAATGCTAGAGAGAGTCTTGGAAAAAGAAAATTAAAATAATATTGAGATTCTACCTCACCCCAGTTAGAATGGCCATTATCAAAAGTCTAATAATAGTAGATGTTGGCACAGATATGGCCAAAATGGAATGCAACTGCACTGTTAGTGGAAATCTAACCTTGATAAATTTACAGCACTTATGAAAACACTGTTTGACTTGCAAGGCTATCTCTGCAATAAACCCTCTGTAATAAAGTTTAAAGTAAAAGAGAAAAAAGAATTCCAGAAAATAAAATGAACCAAGAATGATGAAATCAAATATGTCTAATCCTGCACATAAGCTACACTCTTTATATGTTTTTTTGTCTTTCTTAATCCACACCTATAGCTACCTGAACCCCACTGCAGAGAAAAATAATAAAGGTAGAGGGCCAGGAACTTGGTCTAGTGCAAGAGTGCTTGCCTAGCATACCCAAAGACCAGGATTCAATTCTTTGGTACCACATACATAGAAAGAGCTGAAAATGGTACTGTGGCTCAAGTGGTAGAGCTCCAACCTTGAGAAAGCCCAAGGATAGCTCTTAGGCCCTGAGTTCACTTCCTAGGACTGGAAAAAAAAAGATAAAGGTGGAAACTACAGAAATATGCATGCTATTAATTTAAACTCCATGTCTTTGGAAGACTGCAATGGAAGTGCAAACAATTCTGGTTTCTCAAACTATATGTGAGCCAACCTTTCTCCAGCATCTCCACCCCATACACCCTATACATCTGACTGTCACCTACTAGATAGACATGGAAAATATCAGCTCTATTGATGTAGTCTCATGGTGATCATGTTCAATCAAACTTGATGTCCTTACTAATGGCCACAAGGTACAAAATAATGGTGCTATTGTGGTAGTTCAGATATGTCAAAAAGGGATTTAAAGTGAAAACATGAAAATTCTGCACTTAATAAGGAGCAGGAGGGTAAACTTGCACAAAGATTTCCAAAACCTACAGTTAGACAAATGTATTCACGAAGTGGGAAGCAAGAAAAAAGCAGTTTGTGCTATTTTAGCTGAGTCACCACAAGTGGGAAAGGTCCTGGCCACAGGGCAAATGGTATCGACAGATGAAAAAAGATTCTATATAAGGATCGGGTAATAAATTTTTGTAGTACACACTTGCCATAGTGAAAAATTTCTCCCATAGATAAGGGAAGGAGTATTCTGTAACCTTTAAGTAAAATACTACCTACAATATACACATACATATAATATTTATTTATTTATTTATTTATTTATTTATTTTTGCCAGTCCTGGGCTTGAGCTCAGGGCCTGAGCACTGTCCTTGGACTTTCTCAAGGCTAGAGCTCTACCACTTGAGCCTGAGCACTACTTCCGGCTTTTTTCTATGTATGTGGTACCGAGGAATCGAACCCGGGTCTTCATGCATGCTACGCAAGCACTTTAACCACTAGGCCAAACTCCCAGCCCTACATATAATATTTATATATGTAATTATATATAACATATATCTAGCCTTCTAAAATTATATCATAATTTTATAACATGTAATAATATATTAATTTTATGATGCAATATAATAATTGTGTGATTAAGTATTATATTAATAATTATTATATAACAACATTTAATGACAAATTATAATCAATATGATATATATTATTACATGTAAAATGCATTATATAATATAACTATATATAAAATGCATACCCTGAGGAAAGATGTGAATTTCAGGGAGTTTTGTTTTTATTTTATTTAATTTTATCATAACGGTGATGTGCAGAGTGGTTACAGTTACATAACTAGGGTACATTTCCTGTCAGACATCCTCTCGTGGAGCTCTCAGTAACAGTGCGCCATGTACTTTCTCAGGGCACTTTTGACCTCACTGTTCCTCAGACTGTAGATGAGGGGGTTCGCCATGGGCGTGATGATAGTGTAGAACACCGACACAACCTTGTCATGACCAGCTGTCCTGTAAGACTGGGGTCTCATGTACAAGAAAACGGCAGCTCCATAAAATAGGCCCACCACAGCTAGGTGAGAAGAGCAGGTGGCACAGGCCTTCCTGCGGGCGTCTGTGGAAGGCATGCGGAGCACGGCGGTGAGGATGAGAGCGTAGGAAGTCAGGATGAGGGAGAAGGGCAGCAGCAGCATCAGCACACAGCAGGTGTACATGAGAAACTCAAAGGTGGATGAATTAGCACAAGCCAGGCGCAAGAGTGTGGGAGCCTCACAGAAGAAATGGTCAATCTCGTGTCTCCCACAGAAGGGGAAGCTGAGAGTAGCCACGGCCTGCATGAGGCCATCAGCTGCCCCCAGGAGCAATGACACCAATGTCATTCTCAGACACAGTGGCCAGCTCATGAGAACAGGGTATCTCAGTGGGTGGCACACAGCCACATAGCGGTCATACGACATGGCTGCCAGGAGGAAGCACTCTCCACCTCCCACAGTGAGGTAGATGAAGATCTGCGAACCACACCCCACCCAAGAGATGGACTTTTTGCCAGTCAGGTAGCCAGTGGCCATTTTTGGCACGATGGTGGAAACCAGTATGAGGTCCATGAGGGAGAGCTGGCTGAGGAGGAAGTACATGGGTGTGTGGAGCCGGGGGTCCTGATGAATGAGGACAATCATGAGGGCATTGCCGGCCACGGAGGTGAGGAAAATAACGAGAATTATCCCAAAGAGAACTTGGTGGGCGCTGGTGTGGTTAAGCAGGCCCAGCAAAATGAAGTCAGCTGTGGTATTCCCATTGTCCATAATTTCTGACGCCAGGAGCCCTGGAAATGGAAAACTGGAGAAATGTTCCAAAGTCAGTGATGGATTGAGTGATTGACCAATCTGTAGAAAATCAATTGTGTGACAATTAGGAGACCTATGTCGAAAGTAAAATTAAGTTTAAGCCTTTTATTAATTTATGTGTATATATATATACACACACATGTATACTTGTACACACATATGCATATACATATATACAAACACACATATGCCATATACATTTGATAATAAATATTTTCCAAGGTTAGTATTTATCAAGAAGTATAAGGTTTTTTTTTTTTTTTTTCCCGCAATGGGTTTGCCGTCAGGACGCAGGTGCTGTGAAAAACACCACTAATTCGAAGCCAAAATGGGAAAGGAAAAGACCCATATCAACATTGTCGTCATTGGACACGTCGATTCTGGCAAGTCCACCACCACCGGACACCTGATCTACAAATGTGGTGGCATAGACAAGAAAACCAATGAGAAGTTCGAGAAGGAGGCTGCTGAGATGGGAAAGGGCTCCTTCAAGTATGCCTGGGTCTTGGATAAACTGAAGGCTGAACGTGAGCGTGGTATCACCATTGACATCTCCCTGTGGAAATTTGAGACCAGCAAGTATTACGTGACCATCATTGATGCCCCAAGACACAGAGACTTCATCAAGAACATGATCACAGGCACATCCCAGGCTGATTGTGCTGTCCTAATTGTCGCTGCTGGTGTTGGTGAATTTGAAGCTGGTATCTCCAAGAATGGGCAGACCCGTGAGCATGCCCTTCTGGCTTACACACTCAGTGTGAAACAGCTCATTGTTGGTGTTAACAAAATGGATTCCACTGAGCCACCCTACAGCAGAAGAGATACGAGGAAATCATTAAGGAAGTCAGCACCTACATTAAGAAAATTGGCTACAACCCTGACACAGTAGCATTTGTGCCAATTTCTGTTTGGAATGGTGACAACCTGCTGGAGCCAAGCGCTAATATGCCTTGGTTCAAGGGATTAAAAGTCACCCATAAAGATGGCAGTGCCAGTGGAACCACCTTGCTCGAGGCTTTGGATTGCATTCTGCCACCAAATCGTCCCATTGACAAGCCTTTGCCCCTGCCTCTTCAGGATGTCTACAAAATTGGAGGTATTGGCACTGTTCCTGTGGGCCGAGTGGAGACCGGTGTTCTCAAGCCTGGCATGGTGGTCACCTTTGCCCCTGTCAATGTCACAACTGAAGTGAAGTCTGTTGAAATGCATCACGAGGCTTTGAGTGATGCTCTTCCTGGGGACAATGTGGGATTCAACGTCAAGAACGTGTCAGTCAAAGATGGCAATGTTGCTGGTGATAGCAAGAATGACCCGCCCATGGAAGCAGCTGGCTTCACTGCTCAGGTGATCATCCTGACCCATCCAGGCCAGATCAGTGCTGGCTATGCCCCCGGGCTGGATTGCCACACTGCTCACATCGCTCGCAAGTTTGCTGAGCTGAAGGAGAAGACTGGCCGCCGTTCTGGTAAGAAGCTGGAAGATGGCCCTAAATTCCTCAAGTCTGGTGATGCTGCCATCGTCGACATGGTTCCAGGCAAGCCCATGTGTGTGGAGAGCTTCTCTGACTGTCCTCCTCTGGGTCGTTTTGCTGTTCGTGATATGAGGCAGACTGTTGCTGTGGGTGTCATGAAAGCTGTGAACAAGAAGGCTGCTGGAGCTGGCAAGGTCACCAAGTCTGCCCAGAAAGCTCAGAAGGCTAAACGAATATTACCCCTAACACCTGCCACTTCAGTCTTAGCCAGTGGTGGAAGAACGGTCTCAGAACTGTTTATCTCAATTGGCCATTTAAGTTTAATAGTAAAAGACTGGTTAACGATAACAATGCATCGTAAAACCTTCAGAAGGAAAGGAAAATGTTTTGTGGACCATTTTTGTGTGTGGTAGTTTTAAGTTATTAGTTTTAAAAAATCAGTACTTTTTAATGGAGACAACATGACCAAATATCTGTCACAGAATTTTGAGACCCATTAAAGCAAAGTTTAATGAGGAAAAAAAAAAGAAGTATAAGGGATCCAAGTTGTCAAGAATTTCCAATTAAAATAAGTGTGAATTTTTCCATTAATTTATGCCCAAATAGACGGATCAGAAATGACTACCATATTTGCACTTGAGTTACATCATGCATAATAAATAGTCTAAGATGGAAAAAAAAATCATATTAAGTGAAGTAGCCAGACCCAAAATAACATATGACCATGGTTTCTTCATTTGTAGTAATTAGTACATATCCAGGAATATCCTAGTAAACAATCACAATAGCTCTAAAGCTATGTACATAGGAGTATGGTCACATAGGTTGAGACCAAACAAAATGAACCCTAAGATATAGAAACAAGAGGTATATCTTTGTGATTGCTGTTCTTAATGGACTATGTGCGGTTATTTCTTTTCCTTCTCTTCTCCTTTGGGGTAATCTCATGTGGTTACTGTTACTGTATCTTTGTTACTGTATCTGTCCTTTGTATATATGTTTATTTGTTTATTGGAAATAGGGAAGGGAAAGAGGGAAAACAAGAACATTGGGAGAGGGTGAGGGGAGGTAAAGCTGGAAAAATCATGAGAAGGTACCAGTGTCCAAGAAATAATGTACAGATTATCTGATAAATGTAACGGTAGCTCCTCTATATATTATCCAGACAATAAAATAGAATAACAAACTTATAAGTTGAGACAAGTATTTTCATAAGGAAGATAATTAATCATAAAAGTTCGCATAGTGAACTAAACTCCCAATCACAAATAATTCTTCCCCAAAATAGAATAAGCCAGGAAAAAAATTTCCAAGCAAAGAATTTTTATTCTCATATGTAGAAAGGAGGTTATATACATATATCTATATATGTCAGATAGCTTAACTGAAATATGCATATATATAAAACATGTAGAGAGTATAACTGAATTTATGTTGTAGGGCTACAAAGCCTACAGAAATTTAAACAGAGAAATATGCATTTTCTGAATTTTTTCTAATGTTATGAAATTACAAATCACATTAACTTTTTGAATGTTGAAAGCTTTTCACTATACTATTTTCTCCTCACACTCACAAAAAGCACAACTTGTAGTGTAACGGAAAGGTTCTCTTCTGTATACAACAGAAGGGAAAATATGATTTCTTTTTCAATCACAAGTGAACTTAAAATTAAATGACATTTATCTCTTACCTGCAAGTGTCAGGCCTCACCTCATCTGTCAAATTCCAGCATCCAGAGATGAGGACGTGCATTTCCTCTCAAGAATCTGTTTCCTGCTACACATTTCCTGACAGTCATTCCCTTGACTAAATTGTAATTCTGCCTGGGAAAAACGATACAGTGGACTTCCCCAGATCTTAACCGTGTTGTTATAGGTTTAGTTGGTTGTTTTAAAATTAAATATACTAATATTGCTTCCCTCTTGCAAATATTACCTAGTTTCCCCAAACCTGTGTCCTTCACTGCCTCACAGCTCCAGAAATCCTCCCAATGACAAGGGTCCCATGAAACCCTCATGTGGCTCTTATGAACGTTTCATTGTCCAGATTCACTTCTCATCAGAAGACTTGATGTTGCCTGTTTTCAACCTCCTAGTGTTTAAAGTTGCAGAACGCATACTGGGATTCTTAAGTTAGTTTTTGCTGTCATGCTAACTTTTTATTATGAGTGTTTGGAAGTGGATCCCAAGTCCTCTCATAAGCTATACTGATGATGTAAGATTTACTACTGAGCTACATCTCCAGAACTTAAAATCTATCTATCTGTCTGTCTATCTATCTATCTATCTTTCTTTCTTTCTATCTATCTATCTATCTATCTATCTATCTATCTATCTATCTATCTGATAGATCAGTTATTAAACATCAATATTTATCTCTCAATCTATAGAATGATTGATATTTATCCAAACGGAACTTGATACTCCTAAAGCATATCTCACCCGTCTTTCCTCTCCTCCACTGTTTTTATTGCACTATTATTTGTTGGTTTTTCTATCTGTTTGATAGCTTTGGGAAGGTGATATAATGGAATCACAGAATGTGTGTGTATTTGTGACTGCTGGTCATTGATACAAAGTCCTGTATTAATGGCCTATTAGAATATTTTTCTAATGATGGTCTAAAAATTCTAAAGTGTAGAGTACATTTTTTCTCTCCAAGCATAATTCTGTGGCTCTTTGTAGCTGTTGCTCCTAACTTTTCAGTGATGACATAAGTTTTCTCTTAAAAAGTGAAATCAGGTTTACATCTATAAGCTATATGCCTATAATCTAATGATTAAACAATAGATTCTATTCATTGAATAAATGAATTTATGGAAACTTCACATAGGTATGTCATATAAGAGGCATATAAACTATATTTAATCATGACACAGCAATGCTTACTTTTATTCACAGTACAATAATGATTAAATATTACACAGTATAAAGTATGAAGTATAAATATCACAGTTACATGGGATAAATTCCTGAAAATGAGACAATGCAGACAAAACATAGTTGACAATTAGAATGAAGAAGCAGTCCTTTCTGCATGAAAATAGTAAGTTCTGATAAAAAGATAGTGTGTGTTTAGAAAAAAGAGCCCCCCCAAAATTTCCTTCATGTGGTCAGAAATTTGGAGCTTACAAGCTTCTTTAGCTGCTATAACTATTAGTTTGAGTTACTTAAAAGTTTTTGAACTTTGGATTTAGATCGCATATTTTTCATTTTAAATCAAGGGCACAAAAAGTTCCTTCATACAGAATCTCCTTGAGTAATCACAGGATGTAACTTTTCATCCCACATATTTTCAAAACAAAACAGCAGAATATCACATTTAACTTTTGATGAGCTTACTTAGAAAACTAAAATGAAAGAAAATATTGTATTGCATAATATATCATAGTAACCAATAAATTATTCATTTGGCAAAATTTAAAGGCTCTTATATGAATTCAATTAAAATAATATTGACTAGAATACTCTGTTCAACCACTAAGATGTAAAATTCAGATGATTTGCCAAAAAATGTACAGCATAACAAGTTAACTGCATTCCCGGGACTTTAAACTTCACAGGCAAATATTCAGTTATTAAAAGATCTCCCGGAAAATGAGGATGTGAGGTAGGCCCCAGAGTAAAAAGAATGGGACTCAATATAAAAAAATAAAGAAAACAAAAGGAGCTGAATTCCTAATTCCAATGTTACAACAGTTACTCCCTGCAAACCTAGTGGGGGGCAGCTTTGAGAGAGAAATGGATAAGGACAATGATGGTGCCTTACCTAAAAAGAGTAAAAATGACAAATGAAGCCACTGGTTCACATCATCTCTGAGACACACTCCACCATGCCCCAATTTTGGGGAAGGAAAATCGATTCTAGCAGAGACCTACCCCTTTATATCAGTAACTGCAATGACCTAGTACTATGTCTGGCACACTGCCAGGCAAGGCTGAAATCATTCTAATGTCAACATGGTAAAGCTGCTTGCTGAATGCAACACTTTGGGGCCCAAAGAGGCTTAATATTTGGGGACATCTTAAAGATATGTAGAATGTTTATATGCTTATATATGCTTCAGAATGGCATGTCTCATTATCTTAATGGACAAAAATACGGGAACGAGTTAACAAATAAACATCCTTGGAAAGAGGTTGCAATTTTAAAATAAATGAGTGAAATAATGAAATTCTGTGGCTATATCTGCATCCTCCAGTAGAAAGGACTATAGAACTGTAGGCTATTAAGATTAGATTTTGTCAGAATGATGGATCCAGAGTATAATGTCCATATCAGTGATTAGGCACACTGTCATGTGTCTTAAGTCCCAGGTGTCTAACAGGGAATCTCAACTGAACTGTGGATCTGCGTGAGATCAACTTCGTCCAGTGTCATTACACAGAGAAGCGGCAAAATGCAAAGATTTTAAGGTTATAAAATATAGCTGAAATTCTTTAATGTCACAAGGTGAATTAATGGATAGCCTGATCAGATTGGAAGCTTTGTGATGTATAAATATCATTGTTCCTTGTTCAGTAAATCCTTCACTCTTGCCTAGTTAAGAGTCTGATATGGTCTTTTGTGGTGTCTGGCAGGAGGTTAAGTGGTACTGCCAATCTGTTACCATGAGAACATTGGTTAGAGTAGTTTGCCCACAGGCAGGAATGTGAATTCAATCTCAGTAGTGTTTTTCAACCATGAAAATGCTAGAGAGGACTTAGCTACTCCATGCAGCTGAGGATCATGTACTTCAGACCTGCAGGCTGAGGAAAGCCCATTTCACTGTAGAAGCTCAAATTCATCACACTGCAAGAGGAGGACCCTTTGACATTATGCTCAATTTCAGTTCTAATTTTCAGCTAGTAACTCATTTGTTGGGATGTACAGAAGACAGCTAACAACAACCAAAATCCACCAAATCTTTTCTTGGAGTTCTGGTACCATAATCAAGGTGGAAAGAGTTTAGGATTATGGACACTTTCACAGTGTTCTCGTGAGAACCCTGGATCAGCCTATGAATGACTGAGAACAGCTCGGTGCTAGTTGCTTACACCCGTAATCCTGGCTTGTCAGGAAAGAGCCTAAGATCTGAGGATAGCAGTTTCAAGCTAGCCCCGGCCAAACACAAAACAAAACAAAGCACCCCCCCCAAATAAAAACAAAAAACCTCTTATTTCCAATTAACTACCCTAAAATATCAAATGAGGAGCTGTGGCTGAACTGATAAATCATTAGCCTTGAGCATGAATTCAGGAAAGTTCCCCAGGCCCTGAGTTCAAGTCTCAGGAACGCCACCAAAAATAAATAAATACGTAAATAAATATACAAATGCCAAAAAGTGTCAAATGCACTTTCGTAGAAAACACAGATTTTCTAGATTGATAAAAGAAAGAACAAGTACAACAGAGGCAGATTCTTTGCTGGGCACTAGTGGCTCCTTCTTGACAAAAAAGCTACTCAGAATCTGAGATCCAGGAGACTACTGTTATAAGCCAACCGGAGCAGAAAAGTCCATGAGATTCAAACTCCAAAAGAATCAGTAAGAAAGAGAGAGAGAGAGAGAGAGAGAGAGAGAGAGAGAGAGAGAGAGAGAGAGAGAGAGAGAGAGAGAGAGAGAGAGAGAGACAGAGAGAGAGAGAGAGAGAGAGACAGAGAGAGAGAGAGAGAGAGACAGAGACAGAGACAGAGACAGACAGAAAGACAAGAACTTTTATGCCTTTGGCTACGTTGTTCCTTCCTCTCTTAGCCTCCCAAATAGCTTGGCTAATAGATGTGATTAATCAGCTCCCAGCAATGCAAGCTCTTTTGAATTTTTGGTTGTCTAAATTTGTAGTACTTTCACATTCTTTGTGTAACCAGGACATTCCAAACATAATATGATTTGAGTATTAATTTTGATAGCTTTTTCTTCCTACTACCAAATATTAATTACTTTCACCACTAGACATCTTTCAACAGGCCTCCCTTATTTAAAGTACATGGTATTATTTTTGGCCCGGACTTAATGAACAGGTAAATTTTGGTGTAGATGGTAATGGTAAGGAGCTTAAAAGTCTGGATTGTTCTTCCAGGGTGGCTCAGAAACTGGTCAATGAGGTTTGCTGGTTTCAAGTTGAATGCTCAGCTGGCTAGAAACCTCAGAATTTTCCATGCTGGCCTCTTTTCAACCTAATGATGTTCAATAGGGCACAGAGATTATGTTCTAAAGTTAGCAAGGTTAGAAGAGTCGATGGTCTTTGGCATTTTCATGATACAGTCTTGGAATTAATGAAGACTCACTTCTACCATACAACTGCAATTAAAATGTTCTCTCCAGATTTCAAGGAAAGGTTTGCAGACTGTGGTTCTTAGAAAATAGAATTGTGGCTATAATGTGAGCATATCTGGAAAATGAGTTATCAAAATTGTCTAGGTTATTATTTTCATTAAAATTAAAACTGATTTCATTGCTTCCTTTTGCCCCTAAATAGCATTGATACAACACTTAAATATGCTTAAGAGTAAGCATGGCTAGCTGTTGAATACAACTACAGTATATGAAATACACATCTAATACATTATTAGCACATTCTTACAATACTGAACATTTTAGCTTCTAATTTTATAAAGTAATTTGTACTCTTAAATAAATATTTCTCTTTATCTGTTTCTTAATTAACATCTGATAATGTATGTCAAAATATCTTATATATTCTAAATATTATTTTATATTTCACATTGTATATTGTATAGTGAGGATATTATCTATGATATGCATGTGTCAGATACATTCTACCTATGGAGAATATATGAAATAATTTAAATCCATAAATTACATATGTAGATATGTATCTTATGTTTCATATTATACATTATATATGGATATAGTTAAATATATATCATATAGTTAAACATATATTTATATATGTTTAACATATATCATCACATATTATATATATTATATAAATGATATATAAATGAATGGAACTGTTTCTGAGCAGCAGTTCTTTCATGAGACTTCAAATTATTTCTGTATAACACCAGTATGTTTCTAAAAACTTTTCCAATAATAGAAGCCTGTAACATATAATTCCCCATGACTGTAATATATTTATTCGTTGTTTTGTGTTTTTTATTTTTTTTTCCAGTCCTGGCTTGTACTCAGGGCTTGAGCACTGTGTTTGTGTTTTCACAAGGCTAGAGCTCTACCACCTGAGCTGTAGCACCACTTGTGATTTTTTTCTATGTGTATAGTACAGAGTAATTGAACCCAGGACATTGTTCCTGCTAGGCAAGCAATCTACCACTAGGCCAAACTCCTGTTTCCTCTTTGTTTTGCCATTAACTGTGTTAGAGAATAATGTATGAATACATCCTGGTGTAATGTTAGTATAATACTGAGTTATTTTACTCCAATTAAATTAATTTAATGTAATGGAGAGAAAGACAATGTACTATGTAACTTTATTCCAGTACTTCCAAGCATCTGGCATTTTACAACTCAAAACCTCCCAGCCTGTGACAACAGAAGCTATGACATGTCATGTGATTTTTGCTCCAGGCTATTGTTCAGAGATAGTATTTTATGCTCTAAAGAAAGTGAATAAAGGGGCTTGAAGTGGGGCCCAGTGATGGAGTGCACAAAGCTCTGGGTTTGATTAATCAGTACCATATGCAGAGAAAAAGCTTAACTGGAAGTGGCTCTATATCTCAAGTGGTAAAGTTCTAGCCTTGAGAAAGTCTAAGGACACTACCCAGGCCATGAGTTCAAGTCACAGGACTGGCAAAATATAATTAATCTTCCTATATTACAAGGATGTCTAAGCAAACAGTTTCATCTTTTGGCTGATCAATAATATTTTATTCCCATTCACTTAAAAATTAATGACAAATAGGACATGAGAAAGAGTATCAATGTTTGTGAAGGAATGCACCTTCTATCTGGTGAATATAATGTAACCCCTCTATTAATTACAATAAAAATATATTAAAAAATTAATGACAAATGGACATTTGGTATTGTAAGTTAAAATGTTTCTTCCTACCTTCATATTACTATGCCTAAGATGACACCATGTACTTCAAATGTGAAACATTTTAACAGTTTTTAACTTGTTACTGGTTAGAAACATTTGTTTTATTTATATTGATGTTGCTTTTTTCCATTCATATGTTAACCTATGCCCATATATATATATATATATATATATATATATATATATATATATATACTTTTTGAAGTGCATATGTCCAGATCTGCCTACCTGCCCATCTTTATTTTTTTTTTCTTTTTTGCCAGTCCTGGGCTTGAGCTCAGGGCCTGAGCACTGTCCTTGGACTTTCTCAAGGCTAGAGCTCTACCATTTGAGCCTCAGCACCACTTCCGGCTTTTTTCTATATGTGGTACCGAGGAATGGAACCCAGGTCTTTATGAATGCTAGGCAAGCACTTTAACCACTAGGCCAAACTCCCGGGCCCAGCCATCTTTATTGTTAACAATTTATTTTTAAATGAAAATTGCTGCAAAAAATCCTGAAGCAATGTATCATATACATATTTTTGACATATACTTCTTGATGCTTGATATTTATGCCATTTTTCACTAGAGAACTATTTCATCAAAATATTTAACTGAATTATTGAATAAACTTTTCCATTACTGTCTAAATTAGTATCAAATGAAAAGAAAAAAAAGAAAATATGTAACTGCTGTATGAAGGTTTTAGCCAGTCCTCCCATTATCTATTCATATTGCAATTACCCTTAGTCCAGAAAAAGTTCATTGTGAAATGATGCATACAATAAATGAATATTTAAAAAATGGCATTGCTGCAATACAAACAAGTTGCAACAATTTGCATCAAATTTTGGCAATAACATTTTTGAAATTACCTTTATAATAACATCACACTGTATGTTTCTCAAGCCACTTTCCCAGAGCCCCTTTAACTTCTTTACTCCTCACACTGTATATAAGAGGATTCAACAGAGGGGTGAAGATGGTGTAAAAAGCAGAGACCACCTTGTCATGGTCTACTACACGGTAGGACTTGGGTCTCATGTAGATGAACATGATAGTGCTGAAGAACAGTCCCACCACAGCCAGATGAGAGGAACAGGTGGCAAAGGCTTTCTTTCGTGCTGTGGTGGACTGCATGCTGAGCACAGCAGCCAGGATCAGACTGTAGGATGCCAAGATGAGAGATAACGGGATCAAGAGCATCAGGATGCAGCAGACGTACATGAAAATCTCAAAAACGATTGTGTCCGCACAGGCGAGACGTACTAATGAAGGTGCCTCACAAAAGAAGTGGTTGATTTTCCGAGAGTGGCAGTAAGGGAAGCTCAAGGTGGCCCCAGCTTGCATCAGTCCATCAATTCCCCCCAGAAGCCAGGAGCCGACTGTCATGTGGCAGCACAGCCTCCTGTTCATGAGAACTTGATAGCGCAGTGGGTGGCATATGGCCACATAGCGGTCATAGGACATGGCTGCTAAAAGGAAGCACTCACCCCCTCCCAGAGTAAGGAAAAGGAAAATCTGAGATCCACAGCCAGCAGGGGAGATGGACTTAGTGTTCATCAGGTAGTTGGCTGCCATTTTGGGGACAATTGTGGAGACCAGCATGACATCCATGAAGGAGAGCTGGCTGAGCAGGAAGTACATGGGTGTGTGGAGTCTGGGCTCCAAGTAGATGAGGAGAATCATCAGGGCATTGCCCGAAAGAGAAGCAATAAAGATCATGAATACCACAGAAAACAGAAACAGATGGGCCTGCGTGTAGTCAAAGAGTCCCAGAAGAATGAAGTTTATCTCTGTGGTGTCATTTGAATCCTCCATGGCTCTGGTAAACCTTGAAGAAGTGGGAATGATCAAGAGATGATGGCTGCTTATGAAACGATTTGAAGTTGCTATAAAAGTCCTTGTCTAAGTAACATAAAAAATCATGTCTAAGCAGGATAATAATTCTATTTTCTTCTTCCAAAGAGCATGTTTGCCATAGGAGTCTGTTGTAGATAGATATTAAATTGATTGTGATATATTTTAATGCCAACACACACACACACACACACACACACACACACACACACACACACACACGTGCTTGAGTAAATAAAAACCTGAAAATATTTTTGTACATTTGCTACACTTAGATTTACTCATTAAATGTCCCTATGTAAGTGAAGGTTCCAAGAGCTTGTATGTTAATGCATGCCATTTTCCTATGTCTCATAACTATGATATTTGTATTTTTCTCACATGTTTATTTCTAGTAATTTCCTATTCTTTCAGTGCTATCAAGAGGTGGAATTTGAAATTAAAACAAGTAAGTCAAAATCCATAATTACTACAGCCACTCTTTATCATCAAGGAAAGTACATGCGGCTGCATTGCTGTAGTAGACACATGTAAAGAGCTGAGGTATTATACCAGAGTCTATTACTAAAGATTCTGCTGCTCCATACCAACTACCATGATCTCAGATTAGCATGACTACTCTTCCTAAGTTGAGGAGGTATTATTAGAGACCTTTAGTCTTAACAATTAGCAATGATGTCTAGTATATACTCAAAACCAATATTAAATTTAACTGAATATTCCTATTAAAACTGATTCATTTCATAAATGAGCACAAATTCTTTATTAATTTTGCAGATGTTGCATTAATCTTACATTCTTAAACAGATGAGACAAAAATCAATCATTTATCATGCCAGATCATCACAGTAACTTTCTAAACACATCCCATTACTTACAAACAAAAACACTCATGTTTCATTAATCCCAGGGATAGTTTTTGGGCATTTCCAACAATTGACAAAGAAATGAACTTGAGACAGTTCTGTGCTTCTAGGCAGATAAGCCTGAAAGTTAGAGAAAGTAAAAAAAGGGGGGGGAACACTTTTTGGGTTTTTTTCAAATTTAGCTGATCAGGGTCTGTGTGCTGACGATAGAGACACAAAACTCAAGTTACTCAAAAAGCATTTCAAGCCTCAATGAGTTGGAATTTTTTGCACCACATTTTCTGAGCCAATAAATATACACTATCCTAATAGTCTCCTCAGTATCTATCAAACCTTTATTAGACAGTCTGTAGATTGATAATATTATGAAGAATATGGTATTAATACAGCACCTCTTCCTTTTCTTAATCAAATATGATAGACCACCCGACAAAATTTGAACCACCCACGTATAAGCAATAGCAACAGCTTAAAAAAAAGAAAAAAGAAAACACTGAAGGTTTACTCAAAATATCTGCACATATACAACTGAGTTTAAAATGAAATGAAACAGCTTTCCAAATCACATACGTGACCTGGATTAGGAGGGAGGCATGAATATAAAAGGAGCCTTACTGACACTACAAATCAGAATGAAGTAGTACAGAAAAAAGGCATAAAACAACAAGGGCAAGCCATCTCTAAATAAAAAGGCTAGATGACAGCAGAAATAATACATCAATTTTTCTGCCAAGGATTATTTGCTTGCATTTTGACTTGTTTATTTGTATGTGGCAGTACCTGAGCTTCGATTCAAGGCTGTACACTTACTTGGCCATTGATCGCAATATTTCTAGCTGTGCCTTTTGTCATTAGTTTGGAGACAGAGCCTTATAGATTAAAATATGAGCCAACAGTACCTGACTGAGTTTTTTGTTGTTGTTTTTGTTGTTATGTGGAAAATGGTAAGAGAAATCACCACCATAAGCTACTCAGTCTGTTTTAGCACTAACCTACTCTAGAATCAGCTGCTGTACACTCTGTGTGCCAAGCTTCCCAGGGGCTGGACCATGAGCAGAGCTCACCTGCTCTTTGGCTTCTTTTTAAAGTGAAGCACACCCATCCTCATCCAAAGGCATCTCACCCACCTGGCTCTGGAAATCTCAGCGGAGACACATTTAGGAGGAGACACATTAGAAGTAGAATGGCCAGAAGTTTGCCCCATTTATTACATCCACCCAGTTAATTTCCAACTGCTGAAATATTTGATACCAGAAGTGATTGACCCGGTTGGCTTATATATTGTTAACATCAAAATAAGTTGTCTTTTAATATCACTAAACATGTTAATTACTGTGTTCCTGAAAAGGGATTCAGTTATGTTAGCCTATAGGTATAACAGACAGTCTGAGAAAATTACATGGGAGCAGAATGCTTCAGAATTTTCATTGTTAAAATATTGTAATTTGAATTTAGGTATATTTATACTCAGCACTGTCACTTGAGTGGTAGGTGATTTGTGCCTGTTTCCTCAGCAGTTCTATTCTTTCAATATTTGTCAAATAGCATATGCGTTGGTGAGCCTAAACCCCAATTCTTTTTACACTTTTTGCACTTCTCCACACTCAATATTTTATTGCTTGTGAGGGGAAAACTAAAATTAACAAACACATACTATTTCTTTCAAAGAATTATAGAATTGAAAAAACAATTCTTTTACTAAGAAAGAGTGTCAATCATAGACACTAAGATTATAGACAGGGTAGTCTTCTGCAAGTCTTCATTACATGGTACATACATATATATCTCATATTCAATTCATAGCAACAATGGATTAATGGCATTAAGAAACTCAAATAATATTTTAAAATAAAGTATTGAGATTTTTAATTATGTAAAAGGTTGAGTTTTATATTAATGTGTTTAATATAACTATAAATAGTTTAATACTGAAAATTACTTTTTATTTAGGAATTTATCAGTGTTCTGTAATATGCTGCAGTATATTTACTTAAGCAGTAAGTTTTCAGCTGGTAATAATTTACTCTTCCATGTCTACAAGAGAGGACTAGATGTGTGCAAAATTAAATAGCTGCACAGAGTCAGATGCATAAGGCAGTAATTATTCTTTTCCTCACTTGCCATTTTTTACTTGTTTTTTTCTCTCCTTTTCTGTAATACACCTGCTTTGCCCCGGTATCTGTACTTCACAACTTTGAGACATGTAGTCCTTATGTTCATTTCCACCTGACCACTCAGGGCATCAAAGATGGTATCTGGACTATGTCTAAAACTTTCAATTGCATGTAGAACACAGAAGACATATACTCCCAAAGATTTAGTAGAAGGCAAGCCTTGTCCTCTACCAAGCATTCGACCTTACATCCATGCCTTTATTTAATAGCTATTGAATAGAATGTCACCTCAGGCACTTTTTCTGAGTAAATAGCATTGATATAGCTTATAAGTGTGCTGCTATTGTGGCCACTAATAAATTTAACATTTGTATTGTGGGATTATTTGCATTGGCCTATATTGTTAAAGATTAGGAAAATCATTGATTTTAGGGCTCTGCTGATAAATAAGTAGAAATCCATTAGTTTTCTCATTATTGAGTAGTCTTGAAAATCGTCATTTCTACTGTCCTTATTCTCATTTCTATCATAAAATTAGAAAAGGAGATTGCTTAGGATACTCAAGTTAATGTTGTGGACATATTTTTGTCTTGGCTATTTTTTTTTACCACAGTGAGGTTTTCAATACATAGCAAGAAAAATCTCAATTACACTATACAACATACAATATGCTATGGAAATTAAGTAATGCTAACACACAGGCATTCTTGAACAATATGTAGAACATTTTAATTTCCTTATTGAAGTATTCATACCTTTCATGTTACTGGGGCATAAGTTGTCAAGACAAAAATGAAACAATTGGAAAATAACATCCACCCATAAGAGATCAAAACTACTCAGGATTACAAACATAAACATGCTGCATTGAAGGAGAACAGCTGCTCCCACCAACATCTGATGTGACTCATCTTGTGAGGATTTAACCTTAGTGACAATCAGCTAAACAAGCATTATTTCACAGCATCAGCATGAGGGAAGCAGAATGTCAGCTCAAAGAGAGTCACATCCTAGTATATGAAAAGAAAAAGAAATCCTTAGAAGGAAAAGGTTTTAAGTTTTTCCTCAGTCAGAAAGGGATTCCCATGGCCATATCTCCATATCCTTATCCATGATTCCAACTGACTTCTGAGTGACCCATTATTTCTCAGAAAATAAATGAATGGATTGAAAAAAATGATGACAATCGAATAGAACACTGCCACCACTTTGTCCTGGGAAGGGGAATGCAAGCTGTGTGGCTGGGTGTAGGTGGACAGAGTAGTTACATAGAACATCTGGCCACAATGAGGTGGGAGGAACTAGTGGAACATGCTTTTGTCTGGCCTTTACCTGAGCATATCTGGAACTCAACAACCAGCACTCAGGCATAGGAAGCTAGAATGGCCATGAAGGGGAAAAATAGAATTATTAGCCCACTCAAGTGCATTGTATACTCATACTTAGATGTGTCCTCACACACCAGTGGCAGAATAGAAGGAACTTCACAGAAAAAGTGGTTAATAACTCTGGATTTGCAGAACAGAAACTGGAACACATAGGGTGTGTGCACTAAAGTGTTGGCAGAACTGCTGCTACATGCAAAGGCCACCATCTTCCAGCTCATTAACACAGGCTCCCTCCCGAAAAGGGTGGCAGATGGCTATGTACTGATCATAGGGCATTAAACACAGAAGAAGGGCCTCATTTTTCTCTGAAAGGGTTGAAGTTCACTCATCCTAAATGTTTAGAATTCATTGCAGGTATGGAAAAGGATAACATTATCTTTACAAAGCCACCTAATGTTTTTTCAGATGAAGCTTTGTAAACACATGTGTTCCTCAGACTTTTATACTAAATATCTGTATTCACATTTTCCCAGGGAGTCTTCAGGGAAAGCTCTTAAGTGAATTACCAGTAAATGAGAGATTCCTAAGGTCATAAATCTGTCCCAGTGTACATAATTCTAATTGCCTCTTCAGAGCCCCCAGAACCTCCCTATTTCTCAAGCTATAGATAAATGGATTTAAAAGAGGGGTGACAGTGGAACAGAACACTTCCACCACCTTATCCTGGGAAGAAGCATGTAAGCTGTGTGGCTGGGTGGAGGTGGACAGAGCAGTTACATAGAACATGCTGGCCACAATGACGTGGGAGGAACAAGTGTAAAGAGCTTTTGTCTGGCCTTTACCTGAGCGCATCTGGAACACAACAACCAGCACTCAGGCATAGGAAGTTAGAATGGCTATGAAGGGGAATAGCAGAATTATTAGCCCACTCAAGAGAATTGTATACTCATACTTGGATGTGTCCTCACACACCAGTGGCAGAATAGAAGGGACTTTACATAAAATGTGGTTAATAACTCTGGATTTGCAGAACAGAAACTGGAACACATAGAGTGTGTGCAGTAAAGCATTGGTAGAACTGCTGCTCCATGCAAAGGCCATCATGAACCAACAGAGCGTCCTGCTCATGAGCACAGGGTACCTCAAAGGGTGGCAAATGGCTATGTACCAATTATAGGACAGAAACCCAGAAGAAGGGCCTCAGAGGCTCCAAGGCTGAGGAACATGAAGGTTTGGATATCACAGCTCTCAAATGAAATTGTCTTGGTACCGGAGAGGATGTTAGCTGCCATCTTTGGCACAGTGGTGGAGATGTACATCATGCCAGTGGTGGAGAGCTGGCTGAGGAGAAAGTACATGGGGGGTGTAGATTGGAGTCCACTTGAATGAGGTGGATCAGTGTGATAGTCCCCACCAGAGCCACCGAGAAGAGAATGGCGATGAGAACAAAGAGAAAACTGTTCATGCGTTCATATTGGAAAAGACCAACAAGTGTAAACTCTGTCCCCAGGCTGCAATTTCCTGTTTTCATGCCTTTGAAAGAGATGAAACCGAAAGGACCGTGAGTTCAGTTACAAGTATTGAAGGAAGAACAGAAAGAGATTAGGTTACAAGAAAGTGAAAATTGTTGATAATAAGTAGAAAATAAACAATAACAAATACAATTTAGGATTTTATAGAGGGAAATTTGTACAGATCTGTATACATTTGCTGGCAAAAAGAAAGGAGAGCATGTTATGGCTTCAACAAAGTGAGCACTGTGGGCTCACCCCTGTAGCCCTACCTACTCAGAAGACTGAGATGTAAGATTTGAGGTTCAAAGCTTGTCTTGGCACCAAAGGCCATGAGAGTCCTAACTCCAATTAGCCACCAGAAAAACGGATTGTGGTACTGTGGCTCAGGTGGTAGGGTGATAGCCTTGAGATGAAGGACTCAGGGACTGTTCCCTGGCCAAGAGTACAAACCCCCTGTTCAATCATCAAAACAAAAGTGTTTCTGAATCTGCACAGGTTTGTTTTATGACCTAAAATATGGTCTATTTTGGGAAATATTATATGTGCTGCTGAAAAAAACATATACTGTGATGTTGTGAAATAATCTGCAGGTGTCTGTTAGACCTAACTGGTCTATACAGTTGTTCAATTCTGAGGTTTCTCTGTTGAGTTTTTGCCTGGTTGATATGTCCACTCTCGTGGTGTGTTAAAGTCACCAACAACCACTGTGTTTCGATCTATGTGTGTTTTAGTGAAAGTAATGTTTCCTTGATGAAGTTCAGTGCTCCTGGATTAGGTGTGTAGATATTTAGGATGGTTATGTCCTCCTGGAGGAGAGATCCCTTTATTAGTATGTAATAACCTTCTTTGTCTTTTCTCACTAATTTTAGTTTGAAATCTATTTTATCTGATATGAGAATGGCAACTCCAGCCTGTTTATGGGGGCTGTTAGCTTGACAAACTGTATTCCAACTGCTCACTTTCAAAAAATGTATATTTTGGGGCAAGATGTGTCTCTTGAAGACAGCAGAATGATGGATCATGCTTTTTGATCCAACTAGATAGTCTATGCCATTTAATTGGAGAGTTGAGTCCATTGATATTCAGAGTTAGGATAGAAAACTATTTACTAGGTCCTGTCATGTTTACAAGCTTTCATTAGGGCCTGTGGCTTGACAGTTCTTGTGGTACTTAGCTGGTATGATTTTTAGGTGCCATTTCTTTGTCAGTATCACGTTTGTTTTGGTTTTCAATGCGTAGTACATCTTTGAGAAATTTCTGTAATGCTGCTTTGGTTGCTACATAATATGGCAACTTTTCCTGGGAATCGAAGGTTTTCACTGTTCCCTCACTTGTGAATGAAAGTTTAGCTGGGTACAGTATTCTTGGTTGGTAGTTATTTGTCTAAGGGCATGACATATATCCTTCCAATCTCTTCTTGTTTGCATGGTCTTTGCTGAGAAATCTGTGGTTACTGTCATTGGTTTTTCATGATAGATGATGGTTCTCTACTCCCTGGCTGCTTTTAGCATCCTTCCTTTGGTCTCTGATGACCCTGTATGGATTATAATGAGGCGGTGGGATTTCCTTCTCTGGTCAGGTCTGTTTAGGTTTCTAAAACGTTTTGTATCTGGATGGGCCTGCCCTTCTGGATATTTGGGAAATTCTCTGAGATGATTCTCTGAAGTATATTTCCAATACCATTGACCTCTTTTTCCAGGCCCTCCTCAATACAAATTAGCCTTAAGTTAAGCTCCTAATTGCATCTTGGACATCCTGATGAGTTCTATCATATCTCCTATATTTGGTTTGACTCCTTTTCTGTTATTTCTCTATAACAACTAGGTTATCTTCAACCCCAGAAATTCTTTCTTCTTCATTGTCTAACCGGCTATCTATACTTACTTTATTCTTCACCTCCCTTTCTCCCTATTGCTCATTTTTGATGCCTTACATCTCTTGCTTTAGATCATGTATGGACTTCTTTAACTCCTTGATTTCCATTTGAGTGGTTCACTCAGCAGCTTGACTTTCATTGGACAATTGTTGGGGTTCAGTCAGCTTTTTGTTTGTGGATTTTCTGATTTCGTGCATTTTTC
The DNA here is from genome assembly GCF_031878675.1 of Megascapheus bottae. Lineage (NCBI taxonomy): Eukaryota > Metazoa > Chordata > Mammalia > Rodentia > Geomyidae > Megascapheus > Megascapheus bottae. The sequence goes on from NC_143518.1 coordinate 9,919,579, forward strand.
TTTGTAAATCTTTTATTATGGCCTCTCTTATGGCTTCCTCTCATTCACGGATCACATTTATTATTGTCCAAATACAAGGACATACTAAATCCACTAGCACAACGATGTTTATTGCAACACTATTTAACATAGCAAAGGTATGGAAACAACCCAGATGCCCCTCTGTTGATGAGTGGATCAACAGATGTGGTACTTATACACAATGGAATTTTATGCTTCTGTCTGAAAAAAAACGACATCACCCGATTTGTAAGGAAATGGAAAGACTTAGAAAAAAACATACTAAATGAAGTAAACCAGACTCAAAGGAAAGTAGGAAATGGTTTCCCTCATTTGTCATAATCAGTAGTAACCACGGGCTATTCTAGTAGAGATTTACAATAGAGCTAAATCAAGATTCATAAGGCCTTAGAGAATGATTCTAAATGAAAGGACCTCCAGAGTATAGAAACAAAAGCCGTATAATGAATGATTGTTGTCCTTAATGTACTATGTTATTTCTTATCTCTTTTGTTGTCCCTTGGTTATCTCATATTGTTACAGTATTTCACCTTGTTATCTGATATATTGCATATATTTGTATTTGGTTACTTGAAGTCAGATAGGGAAGGAAGGAAAACAAGATGAGGGTTGGTGGTGTGGGGAGGGAAATGGGACCAAGATATGAGAAAGGGTATCAATGTTTGTGAAGTAATGCACATTCTATCTGGTGAATATAATGAAACCCTTCTATTAATTACAATAAAAATATATGAAAAAATAGTGCATATCCTATACTTCATGGAAGTGTAGATTTGCTATCTCTAATTTACACAAAGCAGAGAAAATCTTTAAGGTAAAAATGAGAAAACCATTATTCTTCATTTTTTTAGAATTTTCTTTGTATTCCAGGTGGATTCTCATTAAAAAGTACTAATTATTCTTTTAAATTCTTAGTCAAATAAATTCCAAGAGTCCCCTGTGGAAATAAGTTAAATCATTTAGAAATTGTTCATCATTTAATATACTCCCCCCGAAAAAAACTGTGTTTGTGAGACATGAATCAAGTGATAGATTGATTACCTATAAAGCACAAGAATTCTTGGATTTAAGTATGAGAATGACCAAATTTTTAAAAGGTTTAATTTGCCTATTACCAAAGCTGGGAATGCTGGAATAAGAATCTGCTCTTCAAAAGTATTTAACAGACCAAGACATGAGAAAATGTAACAATGTATGTTAAGTAATACACTTTTATCTGGTAAATGTAATGTAACCCTTCTATTAATTATAATAAAAATATATGAAAAAAGTATTTAAGAGATAAATATCAACCAATATTTTTTCAGGAACTGAAAATGGTCCAGGGATAGGATTACAAGGGCCTACATTTCTTACTATTTGTTATGCTATCTACTTACACTATATGATTGCTGTTAAGAATGCCAAAGTAAATCAAACTCATTTAATTTGACTGTTTCATGGAGATTGAGATCTTTAGGTTTTTTTTAAATCCTTTTATGGCTCATTAAACTAATGTAAGCACAGCGTGTATTTTTCCCTTTGTTTCATTCTTCATTGCTATAGCTCTGACCTATCTATTAATCAGCATACTTGGCAATAGTCCAACTTGTTAAATCTTCATTTTACTACTGCTTTTTCTCCAATAAAGTTAAATATATTACAAAGAACTAATGAGAATCACAGTAGTATATTAATGCTTCTTATTAAAAATTTTTGATATGATGAACATTGGCTGTTTTATAAAACAATATTGTTTTATAAAACAATAAATAATTTTTATAGTTCATATTATTTGGGTCTCTTTCTATGCATAAGTTATATCTTTACATTTTAGTTGCCCTTTGAACCTTATAGAAAAAAAATTGGATTATAAAAGATTGCAATCTGCTTTTAGTTAATTTCATTTTTTCTATTAACTTGTTGAGGTTTTTTTATTTGTTTGATTGGTTTGGTTTTTCCTACATCTTGTAGAGGTTCTAGAAAACTTTCCCTCTATGGAATTTACTAAGGTTAATTTTTTTCAGATGACCTAGATAAAAGTTGATCTTAGCACACTTTTGCATCCGATACTGCTTGTTAGCTAGAAACAGGAACTTGAGCAGTGGCTCAAGTACTAGCTAAATCTGCACTCAGGCTACTGTAAGTGTGGATGCCTATGTTGCTGTTTCTTCCCAGAAATTTAGTATTGTGTGGGTCAACAATGCTCAAAATATTGCTAAATCAAGGTTTTACTATTTATTTGTCTATTCATTCATTATTATTTTGTCAGTGCTGGAGACTGAACTCAGGGCCTAAACACTGTCCTTCAGCTTTCTCAAGGCTAGAACTCTAGAACTTGAGCCACAGCACCACTTCTGGCTTTTTCTATGTATGTGGTAACAAAGACTCAAACCCTAGTCTCTGTGCATGCTAGGCAAGCACTCTAAAACTAGGCCAAATTCCTGCCTGATTCAGTTATTTTTAAGGAGATATCATGTGAGATAAAATTAATTGGAAAAAATAAGGTGAACAATAAAAGTGGAATTCAGCAGGGGAAACAAATAGTAACCACGGTTGTGGATAATAATTAGAATATATCAATACCCACCTTAAATATCAACACTCATTTAAAATTTCTACTACATATTACATTCCACTGGTCCTTTGATTCTTTGTCTTCTTTGTCTCCTTCAAAGGAGAGAGGCATAGTGAGAGAACTAGCTTTGCCCCTCTGCTGAAAATAAACCTCTTACTCCGGGGAATACAAAAGAGAGAGGAGGTGTGCTCCAGTATAAAATGCCAGCCTCAAAATGCATGAAGCAAAAAATCACTGATCAGAAAAAAGAAAAAGAAAAATCTACCAACAAGTTTAGAGAAATTGGTACCAGTATATGTGTGATGCAAAATTCAATACTCAGAAAACCTGTTAGATGTAATAGAAATAGATAACAGTTAGTTGGGCACCACTGGCTCACACTTGTAATCCTAGCTACTCAAGAGGTTGAGATGTGATTATTGTGATTCAAAGCCAGCCAGAGCATGAAAGTCCATGTAACACTTACCTTCAGTTAACCACAAGAAAATGAGAAGTGGCCCTGTGGCTCAAGGGGTAGAGCACTGGTTTTGAGTTGAAGAGCTCAGGGACAATGCCCAGGCACAGAGTTAAAGCCCAACGACCAACAAAATAAACAACACTCTTCACTTGGATCCAAAAAACATCTATAGACTACTGTTTTCAACACAGATGGGTAAATGTTCCTAAGTTTAAAAAGAACATGTATGAATGCAAGACCCTATTATGGGTCTCAAAACAAACCTCTACATATTTAAAAGAAATGAAGTTAAGCCATGTATTAATTAAACATGTTAAGCCACAAGGTAATCAAACCAGAGACATAATTGGAAGATACATGACAAACATCCAGATAGTTAGAAATAAAATATTGACTATGGAAATTTTTAATTACAAGCTATTTCCACCTATTAAAGAAATATTACATTTGGATACACTATCTCATAATACATAAAATTAATTTGTACCACCAATATTTATAATATGAATAGAGAAAAAAGGAACCTAAATAAAATTTATAAAAATTCTACTCCCGTATTTAAATAGAAGTATTACATTAGCAATACTGACATTATTTTATCATTATATAGTCCACAAATTTTCTTTATCAACTTCCATAATTTTGTATAGATAATTTTTCTTTTTTTGGTGAGTAATCTACATTTCATTTTGGTTAGAGATGATGTGTTTCCCTCATATGATTTGCATGGATAATTCACTTGCTATGTTCATTGCCCAAAGGAATATTTAATCTTACAATTTCTAAGTCTAGCAACCCACTTGGCTTGTATAATTTTAAGTAACTAAAGTTACAAATAAAATTGCCTGTTTCATCATCTTTTATCATGAACCTAAGAGGAACAAAATAATTGGACATAGACCAATCAATTTGATCCAAATCTGGGGTTGGTCCGTTTGATTTGAGTATATTTCTCTTTTGAACTTCAGCATTCATCATGTTACTGACCCAAATCAATAATACAGCATAGAACAAAACCTATTAAATGCTCATTGTTTGAAACAGTGACTGCAACCCCTTTTAAGAATACCCTGAACAAAGCTAGAAAGAACATTTCCACATATTGTCATGAATTTAATTCATATACTGCACTCTAGAATAATATGTTACATAATGCTTCCCAAGCTTGTACCATGCAGTATCTTTTACAAGGTTTCCTCACTGCTGTATCAAGACAGATACACTAGTGGGAGACACCATTTTCATTTTCATAAATTTAGTATTCTAGTGAGAGATCATATATTATATGACACTATAAATAAAGCCCATTATCCTAATTTGGATCTGTTTCTATGTGTATTTCAGTGCACCATGCAGATGAGATAGGTGTGGTAAGAGATTGAGAAAATTTTCTAAATGTGATGATTCTCACTTTTCACAAGAGTAGATATCATAAATTTCCATAAACTAAAAAGTGAAAAATAAAGAATCTGTATAATTGTCTAACACTAACTTGACAGCAATAGAAGTCATTGATCAAAGTTTCTGCTTTATTTGATTTCCAGGACTGTAGTCATATCTTACTTCCATAAGAGACTACTGAATCACTAATATTTATTTAGTACTATTTCAATAAGCAACATCCTCTCATTTCCTTCCCTGATAAAACACTCCAGGACATAGAAAACAATTTAAAAATTGTGATGAATGTCCCCTTTTTTGCCTTAGAACTATTCAAATAAAAATGTGCACTTCTTTATGACCATGAGTGATGAACATTTTTTCATATGCTTTTCTGCCATTTTAATCTCTTCTTTTGTTAAGTCTCTCTTTAGTTCCCTTGCCCATTTTGTGAATGGTTTGTTGGGTTTGGGGGATTAGTTTCTTGAGTTCCCTGTAGATGCTGGATATTAAGCATTTGTCAGATATATTTTTGGTAAATATCTTTTCCCAATTGGTTGGCCATCTCTTTACTTTAGTGGCCGTCTCTTTACTTTAGTGGCTATGCTTTTGTCTGTGTAGAAACTTTTATTTTTAGGTGTCCATTTATCAAGTCTCTCTCCAATCAGTGTGACCCTGGGAGTCTGCTCAGGAATCTTTTCCCTGTGCCTTTGAGTTCCAGTGTCTTTCCTACTCTATCATGTAGCAGTTTCACGGTTTCTGGTCTGACATTGAGGTCTTTGATCCACTTTGAGTTAATGCTTGTGCATGGCATAGGCTAGGGTCAATTTTTAGTTTTCTGCATGTGGCTACCCAGTTTTTCCAGCACCAGTAATTGAATAGGCTGTGTTTGTTCCATTGTATATCTTTGGCTCCTTTGTCAAATACAGATTGACTACATGTATGTGGTTCTGTTTCTGGATATTCTATTCTGTTCAATTGATCTTCTGATCTGTTTTTGTGCCAATGCCATGCTGTTTTTGTTATGGCTCTATAGTAGAGTTTGAGGCCTGGTATTGTAATATCCCCAGCATTGCTCTTTTTGCCTAGAATTGTTTTGGGTATTTTAGATCTATTCTTGTTCCATATGAAACTATGAATTGTATCTTCTATTTCAGTAAAGAATGTCTTTGGGATTCTGGTGGGGATTGCATTCAATTTGTATATCAATTTTGGTAGTATAGCCATTTTCACTATGTTGGTTCTCCCTATCCATGAGCATGGGATGTCTTTCCATTTCCTAGTGTCCTCTTTAATTCCTTTGGTTAGACTTTTATAGTTTTCATTAAATAATTCCTTTACATCTTTGGTTAAGTTAATTCCTAAGAATTTTATTCTTTTGGGGGCTATTGCAAATGGGATCATTTCCTTGATTTGGCCTTCTGTTTGTGTATTATTGGTGTACAAGAAGGCTACTGATTTCTGAAGGTTAATTTTTGTATCCTGCCACTTTGCTCCATGGTTATAAAGGAAATGCAAATAAAAACAACTCTAAGATACCACCTTACCCCAAGAAGAATGGCCAAGATTTTGAACGCAGAAATTGTCAGGTGTTGGTGAGGTTGTGGAGAAAAAGGAACCTTGCTGCACTGCTGGAAAGCCACTCTGGAAAGCATTGTGGAGATTTCTTAAAGAACTGAAAATTCACCTTCCCTACGATCCCGCCATATAACTTCTGGGCATCTACCCTGAACATCAGCTATATTTATCTCTGCACTATTCATAATAGCCACTGGATGGAAACAATCCAGATGTTCTACTGCAGATGAATGGATACAGAAAATGTCACACACACACACACACACACACACACACACACACACACAATGGAGTTCTACATAGCCAACAGACAAGATTAAACCATATCATTTGCAGGGAATTGGATGAATCTGAAGCAAATCATATTGGGTGAGGCAAGTCAAGATCAAAGGAACAAAAGGTGCATGGTATGCTTAATATGTGGCTATTAGATCCAAACAGTACAAGAGCAAGGACTCACTATTTTCACACCCAATGCTATGGACATGGTACAGGAAATATAAACACAAGTACATAGACATAAAAACTTATGACTCTATAGACATAATGTTTTATTACATACATTAATATGTATCTATGATATACAAACCCTCAGTGTAGTTTTAATTATGTTCTTAAAACTAAGTGCCAGTGAAGGTATATAGATTCCCTTCTTGAATTCTTGTTTGTTGAACATGTCATTTGAAAATAATATAAAAACCAATGTTAATAAATTCTTTAATAACAAAAAGTGCACTTTTTTCAGAGCTGAATTGATAGCCAACTCAGAAACATTAATTGAATTGAATGAGGAACTGATTCCTCTCTCTGTATTGTCCATGGGGATCAATTAGAGGAGAAACAGAAACATCAGCATATCCTACTTGATTTTGCCAGCACCATTCAACAAGTTTTTTTTGTTCCTCTGGTCAAATATGTTTTGGGTTTGTTCTTCAAAAAATGGTGAGGAAGACATTTTAACAAAAATTAATACTCAAGTATTTCAGAAGATTAATAAAGTATCTTTTCGTTTCAGCATAAGGAGAATGAGTAATAATGGTAGCAAGCAGCCAATTCCTTCCACCTTGTTCTTAAGACCGTCTTTATGGGAATTTTGGTAGTTTCTGGTGAGAATTTTTTTTTCAGTGCTGTTTGGGTTTCACAGTAACATCATCTTGCCACTTCCCTGGCGGAAGTTGTGAGCTGAAGTTTGTGTTGAAGCCTTGTGAAAAATGTGATGAATCTTCAGGAAGGAATGAGTTTATAAAGCTACTTCTTTACAATTTTGGAAGGTTAGGCAAGGGGAATTTAAGGATTACAATGATACACTGGTTTGAGTTTTCTTTACCAAAGGCTTATTTTCATTAGTTGTAATTTTACTGTTATAATCATTCCACCCAAGACAGAAGGTACAGTTTGACAGGGAATTTAAAAAGATAAAAAATGATTTTGACAACCAAAAGAGACAGCCTATTACAACTTTACAATGTGCCACTCTTAAAGGATGTGATTTTTTTTTTTTGGATCAGTCACGAGGCTTGACCTCTGGATGTGGGTATTGTACCTGAGTTCTTCAAATTAAGGCTATCACACTACATCTTGTCCTGGATATTGTCCCTAAGCCCTTCTGCTCAAGGCTACCACTCTACACCTGGACCCACAATACCACTTCCTATTTTCTAATGGTTAATTGTAGATAAGTGTCTCACAGACTATTGCCAGGGCTGGCTTTGAACCACGATCCCCAGCTCTCAGCTGAGTAGCTAGTATTTTAGGCTTGAGCCACCAGCTAAGGCTGTGATCTTTATCAAGGTACTGAATAGCTTGATGCCTGTCCATGGTTAAGCAATGGAGTGACTAAAGAGACTCAAATTTCTGGAGGATTTACTGAATGCTACCTATGAAGAGCTCAGTGAGTTCTATTTTCCAGATGTTTTAAGACAAAGAGTATCAGCTAAATTAAATCCAACAAACTAATTTTTCTTAGTATACTTACCTCTAGTACTTTATCTAAATATGAATCGCTTGCTATTTAAGCAATATAAATTCTGGACCATACACTTGTAAAGCCTAAATATAGTAGATCTTTCTAAATAAGGGGTTTCTTTCATACCTTCCACAAATTTAAGCAGTAATCCTTTGAGAAAAATAAGAGATTGTCCTTGATCCCATATTGAAGTTAAAGGTTTTGGCACTTGTGATTGGTGAAGGTCTGATGAGTTTTCCCTAATGTGAGGGGCATTCTATTCAGATTTGTACACGTGTTTGTCTTTGCAAGCTAAAAAATAAAATAAAACAATTTCTATTCAAGTCACAGAGTTAAGTAAACAAGGAAGATGTTAAAAGCTTCTTTTGGTAAGTAGATTCTGGGGAGTTATACAAGCAACATGACTAACAGCAGGGGATTTAACCAGGAAAATCTCCAGCAGTTGTTCACTTTTTTGAAACAAGTGTGTTTGTTAAAACACTAGGCTCACTTCAAACACTGGTATTGCTCTACTGACTCTACTTATCAGTGTGGCTCAGAAATATGAGCACAGTTGTCTATTCCCTTTCTGAATCCTTTTAAACAGCGATGATGTAAAGGAAATGATTCCTTCTATACAGTTCTTTACTTGTTTCTTTTCAAGTACTTCTGTGATAAAATGTGTAATTTTATGTTTTTTTTTCAGTATAAAGTTTGTCTTTTTTTGTATAGTCTTGTTCATTTTTCAGGCATAATAATTATATGGGCAAAACCAGAGAGAGGAATATTGATTTTGACTACATTTTTCATCTCATTGAGGAAGTTTGATATGACAAAAATAGAACAAAGGAAGAAATATACATGCCACTGGCCCATGCCTAATATTCCTAGCTACTGAGAAGGCTGACATCTGTGGATACAAGTTCAAAAATAGTAGAGCAGAAAGGTCTATGAGACTTATATCTCCAATTAATGAGAAAAATGTTGGAATTAACCTGTGGCTCAAATGGAAGAACTCTAACCTTAAGTTAAAAAGCTCATATACAACCCAGAAACTGACTGCCCCCATTCCAAAAAAGAAAAGGAAAGGAAAAAATAGTGCCTATATGCTTTTAGTCAAGCTATGCACTAACACAAAATTTATCTCTGGATTCTTAGCTCCTATTCCCTATACCTGAGTGTCACTGATTAATTCTAGAATTATATTCTCAAACAATAGGTAACTACAAGGTGGTGCTTCATGTATAACTGCTAAGCTGAGTCAGATCCATTACATTTTTAGAAGAAGCTAGACTAGGAATGAAAATAAACTCTCAGCTTTTAATTCAGTGTCTTTGTTATTAAAATTCTCAAGCCTCAGATGTGTGAGATACTGAAGGTCTCTTTCACACCTGGCCAACATAAGATTCCTCAATTTAGGAATCAAAATGGAAAAATTCTATGTGTTCTTTCCTCTTAATTTAAACATGCTTTAAACAAAGGAATGAAATTAATGCAGATGCTCCTATTTTTTTAGTTCCAGTTCACTCATGCCAAAGGTTAATACTCACAATCAAATTGTCGCTTTGATCAGGATACACAATAATTATCATTTAATGCTGAGGTTGATGTTTGGTTCATTTCTATAGGAATATAGGTTGAGAGCTCACCATATATTAGAAACTGTGCCCAGGAATAGAGAAGTAATCAGGCATTTTAATGTTGTAAAACAGGTAAACAACTCTACTAATGTGCCCAGACCTCATTGTTTTATATAAAATTTCTACCTTTGCTTTGAAAAACCAGTGTGGCACCTAGCTCTTATTTGTACTAACTAGGGTCCTCCAAATGCTCCCATTCACAGTTCCTTTACACACAGACCATCTCTATGAGTTCTGAGAGCTAATCTTGCTTCCTGGTGCCTCATCTACCATGGAACAATTACACATCCTTATTAGGTCCTATGAAAATGTTCCCAGCACCTGAGCCTTCAAACACTTCACATTGCCATGTCTCCATGAACTGAAGAGGCTTTCTAGGCAGGGATATTCCCCTCATTCTTTATTTATTTGAAATGTATTCAGAATTTCCACATAGTGCTCACTGGAAAGCTCTGATCCAACTGTGTCCATGTCCTTTAATCCTCTCTCAACTCTTTTTCCTCATATTAGAGGCCTTGAATATCAGATGATGTGTTTACCTTTTGTTCTAATATCTGTGCTGTGCATATAACTTATACTTCAAGATGTAGATACTTTTATATTTACATAACCAAAGGCCATATGGATATACTAGCACTTTTATAGAGCAAAAATAAGGGAAATATCTGAAAGAATTAATATATTCTAAAAATCGTAGCATTGATTCATACTTGTTCATACTTGTATTAAGTATTTATGTTTTTGTAAAGAGTTTATTTCTTTTTTTTCCTTGCCAGTCCTGGGCTTGGGATCAGGGCTTGAGCACTGTCCTTGGACTTCTTCAAGGCTCGAGCTCTACCACTTGAGCCTCAGCACCACTTCCAGCTTTTTGCTATGTATGTGGGGTACCGAGGAATTGAACCCGGGTCTTCGTGCATGCTAGGCAAGCAGTGAAGAGTTTATTTCTTAAAGGTTATAAATAGGGGCCCGGGAATTTTGCCTAATGGTAGAGTGGTTGCCTAGCATTCACAAAGATCCAGGTTTGATTCCTTGGTACAACATATATAGAAAAATTGGAAAGTGGTGCTGTAGCTGAAGTGGTAGAGCTCCAGCATTGAGAAAGCCCAAAGAAAGTTCTCAGACCCTTAGCTCGAGCCTCGGACTGGCAAAAAAATATAATAACTAGCACAGGATGCCTGTGATCTATGCTTTTCTCTGAAACATTGGAAAAAGTGACATGTCTTTCCATAGATTATATCAATTGCTGTTAATGCTAATGAGTGTGCCTGGCCAGGAATGATGTCTGAGTTGCAATGCCTGAATTCCTCATCTAAAGTACATTTGATTGCTACCCATGTCATAAATAAGGAGAACACATCTCCTTCTTACTGAAATGGAGCCACGAAAAAAGGAGAAAAGGAACACTGAATTCAGAGAATAAAACCAAATCAACAACAAGCTACAATTTGAGAGGACAAGAAGTTTATTCTAACCAACCATTTCAATGCAAGTTACTTTTGGGTTCCTAACCTGTGTTAATCCTTTTTTTCCTTAATTCTTCTTTCAAAGGAGAACATTTTCATGGATAAATGGAATCAAACTTCCAATGGCTTTATTCTGTTGGGCTTGTTGCCTCCTAATGAAACTAGTCTACTTCTCCTGCTTCTTTTCAACTTCATGTTGTCTCTTACCTTAATTTGGAATTTAACATTGATCTCTCCTATTTATGTAGATCCCCGTCTCCACGGCCCCATAAACTAACTCCTCAGCCAGGTCTCCCTCACAAACCTGATGTATATCTGCATCACTGTCCCCAAGATGGCATTTAACTTCCTCTCAGGACAGAAAGGCATCTCCTTCCTGGGATGTGGAACACAAATGTTTTTTTTGTTGTTTCCAGGTTGGCAAGTTCTGAAGGCTTGTTCCTATCCTCCATGGCATATGACTGTTATATGACCATCTGCCACCCCCTCCACTACCCCACCCGCATGAGTAAAGGGATGTGTGTGAAGATGATCACAGGCTCTTGGCTGTTGTTTTTTTTTTTTTTTTAATTCCTTGGTACACATAATCTATGTCCTTCACATTCCTTACTGCACTTCTAAAGTCATTTCCTGTGCAATATCACAGCTATTTTGTCACTTGCTTGTGTGGATACTTCTATCTACGAGTTCATGTTTTATGTGAGCGCAATCCTGTTTCTCCTTTTTCCTTTCCTTGGTATCTCTGGTTCCTATGGACAGGTTATTTTTGCTGTTTTCTTCATGAGGTCAAAAGAGGGAAGAGGAAAGGCCTTCACTACATGTTCAACACATTTAACTGTGGAGACATTTTCTATGTGCCTTTTTCTCTACACATACCTTCTTCCCAAGAATCTTCGTTATTGTGAAGGAGATAAGATTCTACTTGTATTTTATACCATCCTCACTCCAATACTCACCCCCATAATCTATAGCCTAAGGAATAAGGAAGTTTTGGGGGACATGTCAAGTGTGCTAGGAAACCTTCCCAGGGCATTAAATCTTTATAAATCCAGGACTAGAGAAATGGATGTCAGAAGATGAGGAGACCATGCCTAGCTAGAGTTATTTAGCAAGCCCTTGTCATAAAGTAAAATAATGTGAGTTTGGGTGATCCTGTCTTCATAGTAAAAGCAACTCCTTTCACAATAGCATCAAAGAAAATAAAGTACCTAGGAATTAGCTTAACTAAGAATGTAAGAGACCTTTTTGATGAAAACTTTAAAACCCTGAAAAAGGAAATTAAAGCAGAACTAAGGAATGGAAAAACACTCCCATGCTCCTGGACTGGAAGAATCAACACTGTGAAAATGACAATCTTGCCAAGGGCTATCTACAAATTCAACACAATACCCATCAATATCCCAATGGCATTCTTTAAAGAAATAGAAGAGGCAATTCAAAATTTCATATGGAATAATAAAAGACCCCATATAGCAAAAACACTTCTTAGCAGAAAAAACAGTGCTGGAGGAATTTCAATTCCAAACTTTAGACTCTATTACAGGGCTATAATTATCAAAACTGCTTGGTACTGGCACAAGAACAGGCCTGAAGACCAATAGAATAGAATTGAGGGCCCAGATATTAAACCACAGAGCTATGGCCACCTAATCTTTGACAAGGGAGCCAAAAAAATAGAATGGAAGAAACACAGCCTCTTCAACAAGTTGTGCTGGCAGAACTGGTTAAGCACCTGCAGAAAACTGAAGCTGGATCCTTCTTCGTCAACGAGCACTAGAATTAACTCCAAATGGATCAAAGACCTGGAGGTAAAAGCTGACACACCGAAAACATTACAAGAAGGAATAGGAGATACACTAGGCCTCCTTGGCACAGGTCGAAACTTTCTCAATAAGGACCAAGAACCACAACAAATCAGAGAAAGGCTGGATAAGTGGGACTGCATTAAACTGCAGAGCTTTTGCATGGCAAAGGACATAGCTAGTAAATTAATTAGGAAGCCTACAGAGTGGGAGAAGATATTCACCAACCAAACAACGGACAAAGGCCTCATATCTAAAATATATCAACAACTCCAAAACTAACCTCCAAAGTAACAACCATCCCATTAAAAAATGGGCCAAAGACTTAAAGAGAGTCTTCTCTGAAGAAGAAACAAAAATAGCCTATAGACACATGAAGAAATGCTCAACATCTCTGGTCATAAAAGAAATGCAAATCAAAACAACTCTAAGATTCCACCTCACTCCAATTAAATGGCCAGGATCAGGAAAACAAATAATAACAGATGCGGGAGGGGATGTGGCCAGGAGGGATCACTACTACACTGTTGGTGGGAGTGCAAACTCATTCAACCATTATGGAAAGCAGTATGGCAGTGCCTCAAAAGGCTAAACATAGAACTCCCCTATGACCCAGCAATTCCACTACTTGTCATTTACCCAACCATCCAGAATCTAGGGCATACTAAATCCACTAGCACAATAATGTTCATTGCAGCATTATTCACCATAGCAAAGATATGGAACCAACCCAGATGTCCCTCAGTTGATGAGTGGATCAACAAGTTGTGGTATTTGTACACAATGGAATTCTATGCTGCTGTCAGAAAAAATGACATCGACCCATTTGTTAGGAAATGGAAAGACTTTGAAAAAATCATATTAAGTGAAGTAAGCCAGACTCAAAGTAACTTAGGCTCAATGGTTTCCCTCATTTGTCATAATCAATAGAAACCTTGGGCTCTACTAGCAGAGATCTGCAATAGAGCAAAACCTTGATACATAAGGCCATATAGTATGAAGCTAATTGAAAGGACCTCCAGGATATTGAAACAAAAGCCATATAACGAATGACTGTTGTCCTTAATGTACTATGTTATCTCTCATCTCCTTTTCTGTCCCTTGGGTATCTCATATTGTTACAGTATCTCACTTTGTTATCTGATATATTGAATTTATTTGTATTTGGTTATTTGAAATTTGACAGGGAAGGGGGGAAAACCAACACGGGGGGTGGGGTGGGGGGGAGGGTATTCGGTACCAAGACATGCGAAAGGGTATCTAACAGTATGTCTAGAAGAATTGTTTCCCTTGAATTTTTAAGAATGCAAATTGAAGAGATATAGGTACTTTTTTACAAATTTTTTATTTGATAAATGCTAATATAAATAAATAAGTGAATGTTCTGTTGAAATGTGAATAGTTTTGTCCATGTGCATTTTTTCATGCACACCTTTGGCAAATACATTAGACAAACAGCTTTGGAAAACACCTTGTGATTCTGTACCTAGCTGACATCATTCCACCAATGAGACAGAACAGCTAATAACATGGAATGCTAAGTCTAAGAAGTGGAGTGTTTTTTCTTGTTTCACCAAAACATATGTCTGAAGAAAACTTAAACCCGGAGTAACTCGGTATCCAATTATCACAGCTCTTGAAAACAGAATACTTTAAAAATTAAGCAAGTATACTAAACAAAGGTTATTCAGATTTTCCAATTCATTTTGGTACAGAGTATTTCATACTAAGAAGAAATGTGTTCTTCAAGACAGTAATAGAGTCATTAGTTAATTCTAGTGCCAATGAAATCAAGCACTAATATTAGAAACGTATCTTGTTTTCAGTTCTGGATTATGTAACTTGAAAGAGGAAAAAATTTACAGTGGAACTAACCCCAGCTGACAGTCCACTGAATTCATTAAAAGTTTTAAACACCAGACAAGCTCATATCATTTGCTAGAGATGTAACAGAATCTTATTGCTGATCACTAAAACCTAAATTAAATCTCACTCTGCTTTGAGCTAATACATGCTTCTTTTCCTACAAAAATTGCTGTCTGTCTTTACATTAGTCATCCTACTGAAATTAGAGAAGTCCTTTACTTTCATTTCTCAAATGTTTAAATATAGATTGCTTAGCAAAAACATTTTTCTGCCATTTTTGCATCAAATTAAAATAGGAAACACATTTCACATTTATTGTTTGAGGTTTTACAGAGAAAAGGCAGAAAAACAGGCTGCTATAATTTATCTGAAAAATCTTATATCATTAAGCCTTTCATATTACAATTTTCTACTAATTTATCCCCCTTCTACAAGTCCACTGAGATTAATACCTTAGTCCTTTCAATGGATTGCTGATCTGCAGGTGAACTCATTTTGAGCTTGGAGAAAACCAGCCACGACAATCTGTTGCACATCTATTTTACACAAATTAACTACCTACATATGTCCTCAATACTCCAGAACATAATTTTTCAGAACTATTAAGAATGTTTGGTAATGTTTATTGATACTCCATGATTGTAAACAGTGAACGCCAAGTGTTAAGGACAGGCAGTAATTCTTGTGACCTACCCAGCCTTATTTCTTCATCTTTGCCCATTTAATTTCCACAGCACATTATTGGTGACTATGAGTAAATTAAAGTATGCTATGATAACAATTTCTACATCTTCTAAATTAGTTAACTTCATTGAGAACATTTCATCTGGCTTTAACTTATATTCAGAAAAATTTTTTAAAAATGTCTGAGAAATAGTTGGCCCTCTGAGAACTATTTAAGATAGAAGAGTGCTAGAGGGGTAACACTAAACAAAATGTATTAATAGTACATATAAATGGATATGTTAATTTCAAAACTGTAAAATGATTTGAAGATAATAAAACAAATGAAAATAATAACTAGGAAAATGAAAATTATATGTTTTAATTTTAGAACTATAGAAAGTTAAGATCATATTATAGTTTTCCTTTTTATTTTATATTTATTTTCATTTTGATTGTACAGAGATGTGATATACAGAGACTTATAGTTATATCAGTCTGATATTGAGTACATTTCAAACCCTCCTTGCAGTTGAAATCATGTAACGGGGATGTTTTTTGAATATTTTATTGTAGATACTGTTTTAAATTTTCTTAGATTCATTTTTTTAATCTCTAATAATTGACTTCTGTTGTGATTCTCATGGAAGGGATTCTAAGCATGTAGTTGAAGCACAGTTTAGATTTCTTTCTTTATGATAAAACATCCATTGAATAAAATGATATTCCTATCTACTTTGTCTATACTGTTCATTTACTTGAAGTAGATGTTAGGCATTATGAAACCATCAATATTGTCTTTCTCCAATAACTTTGCTTCATAATTTAAGCATAGATTCCTGCTTCTGCTCTTCCTTCCATATGCTAAACATTCTTCCGTCTTATAAATTGCAACTTTTATTTCTTTTATATTTTTGTTTTCACACCTATCATTTACTTGCTATTTTACTTGGGGATATTGAAGGGGACTGATGTGAGGGTAAGGGTGTCTTTTGCCACATAACTAACTTAAGAGTTGTTTTCATTTATTTAATTATTTATGATTGGTTGATTGGTTGTGGAGTTTGAACTCAGGGCCTGAGTATTATTGTCCCTCACCTATTTTTTACTAGCAGTTAGGACTCTGTCACTTATGATTTTAGGTTGGTTAATTTGAGATAATGTCTCAGGGACTTTCCTGGCCAGCCTGGATTTGAATTTTGATCCTCAATAGCTAGGAATACAGTCTAGAGTCACACCCACCCATCTAAGGAATTCATTCTTAATGGGAACCCATTTGTAAAGAAACCACAAGTGGTGATATTCCTTCTCAAAATTTTAGACCAGTTGTTTATGATTGGAAACATAAAGAAAAATATTTTAATGTACTTTGGCCTTGAGTTTAAGTCAGAAATTCCATAAAAATATGAAGTATAAAACAACAGAATAATATATTCATGTGGATTAGAATAAGAGAATACTTCAACCTCCTCATCTACATTAAAAATATCATTTTGAGGCCAGGAGTTTGGCCGAGAAGTAGAGTGCTTGCCTAGCATGCAGGAAGACCAAGGCTTGATTTGTTGGTACCACATACATAGAAAAAAGCAGGAAGTGGTGCTCTGGCTCAAGTGGTAGAGCTCTAACCATGAAAAAAGTGCAAGGATAATGCTCAGGTACTGAGTTCAAGCCCTACAACATTCAAAAAAATTATCAGTTTGCTGTAAAAACAAAAACAAAAACAAACGGGGAAACAAAAAGCAAAAATCCGCTTTGTTCTATTCTTTGGGGTTCATTTGGAAATTCATTCTTTTATATGATCATATGTACATACACATTAGCCCTTGTGATCCTCTCTTATTTATATCCTCCTTTGGTCTCACTGTGGGAATATTCACTGTTCTGTTTAATTAATCATGTCCAAGTGTAATGACTTGTCTTTTACTATCCATTTGATTTACTTGTAGATTTACAGAGACTTTCCACTTATTATAAATGGGGGAATCTATGCAACCTATATTTCTTTAGACTTGGCTTACTATTCTTAATATATTTCCCAAAGGCCTTCCATTTCCTTAGAAATCCGGCAGTATCATTATTTCTGATTTCTCTATAGCAAAAAAAATAGCTGGCAAGATATTAGTGGTGATAGGTTGTTCAATCATTGCTTTCTTTGCATTTCCTAATTGTAGGGTCTCACAGGGAAATAATCTTCAGTATATTAAAAAAAAATTTTCTCAATTAAATCTCCTGAAACAGTGATTATTACCATCACATGAAATGCCCCATAAACCAGACATCTTTCTCATATTCTACCTACATAACTGATCACCATAAATTATGATCTGGTATACTACATAAGTGTTTATGGTGGGTTTAAGGTATCTATTCTACACAGGGTTCTTAAGTAAACAGAATTTGTATACATCCAGAAAGATCCCTAAAAGTTTATCATGCTCAGCATCTTGCAACCATTGGAATGTGGGAATGTGGCAGACAGGCTAACTCATGAACAATTGTAACAGAGACTCACTATTCTTAATGTATTTTCCCAAGGCCTTCCATTTCCTTAGAAATGGGGCAATATCATTATTTCTGATTTCTTTATAGCAAAAGACATAGCTGGCAAGATAAATGTAAACCCCAGAAAATGGGAGAAGATTTTTATTACCTATGCATCAGGCAAGGATTTCCTATCTAAAATATAATTACAACTCAAAAGTTAACCCCCAAAATAAATTCTCAAAAAACAATCACAATTATCTTGTTCCCCTCACTTGGTCGGTTTTCCTGAACTTTCATTGTGGTTTCCTAAGGAATTACTCTGCTTGTGGTCTCCCTTGAATCTACCATATTTCAGCTAATACAGTTTTTAGGCACTTATTAGGTGAGTAAGATTACAAAATAATGCAGAATCTCTTAGACATGGATGCAAGGGGCTGCTGTAAAGTGTCAGGTTACAGACATGATACCCAAGTCAAGGCTTGATCAAGGAAAATATCTCAGGCAAAATTTCTTTTTTTTAATTTTTTTATTTTATTTTTTATATATTTTTATTGTAATTAATAAAAGGGTTACATGATATTTGCCAGACAGAAGGTGCATTAATTCCCATACATTGATACCCTTTCACATGTCTTGGTACCCATTACCCTCCCCCCACCCACCACCCACTCCCCGTATTGGTTTTCCCCCCTTCCCTATCAAGTTTCAGATAACCAAATACAAATAATTTCAATATATCAGATAACAAAGTGAGATACTGTAACAATATTAGATACCCAAGGGACAGCAAAGGAGAAGAGGGATAACATAGTACATTAAGGACAACAGTCATTCGTTATATGGCTTTTGTTTCAATATACTGGAGGTCCTTTCAATTAGCTTCATACTATATGGCCTTATGTATCAAGGTTTTGCTCTATTGCAGATCTCTGCTAGTAGAGCCCAAGGTTTCCACTGATTATGACAAATGAGGGAAACCATTGAGCCTAAATAAAGGCAAAATTTCTTTTTAACTTTTCACACTAAATAAGCACTAGCTGTTGTTGATAATATTCACTTTATTAAATCTGAAGAGGATAAACACTAACATCAATGAAATCTAATTCAAGACACATTTATTTCCAGTTTTGGGGCTTCAGCTCAGGACTTAAACAATGTCCTTGGGCTTTCTCAAGGCTAGCACAGTACCACTTGAGCCACAGCACCACTTCTGGCTTTTTCTAAGTATGTGGCACTGCAGAATCAAATCTGGGTCTTCCTGCATGTTAGGAAAACACTCTTCCATTAGACCATGCTCCCAGCCAAAACACAGTTCTGGCTCATCCTCAGCAGCACATATGCAAATATTGGAATTACACAGAGATAAGCCTGGCTTTTGCAAAAGAATGGTGCACAAATTCAGTATGAATTCCATATTTTTATGCATATACACATAACCTTTTCCTAATCTTGGAAGGAGAGGATAGAAGTCATTGGTCATCTTAAACTTTGTACAGTGCAGGGGGTGATTTGAAGTAAAAGGAAAGAAGAATTTGTGGAGATACCTATTTAATTGATTGTTTCAAATCCGTCTTTCCAAAGAAAAAGACATATATGTTTTGTTGAAGGGAGTCAATGAGTGGTCCATAGGTTCATATAGAAAAAGAGGAAGCACAATATATACAATATATATGCCTTATTCTCTTTACTTTTTGTTCAGAAACTTACTTGGGAGCACATTTTTCACAGCAGCCAGAACATCTTTATTCCTGAAGCTGTAGATGATGGGGTTGAGTGTGGGTGTGAGGATGGTGTAGAAGACAGCCAGGAATTTATCCAGGCCTGGTGTGTGGTATGGCCTAGGTATCACATAGGTGAAAATAAATGGTCCATAGTACATTATGACCACAACCATGTGGAAAGAACATGTGGAAAGGGACTTTTTCTGTGCTTCTGAAGATTTCATTTGGAACACAGTGTGTAAAATTTGTATGTAAGACGCAGAGATCATGGAGAAAGGGATCACGAGGAAAATCATGGCACTGACATCAACTCCCCTTTCATAGCGAGACGTGTCTGCACAGGACAATTTCAGCAAGGCTGGGAATTCACAGAAATAGTGATCAATAACATGGGAATCACAGAATGGAAGGTGCATTACAATAATGGTTTGAACTATGGAGTGAAGGGTCCCAACTAGCCAGCACCCTGCAGCCATGAACCTGCTGACAGCATCCTTCATGAGCACTGGGTACCGCAGTGGGTGGCAGATGGCTGCATATCTGTCATAAGACATGGCAGCCAGGAGGAGACACTCACTACCCAGCAGGATGACAGACAGAAATAGCTGGAAGGTGCATCCCATAAAGGAAATAGTTCTGCTGCCAGACAGATAGTTAGCCATTATCTTGGGAATAATGTTGGAGATGTGCAAGATGTCCATGAAGGAGAGATGGCTGAGCAGGAAGTACATAGGGGTATGGAGTCGTGAGTCTCCTCGGATAAGGAGGATCATCAGTGTATTTTCTGTCACACTCATGATGGAGATGGCAAATACACATGAGACTAAAACTAGACTTGCTTGGGAAGATGAGAAAAGTCCCACAAGAATGAAGACATGACCAAAGTTGAAGGTGTGATTCTTATTTTCCATCATTATAACATCCTCTGTTATCTAAAAGCAATTAAAAAAGAAGCAAATATGTAACTAATAGAAGAGAGAAGAAGTCAGTGCATATCAGCATAGTAAAATAGAGTGAAAACAATGCATAGCATTCCATCAACATCTAAGACTTCTTTGTGACTTCATGGAGGGAATGTCCTTTACAAATCTGGAGAATTATGTGCTCAAATCAAGTGGCCATATCATTTCCTGTACTGATTGGCCAGTGCAGTTCCCCACTGTTTTATTGCTTTAGTTCATTCCATACTCTGTCCCAATCCTGACTTCTCTCAAATGGCCTCTTCTCAAGAAATATTTATCTGCACAAGCTTGTGTGGTCTCAATTTCTGCCTCAGTCTTTCAATTTCTTGGGCATCCACACTCAAGTTACTTTTGGTTTGCTCATGGTTGATTTTCTAGTAGATCAAATACTAACAATATTGATTGTTGCTGTTTCTAATAGAAAAATCCACCTTGATGCTTGGTGTTAGGGTTGCTCACTTGTGTAGACCAAGGCTTCCACTGTCACCAGTGTGTACTAGTGTGTTACCTGAATTTAAAGACTGAGCTGAGAAACTTGACAATTGTGGAGATAAACCTAAAGAGAATGACACACATTATTTCTAAAATCTTTCCAATGCAAGAAAAGTAAAAAACACAGATTCAACTGGCTTAATCTACATTTTTATTTGAAACACCTTTTATGTTAGCTTTAAGATTGAAATTTTGCTCATAAAGGATCACCAACCCTTCTTGAGAGAAGTTTTTACTTTTTACTACTTTACATTTCTGTGGATACATTGTATTATATGGATACAATACATATATCACAACCTCCTATCCTAGTATGAAGGATCTATCATTCAAATAATTAACAACATAGACACAAAGCAATCTTTCAAATATTGTGAAAAGAAAATACTTTGTAGTTTTTCAACACGGTATCTTATAATGTTCCTTTGAATATTGAAGGACACTGCAAAAACATAGCAGTCATACAATGAACATATACACAGGGAACAAATTCTGTCCATTATGCTCAGAGACAATGATCGTTATTATTGTCCTTTTTCTATATTAATATTTATATCTTAACTACAAAATAGAGCAATTGCTCTTATTTCTATATTTTTTGCCAGTCCAGGGCTTGGGCTCAGGGCCTGAGCATTGTCCCTGGATTTTCTCAAGGCTAGGGCTCTACCACTTGAGCCACAGCACCACTTCTAGCTTTTTGCTATGTATGTGGTACCAAGGAATCGAACCCGGGTCTTCGTGCATGCTAGGCAAGCACTCTACCACTAGGCCAAACCCCCGGCCATTATTCTATATTTTTAAAAATAGTCTTAAATTATTATATGTCAGAAAGGGTTGAGAGCTTTATACAGAATATAAACAGAAAGTTCTGGTGATGTGCAACTATGCAAAGTAAAATGTAACAAAATCTAAGGTGTCATAATTATTTTTTCTATTTACAGGTTGATAAAATTGTTACATGTTACTCTCTGAGAAAGTTTCTCTTACTGTGTAATGAGAAATATTTAACTTCACCAACAACAGGTACACACAGTTATTTGTGAGGGGGCAAATCAAAGTATGTCATGTAAAATCTGACAACTGACCTCACACATTCATATTGCACTAGCTTTACAGTGTCCTAATAAATTTATTTCACATATGCAGCTTGATGCAGCACAGTCCAAAAATTCATTCCATGAGTGGTGATGGGTTGTTCAATCATTGCTTTCTTTGCATTTCAGAAGTGTAGAGTCTCACAGTGAAATAATCTTCAGTATATATTTAAAAATTTTTTTCTCAATTAAATCTCCTAAAACAGTGATTATTACCATCACCTGTAATAGCCCATACAACACACATCTTTCTCATGTTTTACCTACAAAAGTGATCACCCTAAGACTGCTGTGTTGCATAGGTGTTTATGGTGAGTTTGAAGTATCTATCCTGCACAGGGTTCTTAAGTAAACAGAATTGGTATACACCCAGAAACATACCTAAAACTTGATCATGCTCAGCACCTTGCAGCCCTTGGAATGTGGGAGTGTGGCAAATAGGCTAACTCATGAACAATTGTAACACAGGAGTTAAGGAACTAAAACAATGAACTGTCTTCCTTTTATTTCCCTTCTCAGCACAGAGTGTGACATAGGTTCCTGCCATGTGTCTGTAATGGTCTCACTGTGACCAAACCCTAGGGATTCCAACAGAAAACTACAATTGGCAGCCCATTTCCCATGGATTATGAGCTACAACAGAGTGTCAGTCTGATAAAATCAGCCTTAGCACTTATGAACAATTGAACACGTTATTTCTGTTTGTTCAAAGTAAAATACATTGTACATAATTGAGATTCCAACCTATGAACAATTAAAAGTGTTATTTCTGTTTGTTAAAAACAAACAAAATTGGGTATAATTGAGATTCAACCATAATTTATGAGATGGATATAGATATTTTAATGGGTCTCACAGTAAGACAAATTAAAATGTCTGTACATGCTTTTGATAAATTTTTGATAAGGTAAACTATTGTATTCTATTTCGAAAACAATGTATTATATAGTCCAGATACATGAGCATTTTTCTATGCTGCTATCATCAAGAATATTTTATCTCCTGTGATATATATGTACATATATAACACCTATATATTCCAGAATAAGTATATATACATATATTATATTCTAATATGCATGAGGATATGTATGCATTATATACATTTGTTCCTACTTCTTTACATTTTTCTGTCAGTTCTTTCAACATTTCTTAAAAAACTGAATTCTCTAAATACGTCCTTCTCTCAGTATGTAATTGAGGTGACAACAATGCTTAGTTCTGGAGAAGCTGCTAAGAACAAACATTCATCCAGTTTATCTAGGCTTAATTGTTAGGTGGGATGGTAGTTTATACTTACAATGAAATCAAGTTTGCAACAAGTTGTGTACATATATCTTTTTCCCAGAGGAATGCATAAAAGGGACAATTATGTGAACTTCATTCCAAAACTAATTATTTTAATTATGTATGTATACAATTAATATTTGAAATTGCAAGAAAATTTATATAGTTATTTTTGTGTTGTGTATTTATTTATGAAATACTTAAAGTATAAAAAAGTATCATAGCTGTCAATATTCTAATCAATATAAAATTGTTTTATATTTTATTAATATAAAGGAAAAATGAAAACCAAAAAGCCTTGCCTGGAAGTTTTATACCCCACAGCTACTTGGTAGGCAGATTTATGTAGTCATACATAAATTTCTTATTCCTGGTCTGATGTGTCTGCCTATGAAAACTTCAAAACTATATGAATTTTGCAGAATGAAAAATTGTATATGAAACTAAAGAGTGGATTCAAAGATAAAATCTATTGTTGGTAGTAAGAATGACTTTATTAAAACCATTTAATATAACTACTCGTTGTACCTAGAAGACTTACACAGCATAATGCCTTATTGCAGCTGGGAGTTAAAGGTAAAGGCTTCCATTGTTTTTCAGTTTACACAGATTTCAGTTGAGGACTTTATAAGTTTTCTTACACTGAGAATATGGCTCTCACTGCACTGCTGATATGAAATATTTTACTTTTGAGTACATGAATGTGAGTAAATGTAACAAGTAAATAAATACTTTTTACCAGTAGGCATTATCATAGGAAAAATGATTATATAAACAAGCACAGACTATTCCCAGTGGAAATGATGCACTTTGTAGATAGATAAATCAAGCATATATTTATTTCAAATGTAATTTAGCTTTGTTCAACATGATTTCCTTTAGGCAATGCACATATATCAAAATCTAGACATAGAAAAGAAAATCCAAAGGTTTCTGGTTTTATTTCTGGGATAGTTAATGTGTTTCAACAGACAAACAAATGCTACATTTTGAAGAAATATTTTATAGTGTTTTAACATATGATATACTTTATTGAATGTTTTGCTCATTTAACAGTGTGGAACATGGTGAGGATTTGGTTCTCATGGTAATCCTAACTATTGAGAAATCTGAAATTTAGAAGACCTTTTTTGAAAGTCAAGTCACCCCAAAACCAATCTCCAAAGAAAAAACCATCCCATTGAAAGATGGGCCAAAGACTTGAAGAGAGTCTTCTCTGAAGAAGAAACAAAAATGGCCTATAGACATATGAAGAAATGTTCAACATCTCTGGTCATAAAAGAAATGCAAATCAAAACAACTCTTAAGATTCCACCTCACCCCAGTTAGAATGGCCAGGATCAAGAAAACTAGTAACAACAGATATTGGAGGGGATGTGGCCAGGAAGGATCACTACTACACTGCTGGTAGGAGTGCAAACTCGTTCAACCACTATGGAAAGCAGTATGGCAGTTCCTCAAAAGACTAAACATAGAGCTCCCCTATGATCCAGGAATTCCACTACATGGCATTTACCCAATTGTCTAGAAACAAGGACAGACTAAATCCACTAGCACAACAATGTTCATTGCAGCACTATTTGCCATAGCAAAGATATGGAACCAACCTAGATGTCCCTCAGTTGATGAGTGGATCAACAAGATGTGGTATTTGTACACAATGGAATTCTATGCTGCTCTCAGAAAGAATGACATTGCCCCATTTGTTAGGAAATGGAAAGACTTAGAAAAAATACATATTAAGTGAAGTAAGCCAGACTCAAAGAAACATAGGCTCAATGGTTTCCCTCATTTGTCATAATCAGTAGAAACCTGGGTCTCTCCTAGCAGAGATTTGCAATAGAGCAAAACCTAGATACATAAGGCCACATAGTATGACGCTAAATGAAAGGACATCTAGGATATAGAAACAAAAGCCATATAATGAGTGACTGTTGTCCTTAATGTACTATGTTATCTCTCATCTCTTTTGCTGTCTCTTGATTATCTCATATTGTTACAGTATCTTACTTTGTTATCTGATATATTGGATATATTTGCATTTGGTTATTTGAAATAGGATAGGGAAGGGGGGAAAACAAATGAGGGGTGGGGCAGGGGGGAGGAAAATGGGGACCAAGACATGAGACAGAGTATCAATGTATGTGAATTAATGTACCTGAAGACTGCATTTCCAACTCATGAGCATAATGCTAGAGAGAGTCATGGAAAAAGAAAATTAAAGTAATATTGAGATTCAACCTCACCCCAGTTAGAATGGCCATTACCAAAAGTCTAATAATACTAGATGTTGGCACAGATATGGCCAAAATGGAATGCAACTGCACTGTTAGTGGAAATCTAACCTTGATAAATTTACAGCACTTATGAAAACACTATTTGACTTGCAAGGCTATCTCTGTAATAAAGTTTAAAGTAAAAGAGAAAAAGAATTCCAGAAAATAAAATGAACCAAGAATGGTGAAGTCCTGCACATAAGCTACATTCTTTATCTATATTTTTGTCTTTCTTAATCCACAGATACAGCTACCTGAACCTTACTGAACAAAAAAATATTAAGGGCAGAGGGCCAGGAATTTGCCTAGTGGTAGAGTGCTTGCGTAGTATACACAAAGACCAGGGTTCATTTCCTTGAAACCACATACATAAAAAATACTGAAAATGGTGCTGTGGCTCAAC
Organism: Megascapheus bottae; assembly: GCF_031878675.1. NCBI lineage: Eukaryota > Metazoa > Chordata > Mammalia > Rodentia > Geomyidae > Megascapheus > Megascapheus bottae. Next base: position 9,945,670 of record NC_143518.1, read on the forward strand.
TGGTAGTGCTCTAACCTTGAGAAAGCCCAAGGACAGTGCTCAGGCCCTGAGTACATGTCCTAGGGCTCACACACACACAAAAAATTTAAAGGTGAAAACTACAGAAATATACATGGTATTAATGTAAACTCCATGTCTTTGGAAGGCTACAAGGAAAGTGCAAACAATTCTGGTTCTTCAAACCATATGTGAGCCAACCTTTCTCCAGCGTCTCCGCCCCATACACCCTACACATTTCTCACCTACTAGATAGACATGGAAGATATCGGCTCTATTGACGTATCCCCGTGGTGATTGTGTTCAATCAAACTTGATGTCCATGCTAATGGCCACAAGGTGAAAAATAATGGTGCTATCATGGTAGTTGAGATATGTCAAAAAGGGATTTGAAGTAAAAACATGAAAATTCCTCACTTAATAAGGAACAGGAGGGTAAACTTCCACAAAGACTTCCAAAACCTTCAGGAGGAAGCAAGTTAAAAGCAGTTTGTGCTACTTTAGTTGAGTCACCTGAACTGGGAGAGGTCCTGGCCACAGGGCAGATAGTATTTACAGTTGAAGTATCTGGTAATAAGAATTTG